>NC_059072.1:62505150-62808180 GCF_020497125.1 Mauremys mutica
CAAAGGCTGAGGGGGGATGGGCATGATAACAGTCTTCAGATATGTTAAAGGTTATTGTAAAGAGGACAGTGGACACTTGTTCTCCATGTCCACCAAGAGTAGGACAAGAAGCAATTGGCTGCATTTACAGCCAGGAAGATTTAGTTTGGCTATTAGGAAAAAGTTTATAACTATATGATAGTTAAGCACTGGAATAGGTTTCCTGGTGATGTTATAGAATCCTTGGAGATTTCTAAGAGCAGGTTAGACAAACACCTGTCAGGGATGGTCTAGGTTTACTTGGTCTTGCCTCAGTGCAGGGGGGACAAAATAAGTAACCTCTTGAGGTCCCTTTCAGCTTTACATTTCTATGATTCTATTTCACTATCCTGAATAATCATGTTTTTAATGTGGTGTATGTTAGTCCTCAAGCGTATTTTAATTATCTCTTTATCCTTTCACCATGAAAACCATTCTAAAGAAGTATCCTCTGATAATTAATTACTGGCTTAACTATTGATTACAACTGATTGGTTTCCTCTGATCTGCACATGAAAGGGACCCTGTAGATCTCAGTGGAAGGATGTGTCAGCTACTGTCATGGCACATCCCCTCCTACTAAGGTATCACAGGGCACATGGTGGCAAATGGGCAACCCTGGGTAGAGCCATTGTCTCCTTAACAGCTTTATCTATCCTACCAGAAAAAGGTAATCCATCTTCAAGCTTTAGCACCCTTTCCCCAGAGTCCCAGGAGAAGCTGCAGTCAGGGGAGCCCCCTATGGCTACACTAAAGCCAGGTTGCCCTAGTGGGTGCCAGAGCCAGTGCCCATGGTCTTAGGGATCTGCAGGGTGTTCCAGAGGTTCCTTCCACACCTCTCCTCTCATTCCCCAACAACATGATTTGGGGAAAACTCCCTGAAGGAATCCCAATGTAGCCTTCCTTCTCCCATTCCACCTCCCATAGCTATTTTCGTAGGAGAGGGTGATCCAGCTCTCAATTATTCGAGTGTAGGCCAACTGCTTTAACAGCCATGTAATCATGAAGGAGCAAACTCCCAGTAGGGACTCAGTACACAAGACAGACAAAGGCAGCCAGCAGATCATCTTTTAAAGCAATTAAATGGAAACACCTTAACATCCGGATTTTGATTGAGAATAGTTTGTGCAAACCACATGAACGGTTGGTGACTAGGTGTTAAAATAACGTCTCTCCACAGATGTCAGTAGTTCATCTCATTAAAATATACATAGGAATTTTAATTTCAAAATTCATTTTGGAAAAATGTTCAATTTTTTTGTCCTTTTTGAGCTACTGTACACTAGCCATAGTTTACAACTACTCTCGGCCATTGTACATGTAGAGACTAACTTCTCAGAAGTCCTTAGTTCACAACTCCAATTGAAGTCAAATGGAATTTTATTCTTAAGATCAGGTCCATAGCTTTCATAGGTGCTGTGACCCCTAGTACAGTGGTTCTCAACTTTTATATTGGTGACCCCTTTCATACAGCAAGCTTCTGATGCAACCCCCCACTATAAATTAAAAACACTTTTTAAAATATTTAACACCATTATAAATGCTGGAGGTGAAGTGGGATTTGGGGTGGAGGCTGACAGCTTACAACCCCCACATAATAATCTTGCGGCCCCCTGAGGGGTCATAACTCCCAGTTTGAGAACCCCTGTGTGTGTTTGGAAACCAGCCAGTAGAAGGGAGGACCCTATTAAAGACAAGGAAGGGGAACTCAAACTAGGAAGTTTTCCATTTGTGGAAATTTTATACTTTGTGCCTTCAAAGAGTTTTCTCTCCAAAACTGAGTTACCAATCAGGCAGAGGTCAGATCCATATGAATGATACCATATATTTAGCTATTGAGATGGGACAGGGGCAACTGACTTATTCATGTTGCTGCTTTCTGCCTAGAAAAAGCAGGGATCCAAGCCACACAGATGCTTGAAGAGCAGCTTCTCATTTTTGCACTCTGTGAGTAGGAAATATGTGAGCAGAAACTGATGGAGGGGAATAAAAAAGGAGCTGCATCCTGTGATTACATGGAGAGCTTTATGTATCCTATGATTCCTGGAATATTTTGTGTGAAGAAAACAGCTGCTGGAGAGTTCTCCTGGAGCTACACTATTGTAATTAGGTACCTAGAGCAACAGCTGAAGCACTGGATCTTTGCATGAAAAAAAGGTATAGATGATGTGAAAATGAAGATTATTCTTTCAATAAATGTCATTTCTGAGGTGATCAAAGAGATTGGCTGTTCTCACGCTTGGGGTCATGTCTCTGTGGTACCCACAAAGACACAATTAAAAACACTAAGTGGACAGAGCTGTGAACAAACATGAAACTATACAGTTGCCAGGCAACATCCTATGTACACTGAGAAAATATACCAATGCACATGAGTTACATAGTGCTGGTGTTGTCTCCCCTGCTACTGCCGCCACCATTATACCTGACTCAAATTCCCCTATGCTGAGCTATTGCCTAACTACAACCACCAGACTTCAGCAACATCTATTAGCCATAAGCCCCTTGTCCCCAATTTTGAAACCTACAGCTTAGTCTGCAAGAGATAGAGGAGTCGTGGAGGCAAAAGCAGTAAGTGAATGGGGAAGGAATAATGAATGACATTCATTAACTTTTATTAGTTAAAACATGTTTTATATGAAATTATCTAATATTGAATTTAATTGCTTATGTTTACCATAGCTGGGGGAAAAAATGAAAATGTAGGATAAGAATTTTCTAAAGGAAGGGTTTGCCCCCAGAGCCTTCAAAGGATTCTGTGATGTGAAAGTCAAAAGGAAGAAACAGTGGGTAGTTTTAGGGTGTTCAGAATTTTTTTAAAAATTGAGAATCTCTGTAATAACCGATTCCTGCTTTCTGTTCACAACATATCTTGGGGGAAAATGTTCCTGAATAAATTTACATTGTGTGTATTAATTATATGGATAATAATGGAACAGCTTTCTCTTAATCTAACTTCTCACTTTAAGTTGGCAAACAAAAGCAGGAATTAGATATTGCAGGGGCTCTAAATAATGTTGCTTCATGTTATGAAAACAAATGCAAAATAATACACACACAAAGAAAAGAACTGTTCAATTTTTATTCACTGCAATCTTTGGTCTCTTTACTAAAAGATAGTTAGGCTGGTGGGATGTCAGTACAGGAGCCCCTAGTAATACCCATGTATCTGAGACTGCATGGACTAAACATACAATATACACACCTCTGCTAGATAAACACATTTACATTATAAATAATGATAAACAACATTTTCAGCCTAATTTTCTGCATGGAAAATTGGGCCTTAAGACTAACTTGCCTAGTTTACATACAAGGCTTTTAGTTAAATATTCTCATTTCAGGGGATTGGGGGAAATCAGCTACTTGAAGAAAAAGTCTCCCATTATTTTCATTTTTTGAGATTTGTGGGAACACTCTTCTGACACGAGCCCACTTCCATTATCTTTCCACATGAGGGAGCTCTGACACCTGAAATGTATGTGGGAGAATATGAACATACCAGCACTTGGCAGTTGCACTGTGGTCCCACAGAAAATATTTTACAGATACTAGATCTTGTACTCTTCTGAAAACTATGGCTATTGTTACACAGATACTGTCAGTTCAGGTACGACCCTGAATTTAGACTGGATAACATTAAGGCTTAACATCAACGGAAATGTCTGTGTGTGTAAAAGAGACAGTCTAATGAAAACTTCATTTTGCTGGAAATTAACTACCCACTATAATACTACAATGTTTGGGTTGCAAATATCAGGCTAGTGCACACCAGTAAGAAAGGGGGGGGGGGAAGGCAAAACTGACAAATGTAAACATAAAAGATTAAAAGAAAATTAGATCTTAATTCTTTCAGTTTTAATCTAAGGCAGAATGGAAAACTCTCTGTGGAGAGGAGGGACATTAATTTTTTAGTGATGAGCCATGATTATGAAGTGTCTTTGTGCTTCCCACCCAGCTCACCATTGTAGTGCACTGAATATTGAGCACGGGAGAGACTTATTTTCTCATGCCCTCCTCCTGTTTGCTGCTTAGCATCCCCTAATGGCTGGAAGACAAGGTACTGGAGAAACAGCTTTTTCTTCTCCACTCCCCCTGTCTAACAGGTAATCCCAGACATCCTTAGGCCAGGGCTCAGTCAAAGGGTGAGCCCAGATACTGACTCAGAGAAAAGATAGCACAGCTGGGGCCATCATTTATAGCAGTGCAATTTTTTAGACTTGCTAGGCTAAGGCTGCATGCACTCCCTCTCTCCCACAATAATGAAGCAGCACAGTAAGCAGATATTCCTGCTAAAATGAACTATGTTGACATTGAAAGTACCATCATTAGGCTTCAGAATTAATACCCCATTGGGATAAATTAGGATAGTTCACAATCCTCCAGCTACTGTGGTAGGCAACAACAGTGCAACACTGGTTCACATTCAGAAGGTTTTCTTCACAGTTAGGAGATAGAAAGCTGATATTCTGAGGAATCTGAATCTCTTTGAGGACTTCAAGTGGGAAAAAGTCAGCCCATAGACCAGGAGTTTGATCCCCTACTTAAGTTGTCTTGGCACATTCCTGCAACCGTTATTCATGCAAGCACTTGAAATGGAGTCTGGTAATGGTAGCATGATGAAGCCTTTAATTATCTACATGGTTATTAATGATTCTTTTAAAATACATCATTTTTAATGTGTTGGTGTTGCTTTAAGCACATAGGGTTTTTTCCTCCTTTAGAATTTGATTTAACTTTTAACGTTCACATCCCAGAACCATTAGCATCACAATGTTGGGAGGACTGCTAAGCATCAGAAGTTTTTCATTTTTAGCTGAGAACTGAGGAAGCAAACAAACAAAGCAAATGGAAAATGTAAAACCAATGGCTATTATTAGAACTGTAATTACCTGCTCATCAGAGATTTGAATTACTACTAACATGGCCCATTAGGCTTATTTGGAAGAGCTCAAAAACTCACTGTTCTCCCATTAGGCCTGGGATGAAAAGCTAAACCAGGAAGATGCCCATGCCTCTATGTACAATCGAGTTGTTTGAGAATAAGGCAAGATAAAGAGCCAAAACAAGGCATGAACATCCAAGTGCTTGCTTGTCTACTAATTTTTACAGTATCAAAATACAAATTACAATACTGAATTTCCAAAGGCACACAGCATGAACTGAGGAGGCGTGGGCCAAGCAGCACAGAATGCAAAATGCAGTTGTGAACACAATTATTTGTACATTTCAATTCTTTTCAAATGGCAAGGTTGCCTCAGTCTGTTGTTGCATGGGGAGGAATTATTCAGAAGCCATTCCTCTCTGTAATTACTAATGGTGAAATGAATAGAAGTGTTGTATGAAAGAGGAATATACTTAAATACATGGAAAGTGGTGTGAATATCTTATACTTTTTATTATGTCATTAGTCCTATTAGCGACACAAAGTGAATAAAAGTTAACCAAGGAAACACTAAACTACATGTTGCAACAGGAATACTAAATATCAATGTACCAATTATGCTAAATTCCATTAATTTCCTCAGACAAAAAGCCCCTTAAACCAAATTACAATATGCAGCTTTTATTTTAAAACAAACTTAATGGTTATATGAAGTATCAGCTTGACAACCCTGTGGGCTGAAATTCTCTCCTACCTACAGCAGTAGGATCTTCATCTCAAGCCAATTACATCCTTGGCCTTTTCTGAGGAGGGTACTTTCTGTGATGAGAACCACTCTCTACTCCACTAAAACCACCAGTTCATTTTACATGCAGTAGATCATTCAATACGTCAATACATCAGGGAAACTACTTTGAGTTATTTTCAATTAAAACTCTACACAAATTTGTACTATTAGAATGCTTTGTGTCCCACTAGCAATCTCCTGAGTCAGTCAGTCCTCACAGTAAGCGTCTGTGACACTGGCAGACCAGGTGACACCTCATGCCAAGGCCCTAGGCTCCACTGAACACTAACAAATGCATAGCTGTAAACTAGTCTGGCTCACCTGTGTGTTAGTATTGTTAAAATAGGTATTATATTTATAATACACCTCTACCCCGATATAACGCCACCCGATATAACACAAATTCGGATCTAACGTGGTAAAGCAGCGCTCCTGGGGGGCAGGGTCGCATGCTCCGGCAGATCAAATCAAGTTCAATATAACGCGGTTTCACCTATAATGCGGTTAAGATTTTTTGGCTCCCAAGGACAGCGTTATATTGAGGTAGAGGTGTAGTTTGTTTAGTGTTTAGACATCGACTTTGAGTTGCTACATGCATTAATCTCACTGGCAATATCTGTATCCCATGTTATAAAGGCAATATTTAAGTGTTTGCTCTGTAATTGTGTAAGTCATCAAACAGGAGAGAATCATTATCAAGTGTGAAATATTAATTTACTAGAAGAGGTGTCATCTCCTACCCAACAAAAGAATGTTCAGACATCAGACAAGCCATTGTGGAATATCAATGGAGAAAAGACTTTGTTGATTGCCCACCCAACACCCATGAAGAAGAGACCTGCACAAGCACTCATCCCATCAGCTTGAACTCTGGCAAAAGGAAATAAAAATCCTTGTCTATGCTACTTGAACTCTGAAGCATGAAGATTTCTAAGCATAAGCAAGGGATCCCCAGCTGTTTGGCCTGGGTTAGCCCTAAAGAACTTACAGAGCTTGCATATTACAACAGCTGCTATTACCTTTTGGAACCTAAAACTGTAACTCATGTGTGTCTGTGTTTACCTGCCTTAACCTTGTAAATAACATTCATTAACTAGAAAAAAAGATATTTAGTTAATTTATTACAGGATTGGCTTCATGTGTTGTCTTTGATATAGAATCTAATAGCCATACTGGGTCAGACTAAAGGTCCATCTAGCCCAGTATCTTGTCTTCCGACAGTTGCCAATGCCATGTGCTTCAGGTGCAACTGACCTGGGATAAGCGGCTGGTCCTTTGGGACTGAATATTATGATTTTTGGTGTAAGGGACCATTTATCATACAGTAAGCTTGCCTGGGTGGCCAGACAGCCTGGAGTACCCAAGGGGTCTGTCTGTGACTCCATGTTAAGGTCGTTATAGAACTTGAGGAGTTCACACTTGATACTTGATTGTAAAATCTAAGTATAAAACTCAAAGCCTGTTTGGTGTTTGTGCTCTACTTCTTCAGTGTCTACCCTGAAGCTGGTACTCCCTCTCGTGAACCGCTCTAGACAGCCTGACACTGGTGTAGTTGGCAGGATTCACATGCCAGAGGTCAACTGGATTTATAGATCAAAACCCAACACTGTTAAATTTTAACATTTAAAACTCCCAACATAAAGTTTAAGAATAGACACAATGAGTGAACCATAGTCATATGATGGTCTTAAGACAAAAGACCTGGAACAGTTATGCAAGGAGAGGGGAATATCCCATAAAAAGAAGCTCTCAGCTCCTGAGCCTGAGTCTTCGCTTGTAAGTTTTGACCAGGCATCTGAGCAGCCTCCTGCTCCAGTGCCACAGAGTGAGACAACTGCAGTGGAACTGGGCAGATTGTTGTTCTGGGCAGCCCAGGAAGAACATGAGCATCAGAGATGGATGGAAGAACTGAGGATCAAGAAGACCAAACAAGCCAAGGGAGCTGAGGAGAGAGCCCACCAAAGGCACATGGAACAACTAAAAGCTGAGGAAAGAGCACACCGGAGACAAATGGAAGCTCATTGTTGCTCAGAATACTGGAGCAGTAAAAGGAGTTTTCCCAGCCAGTGAGTACACACATCCTCACACACACACACACACACATCCTCACACACACGAGAGAGACAGAAAATGTCAGCCCAATTTATAAAGAAACCCGTCTGCCCTTTGAGAGACTGTGGGATGCACAATATCCCAGAGGAGAAGATGACTATCCTTCAGATTAACTGGGAAAACCAGACAAGTTTTTTATGATATGGAGGAGGGTGATGTTAAGATGTACATCAAATTTAAAGGAAGTGTATTGAAAAGGTTTAATATCACCCCTGAGACCTATCAACTGAAGTACTGTATAGAAATCTCATAACGTTTGACAATCTCACGCATGTTGAATATGTGCATAAAATATGGTTTGATCTGATGGCCCAGGAGCAATTGTTATGGGTAGTTACAGATGAGGTAAAGGCAGCCAAGGGGTCCTGGGGAGTGAAAATCTCAGGGGAAGGGAAATCCCCATGTCAGCCAGGTTAAGAGAGACGGGGGATTGAAAATAAATAAACCTAACCCCAACTTCAATTTAAAAAAAAAAAAACACACCCAAGGAGGTTAGATTTAAAAAAAACAAAAAAACCCACCCTCATGGAAGGCAGGTCATTGGCCATAATTATGGGACTCCTAGCCATTAAAGCCAAGTTTGCACTAAGCTTAAGGTAACCCAACAACTCACACTACCAAGCATGAGGATTTTCAAGGAGATATTTTTGTAGGCAGGGGTGCCAGAACCAGGGCATGGCCCCCCACACTTTAAAAAATGGGAAGGCCATGCCCACCTTTGTAACATGGTGTAGGTTGGGAGGTCAGAGGGCCATGCTGCCCCCTGAAACTGCAAGCCTCAGGCAGGAGTGGCATAGGCAGGAGCTGTGCTTCGCAGCAGGAGGGCTGATCAGAGGTAAGAGCTGCCCAGGGAGCCTGGGCCACTGTAGGGAGCCTTGGACCCTCCATCTGCCCTGCGCAGAGTGCCAGGGTACCAAAAAGCAGCCCTTGGCCTGTGCTCTCTCCCACTTCTACTGAGGTTCCAACATCCCTGGTTGTAGGCATTAGAAATCAACTTCATGCTGATATTTTAATACATAATGATACTTTAGCCATGTCTAAGCAGGTTAATGTCATAACTCACAGCCAGAAAGAATATAGCTCTGCCTCACCTGCTTTCCCTGTGAACAGCAGTCAGGAAATATCCTCAATCCTTTGTCAGCTGAAGGCAGCAGCTTGTCCTCAGAGGAGAGGTTTGAAGATTCCACTACCTTGCCAGAGTCCACTCTTAAGTGGGACTCAAAAGGAGTCTGAGGCTCAGCAGGCTGATCCTTCCCTGGACAAGGAGAGGAATGAAACTCAAAATAATACCCCAGCTGGGAAAGGATAGATTCCCCCCCACCCCCGAAGCAGGTTTGTTGTAGAGAGAGGCTCCCCAAGAGAAAAAGAGGCATCCTAGGAAGGTTTGCAAGTAGGTTAAAAAACAAACAAACAAACCAACCCTCAAAAGCAATATGGATTAGAAGTTTTTTGCTAAGTCATTTCTCTCTCTACATCTGAATATTCAATCTTAAACGTAATGTCTCTGAATACACTTCTAGGGCCTATATAGACTCTTCATTTTCCCTTTCAGTGTATTCAAACTTCAGAAGCCTCCATGAATATTAATTCTGTTTATACAGATTATAAATCCTATTGTACAGTCATAGGGCTGGGCTGCACAAGTGCCACTTATCACTATACAACATCAGTCTACTCACTTTATTTTTTGTTCTCTCCATTAACATTTATTACACTTTCTGTAGGCAGATGAGCTGGGAGAAAATATGGGAAAATGGAGCCTGTTCAATTAAACTTTTTCCAAGTCCTCTTTTAAATTGGTATGCTAGGAGGAATGCTTTCCAGCATGATCACAAACAGGAAACAGATAAGCACAGGATACAGAATACATATGTGTGTAGAAGATGCATATTGCCTCCTGACTCTGCTGTGGCCTGCCTCCATTTCCCCTCCTTAATGAGGTAAGGATAAGGTCACTTAAACAGCCTTCCCAAGGGAGGCCAACCATTTTATTTTACAGCAGTATATTTCCTTTTAATAAAGCCTTCTGAAAGGAGCATTTACTCAAGGGTTTCAAGGCTCTTACCTCAGAGCCCAGATAAAACTTAGAAGTCCCAAAACAAAAATCTCTGGATTCCAGCAGAAGCTCCTTCTGCTGTAAGGTCTCAGGTTTCTCCACTGTCTGCAGAGCTCTGCAGACCACACCTCCCTGCCTGGATAACTTTTACAGTCTTTCCCTTCCTTCTTCAGGATCTCTACCATACTTCTTTGCCTAGTGAACTTTTGGCTATATCATGCTCCCTAGGCGCTTTTGCCAACTGAGCTTTCCTAAACCCTTTTTTCAGGCACAGGTGCTCTTTACTTATTTAACTGCTTTACAGCTACTGAGACAGTTAACTGTCTCCAGGTGGACCTGGGTTAGCTCATTCCCTTCAGGGGAGTCTGACACATCTAGGCTGGTCATCTGATTTCCTTCAAGGGACAGCCCTGTGACCATGTTTTATGTAGTAAGCAGAATATTAAAATTAATAGCCATACTTTTAATAAACCCACACTGATTTTCAAAATATTTACATATCTACCAAAACAATGCATCAGTTAGGTAGGAATGCCCCCACTTTACCTACATTTAATTAATTCAGCATTTTGTTGTATATTTTCCTCTTCTAAATGTGTGGCAGTTGCAGTTTCATGGGCTCATAGATTTAAAGGCTAGAAGGGACCATTATGCTCTTCTAGTAAGATCTCCTATACAAAATAGGTGAAAGAATGTCACCCATTAATTCCTGCAGCAGGGCCATATCTTATGGTTGCTCTAGACGAGAGTACAGCATTCTTGCCTGTTCCTCATTTCAGAGCCTAGTTTTAACTTCACATGAGTCCCTACTTCCACTCTATATTATTTATTAGTTAATTATTAAGAGACTAATCACAACATTAGTAGAATAGTATTACACTATACCTGTTAATGTGGTGTGTGCATATAACATGTGTTGGCTAACAAATGGGATGTTCATATCCACACTTTGCCATGTAAAACAAGTATGTACACACTTATATACTGATATGAGCATCCAAATACAGGATATGTACTTCTTGTTAAGGTTCCCATATTTGAACATTGAATTTTGTGACACTCAGGACCTGAGATGTGCTTGAAACAAAAAATCTGATCAGAGTACCAGGAATGTGTGGGGTCCAGATCCTAATTTTGTTGCTTGGGCCACTTTTATAAAAGGCTAATTGTATGCTTCGGAGTCTGTTTTCTCTTGTTTCTTCTGGTGTGAAATTCTAGCCCCACTGAATTCAATGGCAAAACTCCAATTGACTTCAAAAGGGCCAGGATTTCATCCCTAGTGTCTGTAGTATTTATATACATACTGTGCAACATCTGTCCCACTCATTGGGAGGCCAGGAAATCTTGCTAGCTTTAAATCTTAAACAGAGTTTACTGAAATAATCTCACTTGCAAGTAAATACAATTTTATTGTCTACAAATGCTCATCTTATCTGCGACAAACATTAAACAAGCTCTCAACATAACACTGCATCTAGACTATCATCATTTTTGCAATACCTCGCAAAATGTTTCATTGTTTTAATTCAAGCTTTGTTCTTTCGTTTAGAGACTATGTCCAACAGTAAGATGATTGACTGAGTCTAATTTTAAAGCATAATTAATTATTTCTGTTTCCTTTTCAGTCTAAAGAAAATTAGTGTCTGGTTTTGTTACCAAAGGGGGTTAATGTGTTACATTTTGTATTACACAGAGAATATTGCAGGGATATTCCACGACGAGCAATCAGCTATAGGGTCTATTTTTGTTAGTAGCACAGGCGAGCAAATACTGTAACCGTTCATCAGGACACGCAAATGAAATACAATAATGAAGTTTTCAAGCAGACAAAAGCCAGAGTGCCATGCTGTTTTTCCTTTTTTTGTATTTATATTCATGAGGGTATTGTAGGAACTGCTGTCTGTTTAAACACATCTTTGCTTTACCATACAGATGTGTGTGTTTATTCTAGTAATTAAAAAAACACAATTCTCTGTTGGTGTAGATTAGTTAATCCTATATGTTCAGGTGGAAACCAAGAGCACAGTATACAAGTACTGTACCAGTTTTCTACTACTGCAGTATCCTACTTTATTTGTATTACTAATCCAATGGTGTGCTTTGCAACAATACACAGTAATACTTTTCCATAATATCCCCCTTTCAAAGATGTAAACATGCTTTACAAATATTAATTTAGAGTCACAGCACCAGTGTTCGGAAGCCAAATTCTACTATCCCCATTTGACAAAACTGGGACAAAGATACATTAAGGGCCAGATTTTGACACTGAGGTCAATAGTTTTTCCAGTTTTATAGCTATGTCACTTAGAACAGAAGCTGGTCTTAGTTCAAGGTGAAATCCAGATCCCACCAAAGTCAACCTGTGGCAGAGATGGAACTAGAACCCAGTATCCAGAACTCCCAGTACTGTGCCTTAATCTGAACATCATCTTCCTTTTGCCTTCCATTCCTCTGTCACAGCCATAAAAAATAATATTATGAAAAAGTTCTAAACATTCATCATATGACACATAATCTAAATCTCATGCATGCTTCTGTGTAAAGGTAGATAATCAAACAAGTAAAATAAAAACCTTCCACAACCCAATTCATCAAAGAGAAACCAGAAGAAACCATCAGTTTAACCTAAAAGTTAATCAATCATAAAATGTCTCTGTCTCAGTTGCAAAGGCAAAATTTGTGACAGGGCATTGGACAGATGGCTTTTTTCTGCTCTCAGTTACATGAGTGTAAATCAGGTGTAAATCTGCTGAAATTCATGGAGTTACACTAGTTTTACATCATGTAAGTGAAAGCAGAATCAAACCTACTGTATTTCTAGCCATGAGCTAAACCAGTGCCTGTTCCTTAGAGAATTATATATATACACACACGTTAATATTGGAACAAGCATGTTAAGTTTATCAAATACAATGTTTAGAAGAATAGTAAACCAGAGTGTTTTCTCTGACAACACCTAACTATTATCAAATTAATTTATGGGGGACTGTACAGGGGCAGTGAGAAAGCCTCTTTATTGTTAATGGTTGAAATAAGAAAATGCCATGTTCAAGGAAAACTAGAGCCCGATCCAGTTTCCATTTAAATCAAAGGGAGCTTTACGCAAACTTCTGTGGGAGTAGGATGAGGCCCAAAGACAGGTTAAAAAACATAGAGACTTTTTTAAAGATAGCATTAATTTAGAAGGCTACCTTCAAAGCCCTGTTTCTTTAAAAACAGCTTTTCTGTAATAACCTGCTACTCCCTCTAAAGCTCCTCTCCCATACTCAGATCTGGTATTATAGAGCCCATGCTAACATAAAAGCCTAAATTCTGTGGGACTTGCACTCTATGATTGAAGTCTTTGCAGTGGGATTGCATGCAATGTAAATCAGTGCAGAATTTAGTCCAGACTTGAGCTCATTGACTCTGAAACATCTTAAAAGAAGATTACGCCCATGTAATAACACACAATCCTTTCCCAATCCTTGAAGAAAAAAATCGGGGGGTTTGGCCAGCTCAGGCTGGTTGCCCTGGAGTTCCAGCATAATTCAGGAACCAAAATTTATCTCTGCAGCTCACAAAGAGCTCTGACTCCTGACTTTGGCAGGCTCCCCGGCCTGCCATCGCACATGCATACATACATCTCTCAATGCCCATATATGGAAGGTGGCTCCCACTGCTGACACACTAGCAAGTGAGCTAAGCATACTGAATTAACCAGCAATCATCTTGACACATGGGAGAGAGATCTCTGGAGGCAGACTGTGAAATTTGTATCTTCACAGACAATTGCTCTTTAAGAGAAACACATGTATCTGCTTCTATTTTAACAGATATGTCCATGGGCTTTGTCTTGTCTATGCTAGAAAATTTTGTACCCATTTTCCATGTACTTGTGTTAGCAGTGTTTTAAATGGTAGTGTAGGCAGGGCTCAGCTTTTTTTTTTTTTCCCCTACCACATCATGAAGACTTGGTCTGACCAGGTACATCATTGCTGGAAAACTGGTACAAAATTTCTAGTGTAGATTCATCCATTATGGTCAGCTCCCTCCAAAACACACGTATGCACATCCTCTATGCAGTCCCACTTCTATCCAAGGGCTAACTGTGGGCAGCAGCCAGGTGACATAACCTCTGTAATGCCTAGGTAGACCTTGCATTTAGAGTTTCATTCTTGACTTTTTCAGTGACAGTGCTTAGAGCTCCTCGTTCTTTCATGGCTGTTGTTATGCGCTTTCTATTGGTAGTCTGTTTATCCGGGTGTGATGGGGCGATGTACCTTGCCCCTCTGTGAACCAAGAACAGGGGCGGCTCCAGGCCCCAGCACGCCAAGCGTGTGCTTGGGGCGGCAAGCCGCGGGGGGCGCACTGCCGGCACTGCGAGGGCGGCAGGCAGGCTGCCCTCGGCAGCTTGCCTGCAGCGGGTCCGCTGGTCTCGTGGCTTCGGCGGACCTCCCGCAGGCGTGACTGCGAAGGGTCCGCTGGTCTCGCGGCTTTGGAGGACCTCCCGCAGGCGAGGTCCGCCGAATCCGTGGGACCAGCGGACCGTCCGCAGGCAAGCCGCGGAAGGCAGCCTGCCTGCCGTGCTTGGGGCAGCAAAATTCCTAGAGCCGCCCCTGACCAAGAAGGGGCTTAAAGGGGTCTTCATCCATTTTATCAGTGATCAAATAGATAGGAAAGAGTTCAACCCTTCCATGGGGCAGAAAGGAGGAAGCTAGCCTTTAAAGATTGCCTGAGCTGTTAGACCTGGAGATAAGAAGAGTTTGAAACTGTGGCAAACTACTGAGCCATGAAACTGACAGCTCTGCCCTGTAACAAGGCATGCAAAGGAATCAGAGGCTTCCAGAAGTAGAGATAGTTTGAGTGGACAGGTGGGCCTAGGGGAAGGGAGTTAATTTTCTCCCCCGAACAATGAGATAGATTTCTGCGGGAGACTGTAAACACAGTAAGAACTGGTGCTTTTGGTGGGGGTTTCCCAGCTGTGCTCTTGGCTGTAGAAAGCAATCCTGTGGTTGTAGATACTTGGAATGGGTCGAAGGAAGATTCTCTCTTTTAGCTGTAGCTTAGTGTGGGGATTAGGGATTTTTTTCTTTTTTAGTTGGACCTTTGGTAAAAGGAGCTGTCCTACTAATGCTGTCTTCCTCTGGCTAAGACAGTAATGTTCGTTAGGCTCTAAAAGTAGGGAGAAAAACAAACTAACAAATTGTAACTATAACCCTCTGAGGTGTCTGGTAGTCCTAGTACACGGGGCAAGTGTTCTTCTGTGGGGCCTGTGTCCACCTAATTACTTGGAAATGAGGCTGGTGCATAGGCAGCTTACACAACTATGCCATCGCAATATCTTCAGGCTATTTTTTGTATTATGGTTCGACACCCTCTCTGTTCCCCAAGGAATTCCTAGATACTTATGACAATATAAGTATCAGAGGGGTAGCCGTGTTAGTCTGGATCTGTAAAAAGCAACAGAGAGTCCTGTGGCACCTTAAAGACTAACAGATGTATTGGAGCATAAGCTTTCATGGGTGACAATATAGTCCATCTTGTTGGCAACTCTATGTGCCCTCGAACTCTTTATTGTTTTACTTCATTATTACTATTTGTTATTTGAGAACTTGAGTGCAACCAGGTGTGATCAAGGATAAAAAGGTTTTTGGCAGCCATGAGGCATGGCTGACAAATAGAAAGGATGGACTTCCTGAAGAAAAAACAGCGCTTGCGTAATTATGCTTTCCATTATCTTTCTAGCTAATCCCCTATCTGTTAGGCACCCTATACTGTTGTGAATCTGGCCTATCATCCTGTGACTCAGCATGTCATTGACTAACAGATGGACATAGCTACAAGCAGCCACTAGACAAAATGTGAGCATCAAGTGTGTTGAGGAAAATCAGGGATAGGTAGGAACTAACTGCTTTTGTGTCTCTTGCTGAAGGGATATAATTTGTAGGTCAAACTCAGAACTAAATTATCTTCAAAAACAACTTTGAAAACAGCCTTCACTGCGCTAAAAGGGATGTTTTAGCTAGGCTCCATCAGGACTGACAATATTGATGAAGTCTGGGTAAGATAACTCACTTGTAGGGGAAAAAGAGGGGACATGACAAAGGTTTGGAAAATAATGAATGACATAGAGAAGACAGAGAGACAAGATGGGTAAGGTAATATCTTTTATTGGCCCAACTTCTGTTGGTGAGTGAGACAAGCCTTCAAGCTTACACAGAGCTCTTCTTCGTGTAACCTGAAGACCTAGGGCCAAGCTTCCAAGAAAATTCTGCCTCCCGAGTTTGTACCAATAATCTAAAATTGCACCAGTCCTATAGAGTGTAGCCCTCTTGTAGGGTTACAGAGGGTGAATCAGATTCCAGTCCCCCCAAAACTTCAGCAATTAGGACCAGAATTATTCCCAATAGTGGTAGAGGAGGGGAGATGAGGTATCTTCAGAATCTGTGGATACCAGTGATGACAATAGACCACATACTTCAGTTTGAACTCCGGGTTTTTTTAATTTGTGGGCCAGTGGCATACTCTCAATTCCTCCCACCTCTAGCCATTGTCTCTGTTGCCAGCCGTTCTTCCTATCCTTTAGATCTTTGGGGCACTGAGATACAATTTCTTCTAAAGTTACTAAAAAGACTTATGTATTTCCCCTCTCTCACTTGGTGGAAGCTAGGTCCCTAAGGCCTTAATCTGCTGCAGTGATGTTCCCACCACAGGAGCTGACTCTGTGGGTGCTCTGGGGCTCAAGCACCCACTGAAAAAAATAGGGGGTGCCTAGTACCTACAGGGCCAGATTAATCTTTTGTGGGCCCAGCCACCCATACCATGGCCCTGCCTGGCCTCTCCCTGCTTTCCCCCTCTCAGGTCCTGCCACTCTTGGCCTCTTCCCCCAGAGACCCTGCCTGCCACTCGCTGTGGGGAGGTGGAGGGAGGGGTTAGAGAGGAGTACCTACAGGCAAAAGCAAAAGTCAGCATCTGTGGTTGCCACCCCATCCATTAAAAAAAAAGTGGTGTATTCTTCTAATCTGCCAAAGGACAATTTACGTTAATTCATATGTTATGATTTGAGCTGGCCAATGCAAGTGCTTACACCTAGACCTAGTGGAGTGATGTGGCTCTTGTTGTGAATAAGCCGTATCAGAAAGGCAGCAGCCTCATGAGACTGAGGTTATAGAAAATGTTGTTAATGATAAAGGAAATTAAACCGTTTTCATTCAGCTCGCAGGTTTTCTTGGGCTCCTCCCAGCCCTCCGGCGTCTCGTGCTGCCCGACGTTTGCGGTACTGGGCGTGACCTCTACTGAAAACGAACAAGACACAATGCTTCCCTAGGACCGTAACGGGGAAGTAACCGGGATCCCCAAACTAAACGGTCCCTTCCCAGCCTGTCCACCTTCCTCCTCCCCTCTCCATATGCCTCCGCCGCGACGGCGGCTGCTGCAGCGTGTGGATTTAACTTTCCACGCCAGGACCAAGGGCTTTCCATCACCTACCTTATCTATCTCCGCCGCCTCACGCCCCTTCCCCCAGCTAACACCCGCTCACCATAGGCTCTCGGGAGAGGACACCGGCAGCAGCAGCTGATCCCACCCTGCCACAGCCGAGCCAGGCTCAGCAGCCTCCGGGGCTGGGCTGCGCTGCTCCACGGGAGGCAGCCGGGCAGCCGAGCGTGCTGGGGCCGCCCCCTTCCCCGCCATTGGGGGGCCGGGCGGGCGTGGCGGCTGCGGTTGGCCGCCAGAGGCTTCGCTCTACGCCGAGAGCCCGGCGCTTGCTCGCCCGCGGGGGGGTGGGGGCAGCGTGCGAGCGAGCTTCCCTCCCTGCCCATTGCCGGCGGGGTGGGCGGGCCGCTGGCGGCGGAGACGCAGTCCGGGTTCCTGCCCCAGGCCAGCAGCAGGGGGAGCGGGAGAGAGAGAGAGAGAGACACGCCGGAGGCGAGAACTTTATCCCCAGGGACGCCGCTCCGCCCTGGGCCCGGAGCTGGGGAGTTGCGGCGCGCGGTGCTGTCGCCTCGGGCTAGTCAGCTCGCTGCTCTCCCAGCCGGCGGCAGCCGCTGGAGTAACCCGGGGCTGCTGAGGAGCTGACCCGGCCGCCCCTACCCTTTGTCCGCCCCGCCCCACCTCCTCTGGTGCGCGGAGACATGACAGCGGCGCGGGGCAGCAGCGGGGCTCGGCGCTAGCCCTGTGCAGAGGGAGCGGGTCCCCCCCACCCCGCCTTGGCCCCGGGGCTGGGCTCTCTTTGCCGTGGCTGGAGGAGATGGTGCCCGCGCCAGGGTTAGTCTAGTCGCCACCGACCCAGCCCTGCAGCTGCTGGGCTAGCGCGTGTGGGCGCCGCTCCCCTCGCCGTCCGCGGGGCTCTGCTTTATGACCATTTGACCCAGCTCGTCCGGGAAACGCCGCCTGGATAATGTCCACACCAAGCAGATTCAAAAAGGACAAAGAGATTATAGCGGAGTATGAAAGTCAAGTGAAAGGTAAGTGGATGTCAATGGAGGGGGGAGGGGAGAGAAATATCCCCCCCCCCTTTTTTTTGTTTTTTGTTTGTTTGTTGTTGCTGCCTGACACTGTTCCTAACTTGGGCTCCCTCTGAGGCTCATCACAAAATCCAGAGCGATCACAATGAGTAGAGAGGGGGAGGGTAAAGGATGAGTTTTAGTTGGATGAGCTGTACTGTACATACTGATCAGAGTCATTCTGGAGTCACATTACCCATTTCACACGCCCGGATTTGCACGTCAAACACCGGAGTGATTGCTGAACTTAATTCCCCTTAGCAGTGTCATTTAAGATAGGGGAAGGCAGACGCCGCTCACGCCGCTCTTTATAATTTGTCAGGAATCAGTTTGGAGAAGCGTGGGCGGGGGTCTGATTTACAGCTGGAATGTTTATGAACTGTCTGGCTGAGATTATGCACCTTTCATTAATCAATGAGATTTAGTAACCTTTTAAAAAGCTTGGCAGTTAAACTGAAGAAAGACAATAGCAAGCCTTGCCCTCTTCATAATGCACATAGCTGTATTTCCCAAGGATTGCTTTGTATGTTGTGCTGTAGCAGCTTGATTAATAAATGGATCTCTTCAATGTTATAAATGCTTCAGCTTCAACATTAGCTACATTTTTTACACCCAAGTACTGTGCTGAGAGCAGTGCAACTGGAGTCTCGGTTTAGCTGCTAATATTTCTTAGACCTTCAGTATTCAAAAGGAAAGGAAACCCATCTCTTTTGTAAAAATATGTTTTGTGGAACAGAGGACAATAAATTAATGACATGGGGGTGTGCATGTTCCTTGATACATATTGGTTCCTTTCCATACTGACACGGCGGGTGACAACTTGTGTTGTTCAATGAAATGCTTATACTACTCCAGTGGATATGTATTCCAATGGATAGCTACAGACTTGTCTTAACAGCTCAGAATGCTACATAAGCCTTTAACACTGTCTATATTATAAAGATAATATTTAAGCAAATAGTAACTGCTATGTGATATGCTGGGCAGAGCCTGCCCTCACATGGAACCCTGCTATGTGGGTGCAGAAATTCCCCCCACATATTCAGGATTGGGGCCTGTGGATCCAAACAAGGCTTTGGAAAATGAGGAGAGAGTACCCCACAACTGTTTATGAAATCCAACAGAATATCAATAGTTGCATAGTCCATCTTCTCTTTTTACTTGATCCTGCAATGAGATCACGGTTATGATATCACAATTTCAGCATTTTCATGGCAACCAACTGTGATGAAATAAGAAAACAGGCACAGTGTTTAGCAGAATTAAAAAGATACTGTGCTTTGAGGGGAGGATCCTCCTCTGCCTGCTCTCCCCACCTCCCCCCTTATTATTAGCTAACTTCAGTAAAAACAAAGACTGGGGTGGTGAAGGCATCTGATTATAAACAGTCTCCTCAGGCGTTACAGTTCCCCTTTATAATTGCCACGACTTCACAATGCATTTATAAACCTAATGTATTAGGAATTTTGATTTGTTCACATTGTTCCCTTGTGGTGTCTCTTAATGTGTACAATGGTTGTCTTGACACTGCTGAAGTGATGACGCCCTTAGCAAAGCTGTTTAGAAAGATCCACTTGGACCTGTGGATGTGATCACAGCCTCTTTTTCAAAGACCTATATAACAATTTAATTCCAGATTACAGGAAATCTGTTTTCCCCATTCTGGCATCACTTTCTTAATGCTAACCGAATATTTGTGTAATGCCACAACAGATCTCAAAGGTCAGATAAGCAAATATAAACACAAATTACAAACAAACAAACTAGGGTCAGGTCCTGACCCCCAATATGGTCTCTTTTCACTGGAGAAACCCAAAGGGACTATAAAGGTGCCCTAGTTAGACAGCAAGGTAACTTTCAGGTAGTGTAAAATCAACAAAGCCAGCTCTGTGCCACTTGTCCAGCATAGAGGTGTCAAGGCATGCTGGGAAAAAGGGCCGTGGCCCAAGCACCTTTTCCTCCAATGATATCTGGTTAGTGGTATGGCCCCTAGGGAACTGTTACTATCAGCATAAATTAAAGCTGCCCTAGAGGTATGGGGATTAGAGCAGTCCCTGGAATATAGCATGCACAAAGCTGGCATCTTTTGTCCATTTCCCCCACCAAGGTCCTGTGCTGATTAGTTTGGTGTGACCCAGGGATCATTCTGGTCTCTAAATGCTGCAGTCCCAAAAGCCATAACTTCCAGAATTTGACAACTCAAAACATATGCATTTTATAAGACCAGTTGCAAGATTTATCTGAATATGTTATTGGAGCAAATGGGCTTCTATTATACATCACTAGTAAAGTGTGTTTGTGTATGTGGTGGTGCCACATATGGAAATGAAGATTTTCAATGTCCTGCTTTACATATCTTGTTATGCTGTTAATTCCTTGACTAAGAGTCAGTTCTATTAGGTATTGTGCCAATTAGTTTCTAGCTTATGTGAGCTGAAAGTTATTACTTGCAATACTTTTCTAGTTGTATGAGTAGACTCACTCATTGTATAGGCAGTTCATACAAGAACCTCAGAAATACAGGGAGAATTACAAACTAACAGAAATACAAAGGGCATGGGCGCCAACTTATATGGGCTCCTGGGGCTTTAGCCCCAGGAATATTCACAGACAGGGGCTCTGCTCCAGCAATATTTGGAGCTAGGTTTCTCCCCTACTCTGCGCTGCCGGCAGCCCAGAGCCCTTTAAATCCCGGCCGCGGCTGGGATTTAAAAGGCTCTGGGCTCCCCGCGGTTGCAGGCAGCCCAGAGCCCTTTAAATCCCAGCCGCGGCTGAGATTTAAAGGGCTCTGGGCTCCCCGCCGCAGCGGGCAGCCCACAGCCCTCTGATTCCCGGCCGCGGCTGGGATTTAAAGGGCTCTGAGCTCCCCGCCGCAGCGGGCAGCCCAGAGCCCTCTGATTCCCGACCGCGGCTGAGATTTAAAAGGCTCTGGGCTCCCCGCGGTTGCAGGCAGCCCAGAGCCCTTTAAATCCCAGCCGCGGCTGAGATTTAAAGGGCTCTGGGCTCCCCGCCTCAGCGGGCAGCCCAGAGCCCTCTGCTTCCCGGCCGCGGCTGGGATTTAAAAGGCTCTGGGCTCCCCGCGGTTGCAGGCAGCCCAGAGCCCTTTAAATCCCAGCCGCGGCTGAGATTTAAAGGGCTCTGAGCTCCCCGCCGCAGCGGGCAGCCCAGAGCCCTCTGATTCCTGGCTGCAGCTGGGATTTAAAAGGCTCTGGGATCCCCGCGGCTGTCAGCCCAGAGCCCTTTAAATCCCAGCCCCTGGCCGCTGATTGCCCCCTCCCCAGACTCCTGCCCCAACTGCCCCCCAGGACCTCCACCCCCTATCTAAGTACCACTGGTCCTTGTTCCCCGATTACCCCCTCCCGAGACCCCTGCCCCTAACTGCCCCTTGGGACCTCAGCCCCATCTAAGCCTCCTTTCTCCTTGTCCCCAACTGCCCGCTCCTGAGACCCCACCCAACTTCCCCCCCAGGACCGCACCCCCTACCTGTCCCCTGATAAACCTCCTAGACTCCCATGCCTATCCAATTGCTGCCTGTCCCCTGACTGCGCTCCGAACCTCTGCCCCATCCAACCCCCCCTGCTCCTTGTCCCTTGACTGCCCCCCGGAACTCCCTACCTCTTCTCCAACCCCCAAACCGCTTACTGTGCCACTCAGACCAGCGTGTCTGGCTCCGTGCAGCTCCAGACAGTTGCTGCCGTGCTCCCCCATGGAGCCCACAGCCCTCTCCCACCCCCAGCACCTGCCTTCTAGATTTGAACACCTCAAAATTCAGGAGTGCTCAAGCTCGGTTTGGGCAGCTTTTACTTCATTTCTCCCAAATCAGCTTCCCCTGCAAGGTGCCAACTGAAGGTGTTGGAGAACAGAGAGATCGGGTGGCCTCCTAATGCCTGGAAAAGAGACAAAGGCCGGAGGAGGGAGTGTCAGTGCCTGTGCAGACTTCCGGGAAGCGCATGGTGTGGAAGGGGATGCTGTGATGCTTTGGAACAACTCCATACAAAGCCAGTCAGGACTCTGGGGGAGCCTCCTCTCTGAGCATACTGTCTCCAGGGCAAGAAGCTTACACCTTCCTGGGTCTGACCTCGGAGCATTCAGCATGCCCTTCCACGTCATGCACTTTCCAAAGTGAGTCTGCCCAGGCTGGTCCTGGGGCAACCAGAGGGCCCTGCACCCCAACTCCGCAGTCAGATGTGACTCTCAGCCAGACAGTAAAACAGAAGGTTTATTAGATGACGGGAACACAGTTTAAACAGAGCTTGTTGGTACAGAAAACAGAACCCCTCTGTCAGGTCCATCTTGGGGGGTGGGGAGCCCAGAACCAAGTTCTGGGTCTCTCCCCATTTCCCCAGCCAGCTCCAAACTGACACTCCCTCCTCTGGCCTCTGTCTCTCTTCCGGACAAGGAGGCCACCTGATCTCTTTGTCCCCAACACCTTCAGTTGGCATCTTGCAGGGGAAACTGAGGCACCCACACAGTATTCAGAGAAAATATTAAGAACATTCCCACTTCATCACAACAGGTGCAACAAAATATAATACTGTATATTGAAGTAGGCAAGTGTTGCTTCTGACTTTCCACTTTTAATTGACCCTTGTAATCTTGTGGCACTGACGCGTTGTAGCTTCATTTTATATCGGCTTACAGGGTGGGAGCAGGGGGGCACCACCATTTTGGGCCCCACCAAAAATTATACAAACCTGCCGCCTATGACAAAGGGTACATTTCATTCCTGGGTGGAGCATGTGAACATACTACTCCAGTTTCACCTGGTCCCTCGTCTCACCATGAGAAACTTGATCTGCTACTGATTTGTGTTGTTCTTAAAGACTGCTTTTGTCACCAGGAATAACACTATCACATTTGTGGAAAAAAGAAAATAGTTAAAATAAGAATCTTAAACTCTAACAAGTGCCAGGCTACAGAGTCTTTGGTCCTGATCTTACAGTTAGAGCCACATGGGTGGACCCTTGTACCCATGCTCAGCCCCAGTGACTTTGGGGATGTTCCATGCCAGGTGCAAGGCTTGACCTAGCTGGATCTGATTGCAAGGTTGGGGCCTTAATTTGTAGGGAATAGTTGGAGAAAGGCCACTTGCATATAAACCTAAAATTGAGTGGTTCATTGGAAGTGTGAAACTTTTGAATATAGTGAGCAATGGTGGTTGTACTGTAACTTTGCTGTTAAGAATAAATACTTTTATTAAACTGATTAGCTGTGTCACTTTCTAATTTAAGTAGCCTTTATGAGGGCTCTCAGGATTTAGTTTATTTCAAATTCATTTTTGGCAGTTGTTCTTAAGGACAAGCTTAAAATTGGTAAGGTAGTGTGGAGCATGTGCCTTACAGATCTCTTGCTTGTTGGATAATTGAATGAAATGACTTGGAATCATAGAAGGGACCTTGAGAATTCATTTAGTACAGTTCCTTGCACTGAGGCAGGACCAAGTATACCTAGACCATCTCTGACAGGTGTCTGTCTAACCTGCTCTTAAAAACTTCCAATGATAGGAGTTCTACAACTTCCCTTTGTAAGTGCTCAGTTTAGGGGGAAATTACCTTGCGTGTCACATGCAACACTTACGTTGATACAGCCCAGAATATTAGCCTTTTTTTATTTTTTTGCAACTATATTACATTGCTGACTCTCATTCAATTCGTGATCCACTGTAACCCTCAGATCCTTTTTATCAGTACTACCACCTACCCTGTTATTTCCCATTTTTGTAATTGTGCATTTGATTTGTTTTCTTTCTTTTCTTTCTAAGTATAATACTTTGTACTTGTCTTTATAGAATTTCATCTTGTGGATTACAGACCAATTCTCCTGTTTGTCAAGCTCATTTTGAATTCTTGTGTCCTTCAAATCATTAATAACTACAGTACTCTGAATATGGTCTGTCAGCCTGATTTGAACCTTCCTTAAATTAATTTCATCAACATGAAGGAAGAGACTTAGAGGGGGCCAATTGTGTTCATTTATACTTGCTTTATATACCATTCAGTCTACAATTCATATATACTCTTATGAGATGTCATCTGATTGTAACATTTCAGAACTCTAGTCTTGTCTGCTTTTTCGGTGTTTGGGGCACAAAAAGCCTTCTAAAATGATATGCACTCAGAGATACTTAGAATTATGTAGTGTTAGAGCAAAATACATAAAGGTACAGCATAATACTGACCTTCAAAAGTCCTATATATGTCTCAATTTTCAGTTTAACACAGTATTACATGTTTTAAAAGAAACAGGAGAAAGTTCTATTTAGCTCAGAAACTGAGATGTCCTCTGGCTGTGCCAACTGTATTATTATCCCTCTGGAGCATCTGAGAATAAATATACCTTCCTATCTGAGAATTATGTGTAGCACTCTCAAGCTCAAACGTACTCATTCACTTGATTGTCTACTTCAGCCTGACTCTTGTTTTTATTCAGAGACCAACTGGTTCCTGGCACTGTTCTTAATGTACTAATTTAAAGTAAGACCAATTTGATGGATTTACTGAGGAACCCAGAGAGTTAGACAAATAGTAGGACATATCTCTTTGGGTCTATATTGGTATCTTTTGTATGGTGACTGATCAGCTACTGAGATTTTGAACATCTGACTTTGTCTGGTTTTTAAAAAAAAATCTCCTTTGCAAGTAGGGATGTAAAATTTGAGCCCTGTGCAGAGGACTGATACAACATCCGTGCAGCACTTAAATTCCCTATAAGCCTTTAAAATAGGCCTAGGCACCCTTTAAGTCCTATTAGGGTATGTCTAAACAGCAAACAAACACCTGTGGCTGGCCCGGATCATCTGACTTGGTCTCATGGGACTTGGGCTATGGAGCTGTTTAATTGTGATACAGAGATTTGGGCTCAGGCTCAATCTCAAGCCCTGGGTCCCAGCAAGCGGGAAGGGTCCTAGAGCCCGGGCTCCAGCCGGGGCCCAAATGTCTACATTGCAATTAAACAGCCCAATAGCCCAAGCCCGAGTGAGTTGACACAGGCAAGCTGTGGGTGTTTAATTGCAGTGTAGACATATCCTTACTGGCTCTCCACAAAGTAAAATTCACTTGGGGTGAATAGGAAACATGCTTACTAACTATCTGATCCAAGCACTTCTATTGTGAGATGGTGAATGTTTGAAGCTGTGTGTCTAATGTTAACTAAGGATTGGAAGTGGAGCTGGTTAGAAACTTGCCAATAGAACGTTTCTCTGTTGGAAAATGCCAATTCATCAAAAGCAAAACATTTTGTGGAAATATGCTGCTTGAATTAAACTTTGTTTTGAAAGAAAATTTGAAAAAAGTGGTGTGTGTGGTCAAAACATTTTATTTTGAAATGAAAATCAAAGCATTCTATTCCTACTTAATTTTGTATTTGCGTATTATATTAGAGTTATGCAGAGGATGGAGGCTTCATTTCACAAAGGATTTTAAATTTGGCTTCATTCTGAATTGGAATGAAAACCAAACATCCAGATTCTCCAAAGAAAATTTTTGAAATGTTTGTTTTTTATTTCAAAATTTTTATTGTATATTACAATATTTTATAATATAAAATAGTTTCAAAACCAAAACTCATGACAAAATTCATTTTGTTTTGAAAACATTTTAAATGGGATATAATGACATAACCCTTTTCCAGTTTTCTTTGAAATTCCCCCAGACAAACTCTAGAAAGGAAAAATTGAGACTGTTTCAATTGACCTTAAAAACCCATAAATTCTGACTCTCATTTTGCTGGAAACTTGAAATCTCTGGGACATTCTTCCATTCTGGAATGGAAAAAAATTGAAATTTTGGATTTCCCATGAATGGAAAAATTGATTCTCTCTCAACTGGAAGGCATCAGGAAGAATTTGTCATGGCTTTCAAAGTACAATCCAGGACACTTCCTTAACTTTCTTGTATCTGCAAAAAAAAACCAAAAAACAAAAAAAAAAAACAAAAAAACCAAACAACAACAAAAAAAACCTATCAAGAGTAGAAACTAATTAAAACTAATGGAAAATTATCATTTTGGTAATTGGGCACTTCAATAGGCTTTATACTTTGCCCTTTCTTACACCTTTTAGATTGTGATTTATCTGTACTATTGTCCTGTGACCTCCATTTAAAAATAAACCTTTATTTCTGTTCAAAGCAGCTGTTCAGGAGACTCAGAATATCATTTGAATATAAATTTAAATATTAAAAAATGAAAGTCTTCCATCTTGAAGGTTTTGAGATGTTTTTAAAAACATGTAATGAATTTTGCCTTCTTACAGATAGGAAAACTCTGTTACAAAGAAGATAAGTGGGTTGGCCAAAGTCACAAAGTAAATCTGTTTGGCAGAGTCAGGAATAGGCTCAGGACATGTGACTCCCTGTCCTGCATCTTAACCATGAGACCATCCTTTTTCCATTTCATATCTTTTGTGTTTCAATGGACATTTGGAGTGAATGGAATCTGGGTCACTTCAGTACATGTGAACAGACAACCAGTAATCATGAATGTGGCGGGTCTTACCTCTGTGTGTGTGTGTGTGTGTGTATATATATATATATATATATGTGTGTGTGTGTGTATTATATATATATTTTGTGTGTGTGTAAGTAAAATAATAAATGATATTTAATTATCTTAAATATGGTGATTGGCTTTTGTCAACTTAATCATTAATAGTGAAAGATATAACTTCCCTCTTAATGTGCTCACATACCTCACTGAAACCAATGCAATTTGGATCCTGTACAATGGTTTCTTCTGATGTTCTTTCCAAGTGTTTTCTCCACAATATTTCAGCATTGCATAGTAAAGTTCTAAATCATGTTAAGGTTCATTTAATTTCCTACTATTATCTTTTTATTGGTCACTTTTTATGAAGTAAAGTATCAGTTGCTAATAACATCAGACTGATAGCTCAGAAATGGTTCTGTGGTCAGATGGAATGGCTTCTTAATTCATCTTTCTGCTTTGTTTTCCTTAAATTAATTTCAGATTCCATGAATACTGTTTCCCTTGCCAATTAGAGCAGCTCCAGTGGTAATGGATGTCAGCATTGGAAAAGGTTGGCTAGCAGCGATAAGACTGTACAGCAGAGGTGGGCAAACTATGGCCCGCGGGACCATTCTGCCCGGCCCCTGAGCTCCCAGCCAGGGAGACTAGCCCCCGGCCCCTCCCCTGCTGTCCCCCTCCCCCACAGCCACGCTGGCAGCGCTCTGGGTGGCAGGGTTGTGCACTCCAGCTGAGCAGCATGGCAGTGTGTCTGGCTCTGGCCGGGTGGCACGGCTACCAGACATGCTGCTCTGAGCGGCTTGGTAAGGGGGCCAGGGCTGGGGGTTGGATAAGGGGTGGAGGGGTCCTGGGGGGGCAGTCAAGGGACAGGGAGTGGCAGTCCCGGGGGGGCAGTCAAGGGACAGGGAGTGGTTGGATGGGGGCGGAGGTTCTGGGGGGTGGTCGGGAGGATGGGGGGGGTTGGATAAGTGTGGGAGTCCTGGGGGGGCTGGTCAGGGGACGGGGGTGTGGATAGGGGTCAAGGGACAGGAAACGGGGGGGAGGGGTTGGATAGACGTGGGGTTCCGGGGGGGTCTGTCACGGGGCGGGGGTGTGGATAGGGGTTAGAGCAGGGGGGGGTTGGATGGGGGTGCGGTCCCAGGGGCGATTAGGGTGGGGGATCCTGGGAGGGGGGGCGGTTAGGAGACAAGGAGCAGAGGGGGTTGGATGGGTCAGGGATTCTGAGGGGGGCAGTCAGGGGGCAGGGGGTGGATAGGGGTCAGAGGCCAGGCTGTTTGGGGAGGCACTGCCTTCCCTACCTGGCCCTCCATACAGTTTTGCAACCCCGATGTGGCCCTCAGGCCAAAAAGTTTGCCCACCCCTGCTCTACAGCAAGAAATCCTCTGCTGACCCTTATACAGGCTTTTAGCATTGACCCTCTGCTGGCAGTGTGACATCTGCATGTTGGACAAGACTGGTCACAGTGGTAGGGGATAGCTACACCAAGCCATGTGCAAGTGGACCAATGGCAAGTTGCTGTATTAACAGAATGTCAGTGGCCCACCTCTGACCCCTGCACTCCTATGAGTAGAAATTAATGCTAACTCAGGCCTTGTCTACACTACAGGACTATTTCGAATCTACTTAATTCGAATTTGTGGATTCGACCTTATGAAGTCGAATTTGTGTATCCATACTAAATACACTAATTCGAACTTCTGAGTCCACATTCACGGGGCCCGCGTCGACTTTCGAAGCGGTGCACTGTGGGAAGCTATCCCACAGTTCCCGCAGTCCCCGCTGCCCATTTGAATTCTGGGATTTCCCCCCAATGCATGCTGGGGGAAAAAATGTGTCGAGGGTGGTTTTGGGTAACTGTCGTCATTGAACCGTCAATCACGCCCTCACTCCCTCCCTCCCTGAAAGCGCTGCGGGCAATCTGTTCGTGCACTTTTCTGGTCAGTGACAGCGTGGATGCCACAGCACTGCAAGCATGGAGCCCGCTGCAATCCTCGCCGTTTTCTCCTCCTCGCACTTTATCGTCCACCTCTTCCACATTCAGCTGCTGAGAAATTGGGCTACTTTTCAATGGTTCTGCAAGCACTGGGGGACCATAGGGGCCTTTTTACCAACATGAACGTCGTATGGCCGGGCAAGGTTCCTGATGCGTGTGTTCTCAGGAACTGTGGGCTGCTCAGACGCCTGCTGGAAGGTAGTTTCTTCCCGTACCACGAAATAACTGTTGTGGATGTGCATTTGCCTATAGTGATCCTCGGTGACCCAGCCTGCCCGCTAATGCACTTGCTCATGAAGCCCTATACAGGCGCCTGGGACAGCGACAAGGAACTCTTTAAATACCAGCGAGCAGCGTGACCTGTGACTGTTCAGTTTCTTTACAGAGAAGCTGAACCTGCCCCTGTTTCTTTACCCAGTTACTGTTGACTCTCCTCTTCGGTTAAATACCCCGTTCTCCCCGTTTCCTCCACTTCCAAGACACGTGTAAAAATAAAATACATGTCACACTGTTACTGAGGAGAGGTTTCTTTATTCATGACTTTTCGTTAAAGGGTCGAAACTGGAACGCAGACTGCGGTGGGTAGGGTGTGCGCTGATGTAAAGACCGCCTCTAAACTCAAGGAATGACAGGCTCCTGCTCCTACAGCGGTCCGCATTGCCGGACTGCTTGTTTCAACGGAGCCTGCCATCCCTCCTTTTTGGGATTCTGTGTGCGGGGGGCTATGTGGCCTTGTGGCGGAGGAGGACGGATACAGATTACTCTGCTGCATGACTCAGCGGTCCACGACAAGGACCGCTGTATAAGATCTGTACCCGCCCTCCCCCGCTAAAAAGTCACATCCCCACCGCCCACACAGAACCTGGAAATCACCTCCCATACCGACCACGGTGCCTGCTGACTGCACTGTGTGTGTTACCCGCTGCTGATCCGGCCCCCGTGTCTGTATCCTGCGAAAGGTGCCTGTCCTATGCAATTAGCAACGCACTTCCCCACGCACCCCATTCAAACAGTCTTCAGTGAGGAAACATGACGGAAACAGTACTTAACAGCAAAGTATTTTTATTACTTAAGTACACAGTTATGGGATGGGACTGGGATTGGGACTTGTTTGAGTCCGGAAGGGAAGGACTTATGCAAACGTTGGGTATGAGAGCTTTTGGTTACTTGAGCACTCTGCTGGGGTGCAGTGACAGTATTCACAGCCCAGGGCGGGCATCCTCCTGGTTATTTAGGGTGAGGGGGGTATGTGACTTTGTGGCGGGGGAGGGCGGTTGCAGAGATACTGCCGGGGGCTCTGTCCTGCAGCGGTCCTGCAGAACATACACAAGTCGCCGGAGCGTGTCCGTTTGCTCCCTCAGTAGTACAAGCATTGCTTGACTCGCCTGCTTGTGTTCCTCACGCCACCTCTCCTCCCATTCGCTGTGTGAGCGCTGGTACAGAGAGACTTTCTCCCTCCACTGCCTCTGCTGGTCCGCCTCGGCTAGGTAGCAGCCCACACATTCATCGAAAATCGTGTCCCTTGTCTTTTTCTTTCGCCGCCTAATCTTCGCCACCCTCTGCGAGGGGGATGCTGTGGAAGGTCTGGAGACAGTGGAAGCTGTGAGATGGGAAACAGTTAGTTAATTCCTTGCAATGATACTTTTTTGCGAACAATTAACTGAGTCTAGGCTGTCTCTGTGAATTTTTTGTTGAGACCCCTGTGCCTGCTGTTGCACAAATCATTTGCGCGGTGGATTCTGGGTAAATGTCGCCAGTCATTCCTTCCTCCGGGAAAGCAAGGGCAGACAATCATTTCGATCACGTTTTCCATGAAATGCCCTGGCACACGCCATAGCGTGGCAACAATGGACCCTATTTTGCCTTTTGTGTATGTCACCGTATGTGTACTGTATGCCGCTGACAGAGGCGGACCAGCAGCGCTACACAGCAGCATGCTTATGCTTTTGCATGACAGCAGCGATGGTTACCAGGCATACTGCACCGTCTACCATACCATGAACTGGTAAGAAGACGGTAATAAGATGGTCATGGTTACCTGTCCTTTTGCACTGCGCCATTTGGTGCTGTCATAAGTGCCCCTGGTCGATCAGCCAGGGGCGCAAAAGCAAAATTTGGGAATGACTCCCCGAGTCAATCCCTCCTTTTTGGGTATCTAAAAATAGAATCAGTCCTGCCTAGATTATGTGCAAGTGTACTAGAGAACCACTGTATCATACAACCAGAGACCACAGCTGCTCTCTGTCCAATCCTGCATAAATTTTGAGCTGAACGCTATTCACAGGGTGTGCTCCTGAAACAACCCCAGCTGTTCATTCCGTTCTTCCCCCAGCCTTCCTGGGTTCCAATACCATTGTCCCCCCACTTGTGTGATGAAGTAATATAGAATGCATGAATAAGACACAGGTAGTCGTTTGTGAGAAATGAGTGGAAGGAAGCCTCCAGCTGCAATGATAGTCCAGAGATGACATTAAGGGGTGTGGAGGAGGGAGCCACTCATCCCTCTGCTAGTCCAGGGGCAATTGAATCTTTTCTTTACAATGAAGGGTGGGGGCTGATGGATCTCAGCCCCCTGTTGCAATGATGAGGACGGTTACCAGCCATACTGCACCATCTACCATGAAAAATTAGCAACAGGCGGCCTTGACCGACCGGTCCCAAGCAAGTTGGTACGGTTGTCATGGTTACCAGCCCTTTTGCACTGCCCCATGTGCCAATAGGCTGATGAGGATGGATTTCCATCGTTTTGTACCATCAGCCATCCATAGCGTGGGGGGAGCAAGGATGTTGGTGTTGAGTGCTGCACCATCGCGTCTATCTGCAGCATTCAGTACAGATACGGTGACATGTAAAAGAGTCAACAGAGGATTGTTTTCCCTTTAACTTCTGGGGGTCGGGGGGGTGCGTAAATTGCCGAGCTATGCCCCGACCCACCGCGGACACTGTGTTTGACCCTAGAAGCATTTGGAGATCAGCCAAGAATGCAAATGCTTTTCGGAGACAGCAGGAACTGTGGGATACCTTGCGTCCTCGTTCCCCCCTCCCTCCATGAGCGTCCATTTGATTCTTTGGCTTTCCGTTACGCTCGTCACGCAGCTGCGTGCTGAGTCTGTGCTATGCCGTCTGTCCGTTTATTTATTAAAAATACTTTGGACCAGGCGTAACGTAACATTTCTTCCCCTACTTAGATGCAGGAGTCTCCGAGCGAGATCACCGTGAGGACAGGCACTGAAGGAGATAGAGAGCGCATGCTGCGTGAAATCTAGCACGAACCATGGACCTATGCAGCCGTGCTCTGGGAGGCAGTGCTCCCTGAATACCGCATGAAAGCCTCGCGCGCAAAAGTGTGCTACCACGGAGCACCCAATAAGGCAGCTCTCCCCAGGAACCTCCTGCTGATGCTTATCGATTAACGGCAGGAGAGCTTCGTGGCGTTCTCCCAGGAGGATTTCTGTTCTATCACCATATATACAGAGACCTCCTTTTCACACACTTCAGATTCCTGTTATATTAAGAATAAAAGTTAACATGGTTAAAGCACTTACCGACTGCTCCTACCCCTGATTCAGGATCCGGGTTCCTGGCCGGGGAGGGTTGGTAGGGGATCTCCGTGACGGTGATGAAGAGATCCTGGCTGTCGCGGAAACCAGCGTTGTAAGCGCTATCGCCTGCCTCGTCCTCCACAAACCCTTCCTCATCTTCCCCATCCGTGAACATCGTCGAGGAACTGTCCGTCGACACTGTCCCATCATCAGAGTCCATGGTCACTGGTGGGGCAGTGGTGGCAGGCTCCGTAGCGTCCGTTGGCCGCTTTGATTTTTTGGTAGCCTTGTCTGGGGTCCTTGATTTTCACGCGGCGCTTCGTTGCATGACGGCTGTATCCTCTGTCTGTATCATGGCTTTGGAGACCTTCTCGTAGGTCTTTGCATTCCGTTCGTTGGAGCGCAGCCCCGAAAGCACAGACTACTCGCCCCACACACCGATCAGATCGAAGAGTTCCCGGTCAGTCTATGCCGGGTCCCTCTTTCTATTCAGAGATTACATGAACTCCTCTGCTGGAGAGCTCTGCATTGCTGCCGGTGCTGCGGAGCTCGCCCCGATGTGCAACCAGAACGTCAGATTCAAACCGCCCAGACAGGAAAATGAATTCAAATTTTCGCGGGTCATTTCCTGTGTGGCTGGGCAGAGAATCCAAGCTCGGGCTGCTGTCCAGAGCGTCAACAGAGTGGTGCAGTGTGGGATAGCTCCCGGAGCTACTAAGTTCGATTTCCATCCACACCTAGCCTAATTCGAACTAGCCATGTCGAATTTAGCGTTACTCCACCTGCCGGGGTGGAGTACCAAATTCGAACTAAAGAGCCCTCTAGTTCGAATTAAATGGCTTCCTGGTGTGGACGGTTGAGCGGTTAGTTCGAATTAACGCTGCTAAATTCGAATTAAAGTCCTAGTGTAGACCAGGCCTCAGTTTGTATTTAATCTAGATTAGTTTCTAATAATCTACCCTTACTGCTCAGGTTTCAAGGAACAATCTAGCTTCTTTCATCAGTTTGCATAACCATACTGCAGTATCAGGATTCTTGGATTCTTTTTTTTCTTATGCTGACTGGCTGTTTGCTCAAATCCCCCCTCCTTCCCTCAGTGTCTTCACCTAAGGGGCTTGGCTACACTTGCAAGTTGCAGCGCTGGTAGAGGCTTTCCAGCGCTGCAATTAGTAACCGTCCACACCTGCAAGGCACATCCAGCGCTGCAACTCCCTGGCTGCAGCACTGGCTGTACACCTGGCCAGGTTGGGGTGTAGCAATTGCAGCACTGGTGATCCAGCGCTGCTCATCAAGTGTGGACACACACCAGCGCTTTTATTGGCCTCCAGGGAATAAGGAGATATCCCAGAATGCTTTTAACTAAATTACTTCCTTTGTTTTGTTATGCAGCCTCTCTTTGTTTTGTTGTGAACTCCGATCGGAGCTCCGTTGAACTGCTTATCTAAAAAACAAACACTGATCACAGCAAACAGGAGCTATCTGTACCTGGCTGTGAACGATCAAATGAGAGGCAAGCAGTTTGCTTGACAGAGAAACAGCGTTGGATGCAGGCTGTTTGCAACTAAGGGTTCGCGAACATTTTGTGATTTTTCAATCCAGGGAAGCTAACACGCAGTGTTGGCTCCAAAAATCCACTCTCTCTATCTTCCCCGCTCCCTGTCACAGTACACCACCCTCCACCCCCCTCTTTTGAAAAGCACGTTGTTGCCACTTGAATGCTGGGATAGCTGCCCATAATGCAGCACTCCCAACAGCGCTGTAAATGCTGCAAATGTGGCCACACACCAGCGCTGGTAGCTGTGAGTGTGGCCACACACCAGCGCTGGCCCTGCACAGCTGCACGACCAGCGCTGTAACTCCCACCGCTGCAACTTTCAAGTGTAGCCAAGCCCCTTGACTTCATTCTTTACCTACCCCTCTTCCCTTCCCTTTTTCTTTCCATTTATCTCAGTGTTTCTCAGACTGGGTTTGCTGCTTGTGTAGGGAAAGCCCCTGGCGGGCTGGGTCGGTTTGTTTACCTGCCCCGTCCGAAGGTCCGGCCGATTGCGGCTCCCACTGGCTGCGGTTCACCACTGCAGGCCACTGGGAGCTGCTGGAAGCGGTGCGGGCCGAGGGACTTACTGGCCGCCGCTTCCAGCAGCTCCCATTGGCCTGCAGCGGTGAACCGCAGCCAGTGGGAGCAGGGCCTCCCAGAGCAGGGAGCAAGTGGGGCAATTTGCCTCGGGCCCCGCCGGGGTCCTGCGAGCCGCTCTGGGTTTTCAGCTGCTCTTCCGCGGCGGGTCCTTCAGTGCAGTGGAAGACTTGGAGTGAGTGAAGGACCCGCTGCTGAAGTGCTGCCGAAGCCTCGGAGCGCCGCCTGGTGAGTACAAACGGCGGGGGTGAGGGGAGCCGGGATCGGCGGCACTTAGGCTGCACTACCGCTGCCGGTTCATTCTTTGGCGGCAATTCGGCAGCAGGTCTTTCCCTCCGAGAGGGACCCGCCGCTGAATTGCCACTGAAGACCCGGCCCTGCCTCAGGCCCCCTGAATCCTCTGTCTGGCCCTGAGTGTTAGCTGCACTCAGCCAGACCAGCGGACGGGGCAGGTAAACAAACTGGCCCGGCATGCCAGGGGCTTTCCCTACACAAGCGGCGACCCCAGTTTGAGAAACACTGATTTAGCTAAACCCAATTTAAAAAGTGTCACTAAAATGACGTTCTCTGCCAACACGTTGTTGACTCTGTGTTACACCCCTTCCTTCACCCTGTCTGTCTTGTCTGTTTAGATTGTAAGCTCTTCAGGCAGGGACCATTTGCTTCTCTGTTCAGCATCCCCATGCTTGGTAGGCCCTTCAGCACTATAGTAGTTAATGTGACTAGATTGTTGACAAATATACATCTGCCAATGAAGGATTATTTCCTATAGTTCATTTTTGTTATGTCTTCAGTCCCATTTTAAATGACTGTAGTGATTGGGCTTCCATCGGTTGTCTTGAGAGATGATGCTACAGCCTGAGAGGGGTATCTTTATCAGGAACATTATTTTTTTTATACTGTATTTCAGCTTTCCTCTTCCATCATTATTGAGCCAAAGAGAACTTTTCTTTTCCTGAAACTTATCCACTGAGCCACCCAATGCCTCATGAATTAATATATTCTTCAGTTTGTGAAAACTAACTGGAATGTGGTCAGGTCAGTCAGTCACTCTTGGAAAACATCTAAATATAAAGACACCCACCAGATACATGTTGGTGATATCCATGTTGCTTGTTGCATAACTCAGCAATTTATTATCTATCTTGCTTTTTAACCTGCCCACTAATCAGTGTGCTTCAGGACTGCTTCTAATACTCTTGAGTAGTTTCAAGTAGCTGTTATCTTTTAAAAAAGGAAAGCAAATCTCTGCCCTCTCCCCCCTAGTCTGACAAGGATATTTCAACTTTTTTCTCCCAGAAATGTGGCATTTCCACCCAAAATGATACCACACTAATGTGGAAGGTGGGTGGTATCTGTCTTTGAGTAGTAACAAGCTTAATGTCCAGTATCTTGCAGACCACTTGAACTAGAAATGGGAACTTTATACCCGATTGGAAAGGGGAGGTACCAAGTATTTGCGTCTAGGCCTGCTAAATCCTGAGGTACTGGATCTCTAAATAACCATTGTATAGGGAAAAGTTACATTTGATTCACTTGTAGATATTTCTGAAACAAATTAATGCTCTTCTTCCTCCAAGGCCTATCTTTAGGGTGTGAAGGCAACCTGATTTACAGTGCTCCTGCTCTCTGTCAGCGAGATTCCATTCAAAGTTCTCTTAGAAAATTTGGCACGTACAGAGTGCATTATGATGTACTGCGATAAAAAGGTGTCAACAGTATGAGCTGGGATGACCTGCATAATTAGTTTATGGCTTTGTTACTCTCAGGTGACCATATCAAAATGATGCTGAGGAAATTTCTATGCTACATTACATTATCTATATGTAGGTACATACCCAAATATTCCTTGATTAGACTTCCTCTTGAAAAAGCAAGTATGTGTACTCATGCATATCTTAAATTGTGGGACTTCTGGAGGTTGTGGGTTTTTTTTACAATCTTGATAGTGGGAGAAAATAATGGAAGCTTGTCCTTTCTCTGTCATAAGAGTTCTACCAGGATTGTCTAGAAACAGGTATTCATGCATACATTTTCAATGAGCTTTTTTCTTGTTTATAACTTGTAAGACTAATAAAGTTTATTTGAGTTTCAGTTGTAATTTCCTGCATTTTTTTCCCTACAAATGCATAAGTAGTAGTGAGTGGGTAGACCGTGGAAAGGTATTGCTGTTGAATATAGTATATTTAAAAAAAGAAAAGAAAAAAGACCACCTGAAAATATACTTTACATAAAATGCCTTTTTTTCTCTGAGAAACATAAATATATTTACAAGAATTAACAATTGGAGCCATTATGATACAGTATTTCTTGTAAACCGTATTTGGAATTTGGAATAAAAACAAGTGTAGCTGACTTACTTGATGATGACTTCCAGGAAGTAATGATTGTAACCCTTTATGTAATTAGCCACCATGGAAAAATAAATGAGTATTGCAATTTCATGTAAATAGACTGTCCAGACTGCTCAACTGACACAATCTTTGTTCTTTTGAAATATTCAACATGTGTTCTGTTAACAGTATATTGCTGCTGTAATGTGCTCGGAAGCCTTGCTGCTTTAATCTACTTTTCTCTTTTTGTTTGTAAATCCACATAAATGGAGCAATACATAGTCCAGTATCCAGGCAAACTGGAAAGAAATAATTGTAAGAAAATGCACTGGTATCTTTTTATTGCTTTTGTGAATACAGCTTATTTAATTCTTTATCTTAACAAGGCAGCATGTCTAAGGAGCAAGAAATTGGAATCATTGGGGTTTTTTTCCCCTCCATCTGAATAATCTGTTTTCTTAATCACAACTGAAAATTGAGCTGCTCCATGGGGCAAACCAATAAAGAACTCAGGGCTGTGACAGCCAGTGTTCATGTATCCTCTCTCTCCCTGTTCACTAGAAAAAATGTAATGTAAATGCTGTGAACCAAAACAAACCCAGGATTAATTTAAGCCTGTCAACTTTACCATTGTCCTTTTTTAACAGCATATAGATATATTTTCAGAATATGTATGAAAATAGGGAGCTTCTAGTTGCTCATTCCTCTGTTAGTGGATATCTAAATTTCACAAGTAGCACAACACACTTTCCCCTTCACAATGCATAGATGTAATACATCTTGTATGGTAACTGGATTGCCAATGAGGTGTTAAGAGTTTATATATTCTGATTCTTATTGGCTTTGCCATGTAGTAGACTACTTGGATCTTAGATGTCAATGTGAAAGGGTTGTATATAGTATGTGGATTTATTCAGAATGGTTTTGTATATTGATGTCTAATTTCCAACTAACAGTTGACTGTGAATGGCTTGCCAACTACAGAACCAGTTTCTCCTCCCTTGGTTTTCACACCTCTACTGCTAGAACAGGGCCTCATCCTCCCTGATTGAACTAACCTTGTTATCTCTAGCTTCTTGCTTGCATATATATACCTGCCCCTGGAAATTTCCACTACTTGCATCCGACGAAGTGGGTATTCACCCACGAAAGCTCATGCTGCAAAACGTCTGTTAGTCTATAAGGTGCCACAGGATTCTTTGCTGCTTTTACAGTTGATTAAAATTAGTCAGACCCTGAGTGTCAAGACAGAAAAGAGAACAAAAGTGTTATTAATCTCAACAGATACTCTTAAATTAAAATCTTAATGAAGCTCCGGGTGGGAAAAGGTCTGCTGCATAGAAAATAGAAAGACTAGGGAGCCCAATATAGGGGTATGCTGCGTATATCTGGCCACCAGTGGTCTCCTCTCCAATATGCTCTTATCTCCAAAAGAGAAGGCTTCTCAACAGGTATTGCTACCTTCTTCTCCACTCTTCCAAATTATTTCTGTTGTAACAGTTCCTGATAGGAAGATTTTTATGTGCACCTTCTTAGTTGAACTTGTAACATTGTAGTTTACTTTATAATCCCTTCCTCATCAACCATTTGTGCTGTCACAAACTAATTATTATGGGTCAAATCCTGAAGTTCTTACTTGGGGGAGAATGATCACTAATATCAGTGGGTGTTTTGCCTGACTAAAAGTTGAGTAAAACTTACAGCCTTATGACATAAGGCAAAAACTAAGCAGTAGGAGCATCTTGGTCATTTCTCTCATTTAATCAAGTTACAGTATTCATTTGAGACACAAACTTCCATTCATACTGATCTGCTGTTATCTGTATATAACTGCAAAGTATTGCCAAATACTGAATCTGGGTTTGGTTGTCAGGAGAGGGGGGTTACAGTCTTCATTTGAGGTTTTTAGCCATTTGAAAGTGTGACATTGTCGGATGCTTGAGCCTTCGGAGGTCAAGAGCTCTGAGTAGAAACCAACAAGCTTAAGAAACAGAATTTCCATTTTCATGCTGATGTGCATAGTAATGCAACTAAAGAGAAATATGAAAATAAATACATCAGCAGAAGTGTTTTCGAATACAATTTCTAAAAACATTTTTCCTATGTGGCATCAGGAGCCCTTTAAAACACTGTCATTTAAGAGGGAGCTTAGATCCTGTGTGTGTTGGTGTCTGGTAATGTATAATCAATCTTAAATACAACAAGTTGGCAAGCTTTGTTCTTCCTTTCCATTATCAGACACGTTATTTCTTTATTACAATAAACATGCTGTCATCAAGAAATCTGTTTACATATGCTGACAAGTTGATCACAACTACAACATTCATATTGCAGAGATCAGGAGCGCATCCATAATGAGAGATGTAGTACAGCTTATAGAACTAGTGGAAAGAGCAAGTCATTTACTGGTGCTAGTGAAGATAACAGTAGCTAATGTGTGCAAACTTACTTTTTAGAATGGTAGACAGCAGATTTTGCCTGTATTGCAGAGAGGAGCCCTGCTCTGTGAGACCTTAAATAAAAGGTCCTTATGCAATTGATTTGATAATACACTTCAGGCAACCTCTCTAAACAACTCAAGAGAGCAAAAGAGCTGCAACATGAAGCAAACAATTTTTCAAATCTCTAACCCCTTATTGTCAGTTCAGCGGAATGCTAACAACATAGGGGCAGGATGGCTCAGGAGATTGGTAATAGAATATAGAGCATATTTCCTACAGGTTGCCAGCTGGAATCCAGCATAGGTTAAGTAATCACCAAATTGATGCCACCTGAAAGCTGCCAGCTGACCTACATGGTATGAGTGGGAAATCTTAGTTCAGTTTAAACGGAACAGGTAGGCTTTTACTTTACAAAAAGTCTTGTGGCTGGTAGGCTTGCAAACAGACTCACAGGCCAAGGACTAAATAGGCATTTGGGCCTAGATCTAGAAAGGTAATTAGGCACCTCACTTCTGTTGAAATCAGGGCCTTTGAAGTTCTGGGCCCTGGAGGTTGATTTGCCCTTGGAGGTAGGTCCTCTAGAATGTGATAGACACACATTTGGCATTCTATTACTTGAAAGTATGTGTGGCTGCTCTACTTATTCTCTGGATAAATAAGGGAACTCCACCCTCCACATGCTTGTACTACTTTTTAAAGTAAAAATAAAATTGCTTTTATAAGTAATCATTTGTTTTACTAAATCAGTTTGAAAAAAATCTAGAGGATAATTTTTTTGTTCAGCACACCCATTAAAGTAGTAGATATCTTCAAGAATAAATAACAATGGGTATAAAATCTCTAGAGAGGAACAGTTGTCCTGAACTAAAATAGCCTGATAATGCATATATCTGAAGACTGCATCCAATTTTAACAAAAATAACTGCTGAGTTGCAATATACTGGTTCATAATTGTTGCATCGCAGAGGAGCAGGGACAGAGTCTGACAACCCATGTGATCATAAGCAGAGAGTACTTTATTCATTTCCAGCATGCTCTTTATACTCTTAAAGCAGGCAAGCAAGCAGTTGCTAATTGGTTAACAAATTTAACACACCCGCAGCTGTAACTTCATAGAACTAGCCAAGGCCAACTTCTCAAAACAAAGCTCAAAGCCTAATTAACCCATCCTAAAAACCTAAACATCTTAGCTTCCCACACTACCAACTGCCAAGCTAGCAAAATATTCTCAACACCTCCCCCCTCCACCCAAAATCAAAAAGGAGGGGGAAAAAAAAGGGATAAAAACATTAGCAAAACATTTCCAACTTATAACAACATAACACCACAATCTATCACAAACCAAAATTAAAACTTTATAAAACCAACCTATATAACCATGCAATTCTTAACATAACCCCAACAACACCAAACAAAAACAAAGCACAACAAATAAATGGTGTAAATTCTACAGGATTCCCCCCTACTCAATAGCACACCAACTTGTGGCAAACTTCTATTACCAAATTATCCCTCAGATGTCAGGCGATCAAACTGACACTGAGGGAGGGGGGGGTCCTAGAAAAAACACAACATAAACCACATAAAACACAAAAAACAATCCTGGCCAGAAAAAAAACAAACAAACAAACACCACAAAACAAAACAAAAACACATAACATAAATTTAACTCTGTAAATAAATGCATGGTACATAAAATGCTATGCAGCTAACACCAATTTTCTTAATATCTAAAAAACAAAACAAAACTACCCCTACTGGGCAATCAATCATTACATACAATATACAAATACCCTTAGTACCATCAGGCAAAAAAGGAAAATTACATCATCAATTAAATCATTTACAGTAATACAATTGCATCCTAACTTACTTCTAAAATCAACTGCTATTCCCCCCAGCAACCACAGAGTTAACTTTGTACTCTGCCTAACATTACTCGCTAGTAATTAATTACCTTTTCTATCAACTACACCCTCAAGGTTATCAACCAGTATTCCAAGCTTGTTGTCTGTTGCCCGCCGCCTGGGCCCGATCCTTTTTTCTTCTTCAAGTTCTCTATCTATTGCGTGCCTGCCTGGGCCCGATCCAAAGCACTTTACATAAAGGTATTTTGGGTCACATAAATTCAAAGCCATTCTCCCAAATTTCCTAGATTTATGCCTACAACTCCCCGCTTTAAGAATACTCAACAAACCTTTAGGCCGAATTTTCTCAAACTTCAAAAACAAAAAACAAATAGGCTCTAAAAAACAGGGGTTAGTAATGGGGAGGGGTAATATCATTTACAATCCAATTAGGGAGGGCAATACATGCTAAAAAAAAAAATTCCACAACACAGGGCGCAGCCTGCAAAATAAACCCCAAAATCCAATCAATACCACAGTTTTTAGCAGGAGTCCCAAATTTTTTCCTGCCAGTGTGCAATTCTTTGCTTCTTTACCAGGGTCAGTTCTCAATGTCTTTTTAGTCAGGAATTTCTAGACATTGGCAATATCAATAATGTGAGTGTTTTTTCTCCTGTTCCACCACCATCGTGGTTCAAGTTCTACGGGGGAAATTATCAGGACATCATCCTATACATTCAGGCAAAGCAAAAATTATCTCAATCAATTAAATCATTCAGGGAGGATCAAACAAAAAAAATCCTGGCATAGCAAACAAGCAACTTTCCTCCAGGGGCCCAGGTTGTGTACATCGTGTGGCTCTTTCAGACATTCCATCCACCACTGCAGCAGACATCTCTGATACTAACATAGTTGCAATTGCTTCACTGCTACTGCTTGCAGCCTCAAATCCCGAATGAGCAGTGGTAATATCTTGGACTAGTTCAGGAAATAGTTTTCCAGGCACTGCTTCTAAAGGCTTTAAAGTTTCAGCTGAGATTTCCATAGATGTTACAGTTTCTGCAATGATTTGTTCTTCAATTGCTGCAGCTGTAACAGGCACAAATGTTTTTTGAGCCCCAGAGCTTCCAATACTAAAAATGGGCGAGCCAGTATCTGCCAGCTGCACAGCTAAATTCTCTTGCTCCTCTTCGTCTCCCTTTCCACACACAGGCAGTTCTTGAGGACACATGTCGCTCTGTAGAGGGGCCCCATTTACAACTGCCCCTGGGCATTCTGATACTAGGTTAGATGGCGCATCTCCTACATCATTCTGCATGGGGGCCTCAGCTGCAACCGCTTCAGTGTGCTCTGATTCCAAGGTAAACACAGTATCTTCTACCTCTGTCGTCCCAGGTGCCTCAGTTACCCCACTCTGCATTGCATCCCCAATAAAAGCTTCCTGAGTGATTTGCCGCCCATCGGATCCCTGAAGCCGAGCAGTTCGGGTGGGCTTGCACAAAGTAATGTCCATAGCAAAGGCAGTTTGGGGAGGGCCAGTGGATCCAAACCCTCGAGACCCGCGGTCAATCGGGGTCGGTCGGGGCACACATCCCTTGAAAGGTATTAACTGAGCAAGACGTGTACCAGCAGTTATAGTCACAGGGGGACAGAGGGCACGTACCATTATCCCAATATTCCCCGTATAGTCGGCATCAATAAGGCCAGGCAAAACAAAAATACCTTGTTTCGATGTTGACGAACGGCCAATCAAAAGGGCACTCAGTCCAAATCCCAATGGACCATCGATGTTGGAAGGAAGAACTTGAACCTCGTCAGTCTCTAAAACTACATCTGTCGCTGTGGCCAAGTCCACTCCGGCACTGCCACGGGTTGCTCCGGTGAGGTGTTCCAGGCAGCCGGGTTGGCGGGTGGAGGCACTTGTGTCGTCGCGCTCCTCCAAGGGGCGCTCCGTGATCCGTTTCCCGGCAGCGGTGTTCCATCCTTCGTGTAACGCGCCCAACGGTCGGCGGCGCGATGTCCAAACTTATCACATCGTGTGCAAGCGCCAGTTGCAGCTTCGGGTGACACATCAGAGGCCTGCTGCCCATTTTGCATAGGGCAGTCCGCCGGAAATGCCCGGGTTTTCCACAACCAAAACAGGGGCCGGCTGGCCGGGTCGGTCTTCTAGCCCCCCGCTGTCCCCCGAGCAGGGGTTGTAACGCCACGGCCAGTGCAGAGGCCTGTGCCTTAGCATGAATTGCTGCCTTATCCGTCTCCTCAAGCATAGCGGCCTTACCACATGCCTCGATCATTTCCATCAGGGTCGCAGTCTTGGGCAAGGTGGCTAATATACGGCGGCAAGTGGGATTTGCATTCTGGGTTGCAAGATCAAGTCCAACTGCAGTTCTGGCCTCTGGCGTCAGATTAGGAGATCTATCAATAGCCTCTCGAAGGCGATCCAAAAAGGTGGAATACGGTTCCGATGGGCCTTGTGTAATTTTAGCATAGGGAGGGGTCGGCTTTCCCATCTGGGGCACCGCTTTAAAGGCAGCCAAAGCTAGTTCCTGTGATTGCTGCAGGATCCGGGGCTCAAGGCGAGCTTGCAAGTGCGGGTCAACAAAGCGACCGGCTCCCAAAAACATATCAGCAGTGGCCAGGCGCCGAGGATCATCATCCGGTAAATCCAAATTGCGGACAAGAGCCAAGTCAACTCTCTTAGCCCAATCATCTTTCCACAACAGTTTCTGTGTAGGTGTAAGAAGCATGTCAGCTAGCTTAATCGCATCGTACGGACACATTGCTTGGCCAACAAATATCTGTTCAATGATAGACTGTACATACGAATTATCTAGTCCATAAGCCATGATCGATTTCTGTGCCTCACGGATCAACTTCCAGTCCAGAGGGGCCCACCGTCTATGATTAGGGTGTTGAGGGTCTGGCGTAATCACCGGAAAGGCCTCAGGTGTTAGACCTTCAAGGATGGCTTCTCTTAAAACCCCATGCCAGCGCTGTACCGGATCCGGAGGGTCTCCAGTTGGAGGGTCCCCGGGGCCAGGCGGGGCGGGGGGGCGAGTTGAATGAAAGCACTTGTGAAGATGCGACCGCGATGATCCAGGTGGAAGACCTTCCAATTGGTCCAACTTGTCACATATATGCTGCAGCTGTCGACCCTGGCGCTCCATCTCCTTATAGAAGGCATCAGACTGAGTAAACTGAGTAAACGTTGTCAAATCGGGATATGGGTTTGATGGCACACGTTCCACCCGAGCCTCCTCTGTCCCCCCGCAATCGAGGCACCCCCAGGCCCCGTGGACACGGCATGGCTTTGGAGGGGGTGCATACGGCAAGGCTGTCTCCATAGGCTCGGGCGTATCGGGGGGTAACGGGACCGTAGCAGGATCAATCATGTCGGGGCCGATAGCCACATTGGAGGGTAGTGGGGCCGTAGCAGGGGCAACATCATCCATAGGGTAGGGGTTGGAAGCCAAAGGTATCACCGTGTCCTCACCACCGAAAAACTCTCTGGCTCCAACCGGCAACACAGAAGGCATTCCGGGCGTTGGGCGGCAAAGCTCAGAAAGGGCCGCCTGCACTCCTGCCTCGGCCGCGAGAGTTTCTACTATCTCCTTCGCCTTATTCCATACTGGACTCAGGGAGAAGGCCTCCTTATCGCCCCGAGCCACCGACTTCCAAAGCTCGGAGCCTAGCCGCTCCCAAACAGTTTTATCAAAAATTGTACTTGGTTGAACAGAAAGTCCCCTTCTCCGTCCCCACCGCAGCAGACGGGATAACTTATCAGAGGGGAGCTTCTCTCCCTGCCGCTCCGCGATGCGCATCAAATATTCATGCACCGTCCTTTCTTCCGCTGATGCAGCGGTTCCCATGTTAGCTGCTCACCTCTGGGCTGGGGTGTGCCTCCCTTTTTCAGACGCCCTGCGGCTTGCCGCTCGACACTGAGCTCAGGTGCGCCCCTCTTTTCGGACGCCCTGCGGCTCCTAGCCGCTCGACACTGAACTCAGGTGCGCCCTTCTTTTCGGACGCCCTGTGGCCGCCGCTCGACACTGAGCTCAGGTGCGCCCCTCTTTTCGGACGCCCTGCGGCTCCTAGCCGCTCGACACTGAGACTCAGGTGCGCCTCCTTTTCCTCCTTTCAGTTCAGGCCACCAACACTGTCCTCATTCAATCACGTCGGGGTCACCATTTGTTGCATCGCAGAGGAGCAGGGACAGAGTCTGACAACCCATGTGATCATAAGCAGAGAGTACTTTATTCATTTCCAGCATGCTCTTTATACTCTTAAAGCAGGCAAGCAAGCAGTTGCTAATTGGTTAACAAATTTAACACACCCGCAGCTGTAACTTCATAGAACTAGCCAAGGCCAACTTCTCAAAACAAAGCTCAAAGCCTAATTAACCCATCCTAAAAACCTAAACATCTTAGCTTCCCACACTACCAACTGCCAAGCTAGCAAAATATTCTCAACACATAATTAGAGGTATGTAAGCTATTCTTTTTCAACAAATTTTTCTGTTTGTAGAAAATTCAAACAAAAACCTGAGTTTATTCAAAATTAATTGAAAGGTACTTCAGTCCTGAGCTTTTGTTTTGAGTATTCTATTTGTAATTTGCTATTTATCCTGTGTAACCAGTCATCTAAAGATGCATGATATTTCTGCTCCCTGATTGCCTGACTCCCAGGCTCTCAAACCTTTCACAATGGCCGTCTAAAAAATTTTGCCACAAAAATTTATCCCAGTGAATGTTGGTGGAAAGTAAGGAGGAGAGAGGAGAAAGGGCTCACAAATAGCACCTGAAACAAAACTGAAGCTTTTACTCAAGCAAATAACAAATGTTTGTACTACTCATCCAGCTCCAATCATAATACATTTAGTGGGAAGGAGGAGAAGTGAGTTAGGTTGGCTAATTGTCAAAAGTGAACTCATCTGTCATATTTCATCTGCCTATGATGAAGTGAACCTCACTTTGTAAGCAAGCTTGACTGTACAGTTGTATGCAAAGTACCATAGCTCAGGTGTGTACGTCAATATCAGAGGTAAACCAGAAGAATGAAACTGAATGTCAGAAAACTCTGATGAGCTTGTAAAGAGGGGTTTGAGAACATGCTTCTGGTTTGTTTCTGAAGGGCTGCTTAAGATTTATTTTGTGTTCAGCAAGAGAAGGTTCACTTTCTCTCTTACCCATATCTAATTGCTGATTGATGAGGCATCTTTTTTTTTTTTGTCTTGGACCAGATGCAGTTCTTATTTTACAATATTTTTAAATATTCCTCTGTCTTGTCTTCATCCAAGTAATTAAAGAGATATATTGTTGTAGGGGTGTGATTAATCTTCGAGCTTGTAAACTGTCTATAAATGAATGCACTCAAGCTCTAAGTATTTGCATTAACACATTTGGTTTCTAAACTATGGTACATGATCTGCAGCGCACCTGCTAGTCACATGATGTTGGCTTAGCCTCCTTGTTGCCACCTGCTAACTTGCATTAAGAAAGCTGAAAATAAATTACTTCCAAATATGAATTTTCCAGGCCAGCAATTGCTACGGTTGCCACAGAGGCATTATTTGATTAATGGGAGGTTGGTAGTATGTGTGATCATGGAGAAGTGATCAAGAAGACTATCCCCTAATGTTTTCTGCAACATGTAGTATGGAGGAGAGGCTGCATGGCAACTTTTTCCCTATTGGCAGTGTATTTTAAGTTCCTTGGAACAAGGAAAATCTTTATGTATTTGCACAGTGCCTAGTACAGTAGGGTTCTGGTCTATGACTGGCAATCACAGGAGCTACTGCAATATAAATGGTAACGTTGTTCGCCTCCTATAACAAAAGGACTGACTTTGGTTATAAGGTTTCTGGTCCTGGATGATCAGCTCTACTATGCTCTGACAAAATCAAAACTCCTAATCTGTCACAGATGTTCAATCTCTCCCTTCCTGGTCCAAGTCCAGGACCCAACTCAGCCCTGATGTAACCAGGTATAATTAAATTGATTTCAGTTCACTATTGACTTATACCAGGCCTAAATTAGAACTGATTGCCACTAGTTCTACTGAAGGTTTGGAAGAAGCTATTAGAAGGATCGTGGCACAGTGGAAGTGCTAGTTTCTATATAATTCATTGTAGACTTAAGAATGCCAAATGATGGGTGTATTATTTGGTGGTTTCCTTAGTAAGCTTTCTTTTCCAGTGAGATTTTGAATGATTAGAAACTTGCTAATATTTACCAGTCAAGCTGCCTCCCATGCTCTAGCTTTCTTATCTGTTAGAGCACAAGGTAGACCATCGCTATATGAGGGGTCTCATTACCATGAACAATTACTAACTAATGCAAGACTGTGATGTCACTAGCTGTTGAGCTGGACCCATTGTATGACTTGGGGTGGGGAAAGGTGGTAATTGTCTAGTTTGGTATCTGCTTTCTTTTATAAAGTGTTTGTAACAGCTGTAGGCCTCAGTCCTGCAAACAAGGCCATGCTTAATTTTACACACATGAGTATGTTGACCTCACTGGGGCTACTGACCTTCCCGGCATTACTTATGTGCGTAAGTGTCTACAGGATTGGGGTTTTATTGTATCATGAAAATATATAGCATAAATGAAGAGCACTGCAAGTCTTTCCTCCATTTGAATTAGATGTTCATAACTGATTCCTAGTCCCTAGACACTGTCAGTGTGCCTGCTCATTTGAGTAAGGATCTGACCCATACTTAAGACCCCCAAGCTTCTTGCTAATCTACAATAATACAAATAATTATCTATTGAAACTAGTCAAGAACTACAACTTGACTTTGATAGAATTAGGAGGATAAAATACAATTAGTCTTGGATGGATACAGTAATGGGTATGATTTAATGGTAATGGATATACTTTAAAGTTATTGCAGCGAAGTCCTTTCAGATGCATGCTATTTTACTTTTCTGTGTGCATGCAGTTCAAACAAAATAGTCTAAACAAAACAAGCTTTAAAATGTAAAAGTGACTTTATCAGAGACAAAGATTTTATGGACCTAAAATAGGGAGGATAAATTATTTGAAAGTCACTGTTATATCTGTATCACAAAATGCAAAAAGTACAAACATACGAACAAAAGGCTGACTTCTTTGACATTTTAATCTTTTAAACCTTTGAAATATGTGTGGGCATCAAAAGACTTGCTTCTAAATCCACTGGATGGTGTTTTCTGTGTATCAAATATAGTGTTCAAAAACTGTAGCAGATAAAAAAAAAAAAAAAGTGATCAGAAAGCTTAATGCAGTCAGAACATCATGACCTATTATGTAAAGCAACATTTGGCAAGGCCTTCCCAGCTGCTGTAAATGAACAGTAAGAGAATTTTATCAGCTGCTTTGACTATCTTTATTACATAACCTATATATTTATGACCCTATTGATGTTTAGCTGTGAAATTGCAATATGGATGGAACAAAGATTCTATATATATAACAATGAAGAAGCAGAAAGATTCTTGCATCAAAAAGAAAAGCCAGGAAAATATTTAACACTTCATGTTCATGGTTGAGAAAGTTAGTTGAATCATTTTGCAGATTTAAATATTATACTATGATGTAATCTTCAATACAAAAGGTACTTTAGTAACAGAATGGTGTTGCTGAACATTGATATATGCTATCTAAATATATATATATAGTTCAATAAGCAGAATGATGATTTATACAAAGGAATCACTGAATCCATAACTGTTAACTACCATGATCTAGCAGATATTCTTTTGATATAAAAGATCTTTTTTAATCCACTCTATCTAGATATTTATGACCCCTTTGCTGTAGTATTCAAGTGCCTCTCAAGTTTTTAGAAATAGCATCAGTTTCTTCCTTCTTTCCTATTCTGTAGGATGAATAGTTTGATTAGTTCACAGGTATGGCTAGGAGTGTTAGTGAAAAGTTTTTAAATAAAAAATGAGTTTTTCATCTAGTTTTGAAAGTGGTGAGGTCCTTGGTCATTCTTATGCCTTGGAAGAGTGAGTTCTATAGTATAGTCTAGATGTAGCTCCAATAAAAGTCGTCCTCCTTCATTCACAATCCTCCCCCTATAGTCTCATTGTTCCTGTGAAATGCAGCTATTGAGAGAGGTCATGGTTGTGGATGAACAGGGAATTGCTCATGGATATAGTTTGGGGGCGATTAGTGGGGGCATTGCCCCTCCCCCAAACTGCAAGGCGTGGATTTTGCCCAACCCCCAAACATGCAGCCACATTGGCCTGACTGGAGCTCCCCTCCCACCGACAAAATAAAGAAATCAAACTGCACCTATGGAATTGCTAGGTAGCGAGGGCCAATTCCATGGAGGGCTTTCGATGTCAAGACAGAAGTCTAGGTTCTTACATTGTGCCCAGCAATTTCATATCTGTGCATTTGGAATTCTGGCTGTCCATTCAGAGTTCTGAGGTGTTCTTCAGTTCTACTTTCTCCCCTATTTTGTTGTTCAAGGTTTAAAACTTGTGCATCTATGGTATTTGGGAAGTTATACTTGTACTCAAGAGTTACAGCTATCTAGGGAAATATAGAATGCAGTGGGGCCTGGCCTGGCCTGTTAGATTTAAAATTAAAGTAATGAATGGATGAGCCTTCTGGATTATTAATCTTAATTTTTTTTGTTCTTGCCTCAAGTCAGTTTGTTGTAGCTATTATGGTGTTCCAGAAGGACACACTTCCGTTTCAGGAATTGGAGATTTAAATATGCATTGTTCTTCTGGGCAGTAGTACTGAGCAGACAAGTAAGAACAAAGAAACCTGTAATTGGGATAGGAGTTTCAATTGTGTTCCTTTTTGCTTTGTGTAAGACAAACTTGCATTAAGTCAGCTAGATAAATAAAACAATGACTGGGGTTGAAGTAGCACATCTGTTTATAAAATTAAGTGGCAAGTTTAGAATAAACCAGTAATTTTTACTTAGGAAACTCTTAAAGTATTTTTGAAATACTGTTTTTTTTCCCCTCAGAGCATTCACAAGTCCCTTCTTGAATATGTTTTTCACTTGACCCCCACCCCCAACTTATCTGAATTTATTTCACAAAAAGAATTTTCATGTAGCAACATAAAATGAATAGTCTAGTGGTGTGTGTGTGTGTGCGGCTGTAATTTTTGTCAATATTTGCGTTGTACCCATGTCCCCATATCCCTAATCTTTAAATATTTTCAGTCTAAAAGTTCTAAATGCATTCTGTAGCATTTTCTTGAGCAAGAAAAATGGCAGTAAATCTATTCTGCTCCATTCTGTAATATACAGTGTATATAGAAGCTCTGTTTTGTTAAGGGCTTGATGTCAGTGAGGCTCTGTGTAGGCTCAGCAATCTGTCCACATGCAATGAACTGGAGAATTGGGGCCTACGAGAAATATTTCACAGCTGCAGGGGATTTTTAATTTGGTGGTAAAGTTACTTTGAGCAGAAATGTGAACTATAAGGTTTCCACTAATCATCAAATTTTAGAGATGGGAGAACTAGCAATTTTTAAGTAATTTTTTTAAATAATTTTTTTTTTGCATTTGCTTAACTAACATTGATTTTGATTTCTTGCTTGAAATTAACCAAGCATTATTCAGTGGTCCAACCTTGATATTTTTAAAATCACTTCAAAATGAGAGGTTTGTTAAAAATGTGTATTGCACAACTATTTTTATATCTGTCTTAGGCATTTGTGATGTGCTCAGCTCCAAAATATTTAGACACCAAATGCAGTAATTAAAAGAAATAATTGCTGATTCTCAAGCAGAAATGATTTTAAGTCTTCCTTCATTTGGTGAGATCTTTGAGATGTGCTGGTGATAATTAGGGAAATGGGAGATAAATACTGTAGGCATTTTCATAGCCTTCTCTGTTGAGGGGGTTGTTGCCGGCACAGAGTGCCCGAGGACAGCAACAGTGGAGTTCGTTGCCCGGTGTGCTTCGCTCCAATAAACACACCAAGGTGGAGAAGCAGACAAAGTTTATTTGAGATCTCAAAGCGGGATGCTAGGAGACAGACATGTCTCAAATAAAGCACACAACTTCAGGCAGCTTTTCTCTTTTTATACATAACTTTAACTAAGCCTCTTCTATTTCCCCCCCACTCCCCCTCTCCCCCCACCTTTCATTGCAGTTGCAATTACATTAAGCAGTTAAGTCATACTTGGCGGCAACCAGTCTAGCTCGTTAGTAACTCTTCTGTGAACCGTTATCTTGTCTTACTTTCTTTGATCTGTTATTTTGCCCCTTAGCCAGGAGCAAGCAGGCCTCATTATAGCAGGCCTCATTATTACCTTCTGGTACAGGTGTTGCAACTGATAACTATTCTCTGTTGCTGGCCTGTTAGGTCGATTAAAATTCAAACATGGACGGGCTTTGGTTAGACATGGAATAACTTTGGTTCATTCAGGCCTAGTGCAGAAAGGCTTCATTGACACTTGTGGTCTTCCACCCTCCCGAGTTACCTAGTTACCTAGATTTATGCCTAATGACACCAACAGGGTGGTGGCAATGCTTTGCAGAGAGGTCTTGCATTTTACTCCAACGGACTGATCCAGACCCCACTGAAGCCAGTAGAAAGACTACCATTTACATCAGTAGACTTTGGATCAGGAGTGACATGGGCTCAACCTGATCTCTGGAGACATGGAATTTAAAGTCCTGTGCCAAAAATACCCCAGTCTTAAAGAACTTTCCTCTGCTCCATCAGTCAAAATTTCCCCGCAGATTAAAGCATATGTGGTGGGAATGTGAGGTTTCATTTTTATACAAGGGAACATAAACCTGTTTTAAGTGCAAAATTCACTCTACCTATGGAGCTGCTAAATTGCCTCCATATTATTAATATATTATGAATTTTATGCTGTATTTGCTGATTTGAAATTGCTGCCAGTAAAAACTTCTGTAAGTGGCATCAGTTGCCCATAGAGGTGAAATAATTCAATGTGACTGTGTGGCCAGCCATGGACACTACGCTAAACAGTTCTACAGTATATTCTTTGCTTGAGCAATCAAAACTGAACTAGAAAACCTCTTTAGTCCTCCAATAAATACAGTGATGACATGTATTAAGTAACTGTTTCATTAAAAGCTCTTTCAAAACTGTTTAAAATGACATACTAAGACTGTGCGTGATACAAACTGGTTAAAGCTAGAAAACTCAGGACTAAAATCTGACATTCCAGCCTTAGGCTTTACAATCGCTGTGGGCAAGAAAAATGTTTCCATGCCAGATGGTGCCCCTTGCTCATGGAGAAAACTGCAGAAGGGCACCAAAGGAAAAGGAAGATTTCCTTTCTTTGCATTTTTCAAGGGGGGGGGAAGACTGGGGGACTGTTGATTTGGCAAGGGGCATGGCCTCCTCCCCAAAGGGATGTTGCAAATCAATACAAGTTTGGGGAACTGGGGGATGGACTCCTATCTGTGGAAGCAGTAGCTGTCCTACATCAATGGCTGCTGCCTCTGTTTTGCTTCCCTGAATTCCCTCTGCACCTGCTAATTCAGCTCCAGTAGGAGTCATGCTGCCATTGACTGGCTCCTTTACAACTTCTCTGTATCTGCCATGGAGCAGGCACACTGATAGTTAAAAAGCAGTTTGGAGTGCATTGTCTGGGAGTTTAGCAAAGGCTAGTGCATGAAGAGCATGGCTGGGCTGCTCTTCCCTCAACTCTGCTTCTAAAGCCCTTTGGGTCAAAAGAGGGGTGCAGCTGCCTTCACACCTCTGTGCAGATAAACACCTACATGTACAGTGAATACCATGGCAGTTTTACAGTGTTGCTTAAGTTAAATATTGTATGATGAGTTGCTTAAGTCGCTCTGTAAGTAAACATAATACAACTGAGACAACACACTTGAAACAATCAGGAAAGCATCAGTGTGTAGCTAGTAAATATTACCCTAATTTTAAATATTTACGGTATTAGTAACCCCTATAAAGTTTACAATAAATTCTGTAAGATTGCTTAAAACAAGAATATCTCCTTTGTTAGATCAGTGATATCCATGGATTATAAAAGCATCTATTTTTAAAGAAAATTAACAAGACTTTTCCATAAGAGGTAAACCAGCGTGGACAAAAAAGAGCTGTGCATCTTCCAGATTAAGTGAAATTTAGAAATTTCACTCCAAAGCTTGCAAATTGAATGAAACTGCAAACGTTATACATCTTGTCAGAAAATTGCAAGCTCTCAGTCACAGCCACAGTGAAGGCTAACCAAACCTACATCTGTCTTGAAGAAGAGCTCTGTGTAAGCTCAATAGTTTCTCTCCCACCAACAGAAGTTGGTTCCAGCACAAGATATTACCTCACCCACCTTATCTCTCTAATATCCTGGGACTCACATGGCTACAACACTGCATGCTACAGCTGTCATGCCATTACAAGGATGCCTGCATTACAGTCTCATTGTTTAGAATATAGGGTCAGGCCTGCTGAGACCTCTTTTTATTCAGTCCTGAATGTATCCATTTTCATTGAGGCTTTCAAGACTATATGAAAGTCTCAGCGGGGCAAGATGTGGTGGTGGTGAGCCTCAGTTATTTTATAAGTTGCAAGACTATTGCACAGTCACGGTCACTTCAATTATCCACACTAGCCTACCACCAAAGTTGCTATTGAAATCACACAAAATGTATGGTACAAAAGGGCATTTTTTCTAGCCAATAAATGAGCAAGTCTACTGATGTTGTGAGCTCACTTTATTAAAGGGTTTTGACAAATCGGTTTCCATGCTCAGAAATGCTACTCTTATTTCTAAACTCAGAGTTCCTTCTTGGGTGACTAATACTATCTGACTAATAGTACAGTGGCATTTTGCAAACTATTTTCATTCAATGTGTGGATGACTGCTATACCAGGATATATATGTTTCATACTGGCAGCAGTAAGCACAAGCTTGTTCACAGGCTAAACAAAGTATACTTCTGTTTCTGCAATTCCATTAAAGGAAAATCTCTTTGACTGTATACAATTAAAAATATTGGGGATATTAGTCACTAACATTTTTATGCTTAACATTCAAATGCTGTTACTAGTGTCCTCACATAGATTCAAGTAGTGGCTAATTCAGTTGTCATGCCATCTTTCTGACTTATAGGAAATACTGTATTTTATTAGTGGAGTTATATGATTATCACTTGTAAAAACATTTAACACTACAGAGCTTTAAATGAATGACTTTTTCCAAACACTTTTTAAATTGAAAATGATTATGTACATACATAATTTTTTCTGAATTTCTGTAGAAAACACAAACCACAAATATGAAGCTGCTTGCCAGGCAAAGGAAAAAAAACAATGACTGCAGTTTCTTGTTTCCTCCTTCTCACACCACCAGAAGAAATAATCCTAGCACAAATAACTTGCAGATTAGATACTAGTTTTCTGAAGATACTATTAGCATGCATGTTAGGTTAACACCAAATAGTTACTACCTAAATGAATGAGGAAAGTGCCTAATCGCAAATGTCACAGTTTCAGGTAATTGCACCTGTATCGTCTCTCCATGGTCCACTCCAAAACAGGTCTCAGGTTTCCAGCCATCACCTATCTCTGGGCTGGGGCCCTTGTCCCACTCCATTCTGACTAGAAATTTTTAAGGCTGCCCAGCTCCCTGCCTTACACTGTGATATCCCCCGCATGCCAGTCTGGGGATAATACCCAGGGACTGTGCTTTGCCCTCTCTTCTAGGGCTGCAACCAGTGTATTGCCAGCAGTTACAAGTTACTACACAGCTCCTTCTAAGCAAGCACATTTATTCCTGAGGTAAAAGTATTGCAGAGAAATCATAGGGATTTTTATTGTGTTTTATATGTGAATACTGATAGCTTACCAGAGGTCACTCTTATGGGGCCCTACTAGGCCAAAGTCTTTCCAAACCTTCTGCAAGGGTGCCCCCTTGGACAGGCGTTCCTGTCCATTTGCTGGATCAGAAAGAAGGTCCTGAGTCCATTTATAAGAGACCAACCTTTTTATATAAAAAACCCTTTCTTTGTATGTTGGTCTCTAGAAAACCCAGTTTATACCAGTATAGGTAATCTCCTCCCTCTGTTTTTCGTTCCCAGGGGAGTTGTGGCAACCCTCCTTAGGATTGCATATAGTCTGTGGCCCACAGTGATACATAAATAATTCATGAACTTACTACATTATGGTCCCCAAAGCTGCTACATGGGATTGCAAGATTTGTCTCAGTAACAGTGGAGAGCACGTGAGTAACAAGGACAGAAGCAATAAAGACAACTGCCATATCTATTGCGGTTAAAAGCAGAACAATATTGTAGACAAGGGCACCCTTAATATTAAGTTGACTAATCTGGTGAATTTTAATTACTTATTTCTGGGCAGAAACTCAACAGCCCTATACACAAAATAAATTCAGATTAGTGTGGTAAATGGCTTGCCCAGCTGCACATGGAATTCTCATTTTAGTAATGGATATGTTTCTTTTCTCTCCTCCTACATCCTCTCCTATTGAAAGAGTCCATGTAATTTAATGAAGCAACATATTTTTCTGTGTTGGGGGAAACAGTGGATCTGCATAGCCACTATGGGTGATATTTTAATCCTCTAGTTGTATAGCACTCCCAGCTTATGAATGCTGCTTCCTTTTATGTTTTGGTCTGTTGCTAGGAAATGCAGGCCTCTGGTTGTTGTGTCTGAAATTTCAAAGTCCTGCATGTAGAGGTGTAGGTGAGACAGAGGGAGAGCTGGGATTAGGATTGCCAGGTGTCTGGTTTTCAACCAGAACACTAGGTTGAAAAGGGACCCTGGCAGCTCCGTTCAGCACCGCTGACCAGGCTGTTAAAAATCCGGTTGGTGACTCTGGCAGGCTCCTGCCCGGCTCTGCGCAGCACCTGGAAGTGGCCAGCATGTCCCACCGGCTCCTAGGCCGAGGGATGGCCACAGGGACTGGGCGTGCTGCCCCTCCCCAAGCGCCAGCTCTGCAGCTCCCATTGGCCATGGTTGTCTAAGATAAGCGCTGCCCGGAGCCTGCGTCCTGAACCCCCCCCATGCCCCAACCCTGAGCTCCCTCCCACACCCCACCCTCCTGCCCCAGCCCAGAGCCCCCTACTGCACCCTGAAGCCCTCATTTTTGGCCCCGACCTGGAGCCTGGGCTCCAGCCCAGAGCCCGCACCCATCTTCCACACCCCTGCCCTAGCCTGGAGCCTCCTCCTCCACCCTAAACCTCTCATTTCTGGCCCCATCCTAGAGCCTGCACCCCCAGCCGGAGCTCTCACATCCCAACCCCTGCCCCAGCCTGGAGCCCCCTCCCGTACCCTGAACTCCTCTTTTTTGGCCACATCCTGGAACCTGTACCCCCTGCCTCAGCCCAGAGCCCCCTCCCACACTGAATCCCTTGGCCCCAGCTCGGAGCCCCCTCCTGAAGCCCAAACCCCTCATTCCCAGCCATATCCCAGAGCCCACACCCCCAGTTGGAGCTCTCATCCCCTCCTGCTCTCCAACCTCCTGCCCCAGCCCAGTGAAAATGAGCAACTGAGCAAAGGTGAGGAAGATGGAGGGTAGGGGAAATGGAGTGGGCAGGGGCAGGGCAAGGGTGTTTGGTTTTCTGCGATTAGTAAATTGACAACCCTACGTACAATAATTTAGAAAAGTGTGTGTCTCAACTTGCAATCCCTTCACTGGTATGAGTGGTCTTTTAGCTGCCTCAAGTTGATATGACACTGTCAAGGATGGCATTGCAAAGCCAGAAAATATTTCCCAATAAGAAGACTGGAATGATACAGAGATGAATGTGCATGGTCAGACCTGGCCAGAGCAAAGTCCAACTTTATGTTGGGTGTATTCCTTTGTTAAACAGAATGATCCAAGAATAAGATGGGGCAAAGAGGGGATATTGATCATTATGATGGCTCTGACATGACCAAGATTAATTTGATTTTCTGACGACCTAGAACTGTTAACTTCACAACTGGTTATTCTCCTCTCACAAAGCTGACTCCTTCAGTCAAGATCCATTCACTACTTCCATCTTGTTTTTCACCATTTAATCTTGCCTATTTTCTCCATTTCTTCTCCAGATCATATTGAAAATAAAACAAAGCAGGAGGGAAAATTTGGAAAGCAGGATACAGGGAAGGTAGAACCACACACAAGTAAACCCTGAGCAAAACCTAAATATGAATCTGAAATCTTCCTTAAATGGTCTCTCAAGAACAGCGTTCCCTTTTCTCTTGTTTATTTTATCTTCCCCCATAGTCTGTCATCACTGCTTACGATGTTCGTTTAATTTAGATTGGAAGCTGTTTAGGGCAGTGACCCCCCCCCTTTTATTTTTAATGTAACATTATATACACTAGTGGTCAGTGTAAAGGGGCATCCCTGAGTTGGATAATATAGACCTTTCAGCAGCCCAGCTAACTATAAATGGCTATTGTAACCAAGTCACTTCTCCTGCCTTTCAGAAGACCTAGCACATGTAGGAAACCAGCCAGAATTTGCTAATTGGCTATGTTTAAGTATTGGAGTTCATAGATCTGTCAAATAGGTTAGAATCAGGAAGGATCCTCTTATTCAGATATTGTGATAAGATATATTAACAAAGCAAACTCCTGTCAAGCACCTCTTCATGCTTCTATTTGGTGACTTTTTCTGTCCATCAAGGCAGAGTTTCTATTGTTAATTAAGTCTAGTGGGAAAAGTGTTGGAGCTAGGTGGTCTGATAATTGTTTCTTCCATCACGAGGTACTTCCTGCAACATCACCTTGTTAATGCCTAGCTCTCTTTCCTTCACACTGTTAGAGAAATAATCCTTTTTGGTCTTCCTGCTGAAATGGCAAAAATTGACTATAACAAAAGCTCTGAAAATAGTTCTTAAAAGTTCTTAATATTTTTAGCTGCCTTCTTCTATCCAAACTAAGGGGACAGGGTATCCACAGGCAGCTAAAGTGTTGAATAAAAGGTACTGGTTCCATAAAAATACTCTCTATAAATCTTACAAACAGCAAACTCTTCCTGAAAAAGCCAGAGAGATACAAGCTGTAGATGTCCCAAGAGTCAAGCTTTCCTCCTTTTTTACTAAGGAAAGGGCATCATCTGGCAAATTATCACTCTGCACAGCAGGACAAACCCAACAGCATACACGTCACTGTTCACTCTGTCAAATGAACCTCATTCACAGTGCATAGTACCATTGGAATATGTTGCCAATTAACTATGTAGACTCTCTTAATGTACTATAGTGTGTGCTTCTTTACTTGTTGTTGGTATTTTCTAGTCTGCTAATGTTTCCCATCATTGGCTAATTACTTTTGTGACACCTTTTAAGAGGAAAAAAAAAGTCTGCAGCTTAATACACAGCAGACTCTAAAAAGTAGTTGTAACTTATGGCAGATAACGTGGCATTTATATTTACCATCAATCAGTTTGGGTTTTTTAGCCTACGTGATGGTATGATCAAATGTCTACCAATACCATTAAAAAGTGTATATTCTATAACTGAATAAAAACATCTGGGAGCTGTTCACCACAGTGCTGCTAGAACTTTAATTTCCCCCCAAAATAACCTCTCTCAGCCATGAGACCCTTACGGCATTGCCATTGTTCAGGAAAATGGGACAGATCTTTCCTGAGATGTCTTGCTCACCAGGACACTTTATTATACTGAAGCCAGAATTGCAATATACACTAAAGTCTCTTGCATAGTCACAAGGCCACTGTACTAATACTGGGGCTGCAATTTCTTCCTACCTGGTGGAATCCTAAACGTCCCTTTCCCGAGCATTGTGATTATCCCATTTATCTATTTTCACCTCACATTGCATCCCACTGTCTTCTAAACCCATTGTCCTGTCCTTCTACCTGAGGAATTCTAGCAGGACTGGGGCTCACCTGAGCCTTCAGCACTAATCCTTAATCAAATAGCCTTCACTATTGATCATTATGAGACCAAGTATGCTGCCCTGGCATCTCCCAGCCAACAACAGTGTTATTTATTTGTGCTTTTGTGGATGGATCTTGACCACTGTATTTTTTTTTTTTTAAAAAGAACAGGAGTACTTGTGGCACCTTAGAGAGATTAACAAATTTATTTGAGCATAAGCTTTCGTGGGCTACAGCCCACTTCATCGGATGCATGTAGTGGAAAATACAGTAGGAAGATTTTATATATTTTCCACATCCGATGAAGTGGGCTGTAGCCCACGAAAGCTTATGCTCAAATAAATTTGTTAATCTCTCTAAGATGCCACAAGTACTCCTGTTCTTTTTGTGGATACAGACTAACACGACTGCTACTCTGAAACCTGTATCTTTTTATTAACTGCTTTATAAAACTGCTGTATAAAAGCAGCTGAAACATTAAATCTAAACCTTGTGATATTTTCCATGTGTTATTGGTTACCAGTTGGACAGACTTAGTGGTCACCAATAATTTCTATGAAAGCAGGTTTCCATTCACCTGATTTTTTTTTTAAGAAAACCTCATTGGATTCACTTTTCCAGCTGCTTTTATACTCCTAGTAACAGTGAATAAAAGTTGAGTGTTCTTGCGGTGAACTTGAGCAAGATATTGCCAGAGTAATTCATTACATTTTAATGGTTTTATTAAACAACAATATGTTTAACACATGCGTGAATAGGTTTTGCGGAAAGCTGGAGATCAACAGGCTGTAGTGTATTGTCAAAATTGGTTGCATGGCTTAGAAGGTTAATGCTTGTCTATTTCCTGTTACTGGAAAAAATTGTATTTGCTTCCACATTTTAAATGGTCTTTCTTCATGAGCTCTTAAGACTACTCATAACCCATATATACCACAATGCTAAGTGTTCTAACAGCTGGAGCTTTGTAGAAAGAATGGGATGGCAAGGGTGTAGAGAAAGAAGACTCATCCAGTAATTTGAAGATAAGAGGTGATACAGTGCAGGAGGAGTGGAGAACAAGATTGGCCTCAGAACTCTTTCTTCCTGGAAAGATGGTGCAGACACACACTGATGGCTTAACGTTTATTGTATTTTACGGATTTGTCTTTCAGCATCTCAACCCAGTAAAGAACCCACTTAACTATCCTTCTTTCTTGATATGCCTATGTAGGGTGACCAGATGTCCCGATTTTATAGGGACAGTCCCGATTTTTGGGTCGTTTTCTTATATAGGCTCCTATTACCCCCCACCCCCTGTCCCGATTTTTCACACTTGCTGCCTGGTCACCCTATGCCTATGTGTTAACAGATGTAGTTTGAATTTCATTGCTTGTACGGGGTTAACTTCAATATGAACTCACTGCATTTTTTAAAAAAATATTTCTGCACACTGCTTGATACAAAAAATCATAAAATAAAAAAGCACAACAGGACTCCTAACCTGGAGCTGAGTATGCTTAAACTCTATGAAAAGAGGTATTCAAAGTTGTGGTGCAGTATTGTCTTGCATCCTCAATACAGCTGCTTAGCAGTGATAAGGAAGCAATGCTCTATTCATGCTGACCTTGTATCTAAAGAAGTCTTGTCCTATGAACTACTGAAAATAAGGAAGAATTTCCTGTGACATGCTGCTGATGTTGGCATTTAAGGGGGAATAGAATGAAATCTCTGAGCATGACAGATACTATGTCTAACCACACAGGATTTCCTGTGCTGGAAGAGAAGCTTTAGTAGAAGCCACATTTTTTCGTCCTCTTCTTAATTCATTCAGAAAAAAGGGGTCAGCAGCGTGAATTGATATGGCTGCTGTTACTGTTAAAAGTTTAATTGAACAATTGCTAATGGGTATAATGTGATACCAGGAGGACTGCAAGACAGCATTGTTTCATTTTAATATAATAAAGCAACCATGCATCTGATTATATTTAAAACTCTGGTAAAAGAATAGTTGCGTGTGGATCAACTTCTGGAGATGAACTGTAAAAATGTTACAATAATTAAGAGTTCTGTATCACTAAAATCTAATATTGGATTAAAAACAGTACTTTTTATGTGCATCAATTTGTCATTTGTTGTAATACAGTGATTTATTTAACACATTTATAAAAGAGACATACTGTTGGATATGCTGCCATTCATCATAAACTTTTTCCATTATGTTAAGATCACACAATTGAAGCAGACATTGTAAAAAAGCATTGAATCTTGAATTACTGAAATTGTAAAACAAAAAACTGAGCTAGGTTGACGAAAGGAGCAACAGATGTTTCATTTGTAGGAGTTTGAAAAATAGAATTCCCAGTTGTTTCTATATTTTGCTATTGATTTGTAATAACTACTTTGCTTTTTGTTAGCTAATCTGTTCCCGGTGGGATAAATAAAATTGAAGTATATCGCTATGACTCTTAGAGACATTGCAGTTATGCAGTTGACATTGATTAGATGGAGTGCTTGGGTATTTTAATCTTGTTGTACAACTTATTACAGAGAGGGTGAAATACACATCTATGAAGATGGCCTATGCCCCACTTAAGTCCTTTTTGAGGACATGATTGGGTGGTACATGCATTTTGTGCTGGCTCTCTGCACAGGGAGGAATTGCATCCACAGAGTATAAATATGGCTTGACAATTCTTGTACACTTATCACACTTGTGCTCCAGTGAAACAAGCAATTTTCTAATTTTAATTGCTGTAAAACGATTGTTCAGGCACTAAACTGCTATTAGTTCTAAACCTAAAAATGAAATATTTGTACTACATTTGAAATAGCTTATATAATTAACTGTAAAAGTTCTAAAGCATGCACACATCTATCTTAATTAAATTTTGTTACAAAAATAATTCAGTGTTATAGTGTAAATACAGTACTTTCTGCTTTAGTCTCTGAGTTTCCCTTAAAAAAGAAAAGGATCACAAACTCCTGCCATATTAACCTTTCAAAAGTACTAATAGGCCAGATCCTTCAAACTTTCTGCACGTAGCACTCTCATTGGAATTAATGGGCGATCAGGGCACAGATGGTTTGCAAAAACAGACTCAAACTGTTTATCCCATAACCGGTGTCATTTTTGCATGTTACAGCTATCAGTAGAACACTTCAGTTACTTATATAATATGTCTCTGCAGTTTGATTTTTTTTTACTTAGTTCTTGATTAAATTAAGCTTTCATTTTTTTAAATTATAGGGAGGGAAGTATATGAACCTTTCTTTTGTTTTTTTATTTAACATATGTACTGTTTTGTTCTGTCATGCAAATATTTAGAAGTAACTATTAAGCAAATCCTTTTACATATGAATTTTTACTCTGCCACATTTGGTTGTGTATTTAACTTAACAGAACAGAAGACACACACACCCCGCTCTCTCTCCCCCCCACCCCACAAAGCCACTACAGACAGATGGGTACATAAACAGTTTTTAAAAGCAAATTGTACTTATTAGTTCAGATCAGTCCTAGTTTATTGGGTGAGCAGTGAAATAAAGCAGATCTTAAGATATTTTTAAACAAAAATGTTTTACACTCTCTTCTCTTTTCCTCCCTTCCCCCAATAATTATTTTAACAAAGATCTACTTTGTGTTGGGGCTGTGTCAAGCCATAGACAGGAAACTGATTTTTTTGTTTTTTAAGTCTTGCATACAGTCTCTTAACCATTTTGGGGGTGGGAGAGGAGAAAGTAAAATAGCTTTAAAAATAACTATTGGTCTGAACTAAAAAATTGCTGGCCTTTTTAAGTCTGGGAACATGAATACCGTATTTTATATAGATGCACCATGGAGCACATTTGAGACTATATCAATAAGAGATGACATCAAAATCATAGCTTTTTAATTTTATCTAAAATTACGTATTGCAATTTGAAGTGCAACATCAGCTATGAATGTAATACAGATTAATATATTGCATGCATCTTAACCCATCTGAGACTGAGGTGATGCCGATCTGCTAGCTAAGCAATCTGAAGACTTAAAGTGAAAATCTATAAATATTCCATCAAGTGAAGTTTTCTACTAATTCATAGTGAGAGTGGTCCTTAATGCTATAGTCTTATTAACTGAGAAGCACTGCTTTTAGACTTCTAGGTTGTTTTCGCCACCAGAACAGCTATGCCTGACAGAGACCATGCCTCTACCTGTCGTGTATCTTGCTGAGATAATCTGTGTCTTCATAACTGTTTGGTTGAACTGTTATAATGGGTTTTACCTGGGACTAGCTGTGAAAATGTCTGGAATGCAGCTGCATGCCTCTTGAGTAGAGTGGAAATACACTACCCCTATGCTGTGCTTTTTTTCTTCCAGTGCTTGCTCATGTCGATTCTATTCTAGGTGTGTGCGTGTTCACGTTCACAGTTGGCTGTGATTTTTGCTTTAGCAGTATCCGTAGGGTCGGCTCTGGTGCCCCCTGGAGTGCTGCGCTCATATGCTGGTATATTAGGCGTTGTTGACCCTACGCTCTCTCGGTTCCTTCTTACCGCCAGTGACGGTTGGTCGGAGCACCTCGTCTTGCATTGCAAGAAAGTTAGTGGTTCTTTACCGCCTGTGTCTATGTTCTTTGTATATATTTTGTAGGTACTTAGCCATTAAGTTAAGTGTTAGGTTAGTTGGTAGGTAGAGTCCCAGCAGGGCATACCTCCTTCTCCCAGCTTGGAACCATGCTCATCATGCATCAGGCCGATGCCTATTAGTGACCGCCATGCCAGCTGTTTGAAGTGTTATGGGGAGTCCCATAGAAAGGACAAGTGCAGATTCTGCACAAACTTTTGCCTTAGAACCCAGAAGGAGCAGGATATCAATTTGAGGGCTCTCCTCATGGAATCTGAGCTTTGTCCTTCATAGGAGTCCTCCCACTCGGACCCCATGCTGAGCACCTCAGTATTGGTGCGGAGCGCACCACTGGCACCGGGCTCCACCTGGCACCATTCCCCCTCGTTGGCGCTGAAGAAGCGGTATAAGAAGAGCCCCCCAGCACCAGAGTTGAAAGGGGCTCTGGGCAAAGTACCTATGTCAGTCCATGTGCCTACTCCGGTGCTTCACAGGGGTATTGCTGCGGCCAGACTGGCCAGCCCAGCCAGGGATCCGCCTCCAACTCCCGGGAGCTTCTGGCTTCAGCGAGGGCCCTCATTGCCCGAAGCGGCCCCGGTGGCTAAGGAACAAGCAGGCCGACCGACACCGCAGTCACTGCACCAGGTGCCACGCTCGGCTAAGACCCCAACATCTAAGGTCAAGCCTGTCATGGGACCGCCCCATAGCACAGTGGAGCACCCTCAGTCCCCGGATCGCAGGTGGCCTAGGACCCCGACACTGCACTATCAGTCTCCGGTCAGAATGCCCTACGAGGGGTGGGATATGGAGTCAAGGCACCTGTCCTCATACCTCCAATACCGGCGAGTTTCCCACCAAATATTGCCGAAACACAGGTCATCTTCATTCTCCTAGACATTGGTCCCCACAGGGGTGGGATCGCACCCCAGCATAGTCTCCATCTCCCCGGTACTGCTCCTCCGGCAGGAACCAATCACCAACCAGGGTCAGTTGGCAGACTCAGGCCTTGAAGGCCCCGCTTTGGTCATTGGAAGGTGCAATGGTCCGAGTCAGACTGGGACTTCGCCCCTCAGCAAGGAGGGGGTGATTTGCCGCTGCCCCGCGAGACCGGTGCAGCATTTGCAGCAGCGGCATGTCTGCAGGGACACTGGGCGTGCCTGTAAGGCCGATCCCATATTCCCACCAGTTTTCCATAGCCACCTCAGACAAACCACCTCCAGCACTGCCGGCACTGGAGTCGGAACACTGCACCGAATCCGATGCGGGGGCAGCGCAGCAAGCTCCAACGCATAAGGAGCTGTCCCTGGAGAAGGAAGGGAAACCTCCCTGTCCACTGGCAGTGCAATCATCGTCTTCTCCAGATGAAGTGGTGGCGGGTCTCTCCCAAACAGGCGGTCCCCCAGCGACTTCAGGGAGCACCAAGCCCTCCTTGAAAGCGTGGCTGCCAATTTTAATTTAAATATTGGAGAGTTCATGGAGGAGTCAGACAACCTCTTTAATGTTATATCCTTCTCCACTCTGCCCTGGGTCATGCTGCCCATCCATCCAGGGGTCATTAAGATTGCCAAATCGCTATAGCAGATGCCCTCTTGTATTCTGCCTACTTCTAAGAAGGCGGAAAAGAAGTATTACGTCCCTGCAAAAGGGTTCTACTATTTGTACATGCACCGTCCAGTGGCGTCACTGGTCATGTCAACTGTTAATGAAAGGGAGAGGCAGGACTAACTCAGTGGCATGCCAAGAAACAAAGATGCAAAGAGATTGGACTTGTTTGGCAGAAAAGTTTATTTGACAGCCAGCCTGTAATTTTGGATGTCTAACCACCAGGCCCTGTTAGGCAGGTACAATTTTAACCTGTAGGATTCTCTTAACAAATTCAGGGGGGCCCTCCTGCAGAACCATGCCCAGTAGTTTGCCACTTTAGTGGACAAAGGCACAGCGGTGGCAAGAGAGGCCCTCCATATGGCTTGGAATGCTACAGACTCAGCAGCTGTGGTGATTGCCTTGGCGATGGCCATGAGACACAGTTCCTGGCTGAAGTCCTCCTGATTATCCCAGGAGATGCATGCCATTCAGGACCTTCCGTTTGAGGGGGTGGGGACTCTTCTCCGAGCTCATGGACTCAAGACTCCACAGCTTTAAACCCTCCCATGCCATCCTCTGCTCCTTGGGCCTTCATACTTCTTAGCAGGCCAGGAAGCCGTTCCTTCCTCTGCCTCCCCAGTCTAGGTCCTGAGGGACTTCCCAGCTGAGCACCTACAGGAGAAAGGATAGAGACAAGAGGTCTAAGTGGCAACATCCGTCATCTTCCCATTCATTGGCTCAGCCTGGCCCTTCCGGGAACCAAGGAGGCCAGAAGCCGACATTTTGAGGGTGCGCTCAAAGATGGCGCCCCAGTCACTTCCCAGGATCCACCCTAGCGCTCTTTCCTCCACTGCCTGCACCCCTTCCGGTCGGCCTGGTCTCTGCTAACCTCAGACCATTGGGTGCTTGAAGTAATATCTTCAGGTTATACCATCCTTGTCTCGCCACGAGTCTTTCCTCCATCCGGAAGTGGTCAGCATCATCTTCCAGAGGTGGAGGACTCCCCAGGTGGACTTGTTCACATCCAGGCAGAATGCCCCATTTTCTGCTAGATTCAGAGGATCGACCGAGGCTCCCTGGCAGATGCTTTTCTGCTCCTGTGGTCGGAGGCTCTGTTGTACCCCTTTCCTCCAGTGTCATTAATTCACAAGCAGGATAGGGTGAAGGTGATCCTCATAGCGCCAACTTGGCCACGCTAGCATTGGTTTGGCACGCTTCTGAACTTCTTGGTGGCTGCTCTGTGACTGCTACCACTCAGGCCGGACCTGCTTTCCCAAAACCATGACAGTCTTCTGGATCAGAACCTGGCGGCGCTGCACTTGACAGCTTGGCTGCTGTATGGTTAAATGCGGAGGAGCAGGAGTGCTCGGCCAGTATGCAACAGGTCCTGTTGGGCAGCAGAAAGCCCTCCATCAGAGCGACCTACCCGGCCAAATGGAAGTGGTTCACTTGTTGGACGTTGGATAAAGGTATTTGGCCCGCGCAGGCCTTGATGTAGTTAATCCTGGACTACCTTCTGCTTCTCAAGCTCCAAGACCTGTCCCTTTCATCTATCAAGGTCCACTTGACCGCTATCTCGGCCTTCCATCTGCCACTCAAGGGTAAGTCCGTTTTCACCCAGGACATGACTGTCAGGTTCCTGAAGGCCCTTGAGTGCCTCTACCTGCATGTTAGGGACCTGGTCCTTCCGTGGGACCTGAATCTTGTGCTGTCGCAGCTCATAGGGCCTCTCTTCAAGCTTGTGGCTTCCTGCTCTCTCCGCCCATACCTAGAATGGAATAGACATAAGCAACACATCTCAAAGAACAACAGTTACTAAAGGTAGGCAACCATTTTTCTGCATTGTCTGGGGGAAATTCTCAGTATTGATTGTTTTATGGAAAGCTCTAGAGTAGGCCTGGACTGCCTTAAAGACTGACTCTTCATCTCAACCCACCATGTGAGCTATGCTCAAACTTGTCCCAAGGATGATGCTTGTGGAAATTGAAGCAGGGCATGCTCAGCAGTGGGCCAACGCCTCTGGAAATGAGCTTAAGCACAAACCTGGCCACACTGAGAGAGCTGCAACCAGAGTACCTCTTTGCAACTGATTAAACTATTAATTTCTGGTCTCCTATCTGAGAAGTCCTATTAAAACCTGCAAGCATCAGAGAAACGGTATTTTGTCCTCTTATTTGGAGTGTAATTGATTTTATTTAAACCTCGTAAAATACACTAATACTGTAATGATGGGTGTCCTATAGATGCCAACAGAATAATAAATGTTCCTAAGGGAGAGAATTCATTATTATGAAGGCTCAGATAAGCTACTGAAGTTGGTAAAGGGGCCAAGGGGAGTTTTTTGTGAGTGTCATGAGCCTTCACCTGTTTATTGAGGGAGAGGGAAATCCTGCAGTATATTGCTTACTGCATGTCCTACACTGTATAAATCAGATATCTCTCATTACTCTGGTCATATGCTATCTTTTCAGTGGTGCTTTGTGATTGAATTGCTAAGAAAGGTTTTGCATCTCTGACTTATGCATGAAATATCTGTTTATATATTATCATGCTATCCTTGCTCTGTGATATTTTGATTCCTTATAGAAACTAACTACATTGCTTTTATAAAAATCTTTCTTGGTATGAGGATGTTATTTAAAATGTGGGTTACCTGACTTTACCTAGGGATGTGGTACATGACCTGCTGCTTTAAAAACAAAAACCCCTCAGAAACTAATGTATTTGAAAATTGCATACTGTGTTCAGACTTTCAGCATGCTATTGACATGATTTCACATGCAATTGTGCGTACAGATGATCAGTTAGACTCCTACTTAGACATTTACTCAATCAGGGTATTTGAAAGCTAGTTCTGCAGGAATTCTGCACCACAATATTTTAAAATTCTGCAAAAATCTGCATATTTTATTTGTCAAAATAATACTATATAATCACACCAGTTTTAGGTATTTTGAATAAAATTACCAAAATAATCATCAGCAACTATGTCTGTAACAATACAAACACACAAAAATTCACCCAGGAGTAAAGTGTTAAGGAAACCCTTACGACAACCCAGTTCCTGTTTCTCTGCCCTCGTCCCTGACACTCATACCCTCTTTCCCCAGAACCCAGCCATGGGGCACTCCCAGTCCAGACACCTGCACCCCCACAGCCTTTACTCCCTCCAACTTCTTTACTGTCCCACTGGGGGACATAGTGCGGTGTGGCCCTGCCCTTCCTCATCCTTGGCAAGCCTGGGTCTCCTGGGCCCTGCCCCATCCTGGAGAATGAGGATCAAGCCAGGGAGTTGGAACTTCCATTTTTGCTGGGCTGGGCACTTTGCTCACTGCTAGCTGGGCTCCGCAGAGTCTAGTGGCTCCTAGTGGCGGCCAGCAGCTCTACAGCCTCAATTCTGCAGGGAAAACATGAAATTCTGCTCAAATTCTGCATTGCCCAGTGACACAGAATTCCCCCCAGGAGTAGAAAGCACATATTGCTAAGTGAGAAAATTGCTAATAGCCACTGTTAAGAAGCTGAAATGCCTTCTAAGTTGCTAATGGCCAGCTCTGGGTATGGTTTTATTTTTTAAACTTCATGTGGATGGGGCCGTGAGGACGAGAAATATGAATGGTTACTGTCAGGCATGCTGCCGGGTATTCAATCTTTTGCTTGCTGTGCAGTTTAAAATTCCTGCCAATATTGGAGTTGCCAAGCAGTGCTTTTCACTGTGGAGGAAGGAGTCTTCTACCAGTAATCTGTTAAACTAGACAAAGTTTCTGAAAGAAAAATCTATACACGAAATTTAAAGTACCATAGTTATCACTCTTGCTGAGATTATTGCTTTATATTGCCAGTAATGAGTAATATTCATCAATAAACATGAATTAGGCTATCAGCAAGCTACTAAATTTAATATTTTAATGAATGTACTTGATACATAGTAAATACAAGATGAAGAAAGAATTCTTAATACGGTCTGTTACTTTGGAACAGTAAAATCATTCTGCCCATATTAGAACTGGGAAAAATCTAGTGCAGTGGCTCTCAACCTTTCCAGACTACTGTACCCCTTTCAGGAGGCTGATTTGTCTTGCGTACCCCAAGTTTCACCTCATTTAAAAACTACTTGCTTACAAAATCAGACATAAAAATACAAAAGTGTCTCGGCACACTACTGCTGAAAAATTGCTCACTTTCTCATTTTACCTTGCAATTATAAAATAAATCGATTGGACTATAAATATTGTACTTACATTTCAGTGTATAGGACAGGGGTCGGCAACCTTTCAGAAGTGGTGTGCCGAGTCTTCATTTATTCACTCTAATTAATTTAAGGTTTCGTGTGCCAGTAATACATTTTAACGTTTTTAGAAGATCTTTCTTCTATAGACTTTTCTATAAGTCTATAATATATAACTAAACTATTGTTGTATGTAAAGTAAATAAGGTTTTTTAAATATTTAAGAAGCTTAATTTAAAATGAAATTAAAATGCAGAGCCCCCCGGACCGGTGACCAGAATCTGGGCAGTGTGAGTGCCACTGAAAATCAGCTTGTGTGCCTCCTTCGGCACGCGTGCCGTAGGTTGCCTACCCCGGTATAGGATATAGAAAAGTTTATAAGGAGTCATTGTCTGTATGAAATTTTTAGTTTGTACTGACTTTGCTAGTGCTTTTTATGTAGCCTGTTGTAAAACTAGGCAAATATCTAGTTGAGTTGACTACCCCCTGGAAGACCTCTGCGTATCCTCAGGGGTACATGTACCCCTGATTGAGAACCAGTGATATAGTAGATCTAATGCCAAAAAAACCCAATTAAACAACCCTATTGTGAAGCAGTTAGGGTTGCAACATACTGACCTAATCTCAAAAAGCAAGGAAACAAAAAGTTTAAATCAAACAGTACATTTACTCTACCCATTGGTATGCACACGACCATCACCACATATACCATATACTACACCATGCACCAAAAACTTTAACTGCTTTCTTTCAGCCTCTGCACACATCTATTTCCCAAATTATATTTTCCCCAGCACTAGTGGTTGTAAGTGTTCGATGTAGTAGTTGGTTGCGTTGACAGAGGGTAATTTTGGAAAATGGTTGTGTGCAGAAGCGTAGTTTAAGGGAGTGATGAAAATTGAGACTGCCACAAAAAAAAATCCAAAGATTTTCCACTGAAAATATATGAAGAGAAACAAAACAAAAACTACATAGAAAATGTATAGAGTGTAAAATCTAACCCTGGGTGAAATTTCACACTGGCTATTTACTTTTAGAGAGAAATAGGAACTTATGTCCCATTTTAAACCCCTTTTGCAATCTGATATAGTGTGGCATCTGGTAATGACTCCATCACCTCATTAGTTTGATATTCTGTCTTTTCCCTGCTTTTTCCTTAAAAGTATTTAATATTTCTCAAACTACCAATGAAAATATCAGTAGCTTGCTGAATAGTCAGCTACTGTATTTTCCATTCAAATAGCACAGGGGTGGCCAACCTGAGCCTGAGAAGGAGCCAGATTTTACCAATGTACGTTGCCAAAGAACCACAGTAATATGCAGCAGCCTCCCATCCACTCCCCAGCCTTCAGTGCCTTCTGCCCACTGGCAGCCCCCACCAATCAGTGCCTACTCCCCACTCCCCTTGCCCACTGCAATCAGCTGTTTCAAGTGCGCAGGAGGCAATTGAGGGGAGGAGCAAGGGCATGGTAGGCTCAGGGGAAGGGGTGGAGTGGGGGCAAGGCATGGGGCAGAGCAGGGGGTTGAGCAGTGAGCACCCCCAGCACATTGGAAGTTAGCATCTCTAGCTCCAGCCCTGGAATCAGTGCCTAGGTAAAGAGCCGCATATTAACCTCTGAAGAGCCGCATGCAGCTCTGGAGCCACAGGTTGGCCACCCCTGAAATAGAATCATAGAATATCAGGGTTGGAAGGGACCTCAGGAGATCATCTAGTCCAACCCCCTGCTCAAAGCAGGACAAATCCCCAGTTTTTTTTAAACCCCAGTTCCCTAAATGACCCCCTCAAGGATTGAACTCACAACCCTGGGTTTAGCAGGCCAATGCTCAAACTGTCCAAAGATGACTGTGAAGAGTTACAAAAGTGACTTGGGAAACTGGGTGAACGGGCAACACAATGGCAGATGAAATTCTATGTTGAAAAATGCAAAATAATGCACACTGGAAAACATAATCCCAACTATATGTACAAAATGATGGGATCTAAATTAGCTGTTACCACCCAAGAAAAAGATCTTGTAGTCATTGTGGATAGTTCTCTGAAAACATCTGCTCAATGTGCAGCAGCAGTCAAAAAATAGCATATGTATGGGTTTTCTTTTATCATAATTTCTTTGTTTCTGCCCCATCAACTTCTGACCTGGACCAGTGGGGTCCTCCTTGCTTTTAACAAGGGACAAATAGCTGCAACCAATCAAAAAAAAGTTCATATTTGGCAACCTTTTAGACTGTGGATGAAGTGAGATAATGCATTCCCTATGCCTCTTTAGAAAACTACTGTATATACTTGATCATAAGCCGGTTCATTTATTAGCTGACACCCCCAAGATGGATAAGTGAAAATGGAAAAAAATGTATGACCCATTCATAAGCCGATCCTATAATTCAGGGGTCAGCAAACTTTGACTCCTGGACCATGAGACTAAACTGCTGGCGGACCGAGATGGTTTGTTTACCTCGAGTGTCCGCAGGCACGGAGGTAAACCTAAGTAAACAAAGTGTCCCAGCACGTCAGCTGCTTACCCTGACGGGCTGGGACCGCAACTGGTGGGGAAATTTTTTGGGGGGGGAGAAGCTGTGACTGCCTCCCACGCTCTCCCTATCCCATCCTTTCCCACCTTCTTTGGGGAGGGCCAGGGGAGGATGTCTCTGGCCTGGCTGGAGCTGCTCTGGCAGGCTGGGCAGCACGGCCACAGCCTGCTCCGGCAGACCAGACCAGGTGGCGCAGCCACAGTATGTTCCAGTGGGCTGGGCCAGGCGGCACGGCCACAGCGTGCTCTCGGGGGCAGGGCCGAGCAGCACAGCTGCCACCTGCCAGCCCCAGAGCTGCAGCTGCTTCGGAGGCTGGGGGGAGAGCAGTGTGGCCAGAAGTGGAGAGACTCTGGCCTTGCCTGTGCTGCCTCTCCTTGCTCCCTCTGTTGGGTGGAGGGGCTGTGTCCTATCTCTCTCTATACCCGTTCATAAGCTGACCCCCTTCTCTGGTGCTTCCCTTTTTTACTAAAAAAGAATTCGGCTTATGAACAAGTATATACGATAATCACTACCTAGCAGAGAGAGTAATGTTTTTCCTAAGCATGTTCCAGATAAAAAGCTGCAATTATTCTGATTCTTTCGTGTCTGTTTCCCTTCACACACTGTCCTCTGCTACAGCCGTAATTGAATGACTAGAGAAATTTCAAGAGACCTACAAAAAGTTATTGTAACGACAGGCTGCAAGTTACTTTCCATGTATTGGCTTGTAGCAGACTTTGTATGTGTTGCAACCTGGGTTCTTTGCATCTGGCCTTCAGGTTACTCTTCCTTAAAAGGTAACTGTTGATAAAGACTCCTTACTATATTCTTCTTGTTAAAACACAAACACAATCAGTGAGAAGAAAAAAAAAATTATCAACTCTGTAACAGAAATTTTAATAAGAGCTCTTCATCTCTCGGATGTCTGGCAAAATTCAAAGGCAAATGGGGCTGATATTACAACATTAACACTTTTGTCCCTCCTTTGGGAAAGGAAGGAATCACAAATGTTCCCCTCCCGCCCCCACTAAATCTTCAGTGACAGTTTATCAATCCAATGTCATTGCTGTCATCGTCAACACTGAGCTGAATGATTGGCCCTAGCGATTGTTTGCCATTTGGTCCATTCCTGTGCGGCTGCAAGGGCTTGATGGTCCGAAAGTCCAACATTGGAACAGTCGATGCACCCATGTAATACAGAGTCTGCCTCTGGGCCACCTCCACCCCTTGGTTGGTAGAATTTTATCCTGGATGCTCTAAGCCACCTGGAGAACGGTGTTCACTGGAACGTCTTGTGGAATTCTGGCGACATGTCCAAAAAGCATAAGACGCCAGCTGTGGACAGTGTCCCCATTAAGCTGTAGACCAGAGGGACCATAAACATTTGCATTATGAATGAAGTCATTCCACTTTATGCCCAATATATGCTGTTGGCATTTTTTGTGGAAAGCCTCCAGCTTTCTCCAGTCAGAGCAGGATCATGTCCACGTTTCACAACCTTACAGCAGTACGGAGAGGATACAGCTTGAATAGACCCTGAACTCTGTTATCATGTTGAAATTATGTTGATTCTGTATTTGTTGTAAACAACCCAGGCAGACACTGCAGTGCCAACATAGTCTGTGAGAGTATCTGGCTTTGCTTCTTGAACTGTAGAAGAAAACTAGCTGTTCTAGGCTATTCTAAAGGAATGTGAAAAAACTGTGTTTATTTATCCCAGCCATTTCTATTATTCATGAAAGTTCTCTTGCCTTCCCCATGTATCTGGCCAGGTTCCTCACCATTTCCTATAAACTGAGGATATTATCAGTATCTCCCTTGCTGTGGTGGTGATAGTATTGGTTCCACAGTAGAGAGTTTTTGAACTATTTTTTCCCTTTACTTTATACTCTGTTAACTATTAGGAATTCTAGACAGAAAGTAATTAAGTGGGTTTGTCAGAAACATTTCAAAATATAGTCTGCAAAATTAAAATGAGTTTAGGGGATTTACTGTGTACCCAGTGATCCAGGCTATTGAAAGTATCTGTGTTTTTCCCTCTGAGTCACTGCACCTCCCACATCTGTTAGGCTAGCATTGTTGTTAATCTTGAGTCAACTGTACATGACTGACAGCTCAGTGGTTTGAGTATTGGCTTGCTAAACCCCGGGTTGTGAGTTCAATCCTTGAGGAGGCCACTTAGGGATTTGGGGCAAAAATTGGTCCTGCTAGTGAAGGCAGGGGGCTGGACTCAATGACCTTTCAAGGTCCCTTCCAGTTCTAGGAGATTGGTATATCTCCAATTATAGTTGTTGCAATCTAGAGACATGAAGGAATTGCAGAACATACTTAAAATGATTGACTGGTAGAAGTCTCCTTCTCCATCACTGCTTTCTTAGTAATAAGCACACTGTTAACTGTTTCTTGACCATCAGTTGAGAAAATGCATCTGTTCAAGCCCTCTTCACCACAGATCATTAAATTATTACGTTCAGTTCCTAGCAGGACAAGGATATCTACTTCAAGGTTGAATACAAAATATTCTGGACACCTCAATTCAAGTACTAAAACTTCTGTTTAAGATTACTTCAAGGAAAAAGGGTTTTCCCCTTGAGAATCTGTTTGACAAGAGACAATCACCAATCAAAGATGTCTCCTGCAAGAGCCACATTGCTCTCATAGTCTTGCTGGCCACTTCCTCAGTACAAGATCCAGGTACTTCTTTGCCTTTCCTCCAATTCTGTTCATTCACAAAATAATTTGAAAATCAGGAGTGACGCTGTTCAGTCTCTTCTCATCCCTGTTGACTTCAGAGGGCCTGGTTTCTTGATCTCCTTTTGAATATTCAGTGTGTTCGTCTTTCACTAGTTTCTAATGTGCTAAAACCATGGGAAATTTCTTTACGTCAGATACAAACGTTTTGAGTTTTGATCATTTGGCATGTGAATGTAGTGTTTAGAGTAGCTAGGTTTCTCTGATGGTTGTGGAAAATTTTACTGAAACCTCTAAAAACACTGCTTTTTCAAGGGGAATTTGAAAAGGAATTGGATTTGTGCCTTCAGGATACTCATATTTTATGTTTCAAGTGCCATCAGAGGTAGAAGTCAGGCTCCTACCCATTGACTGAGTTATTCTCTTTAGTCATTTTTCTCCCAAAGCCTATACTTAGATCTAATTGTGTCTAACTGGAGTTTAAATTTAGATCTAAGATAGCTTTTGAATGTTTTTCTCACTCTTGACTTCCATCAATATAATTTTTCTGGCACCCATCACTTCCATAGAGAATAGTACAATTGGCAACTTTATCCATTAGACATATTTGCTTTGACACTTATCCATGAAGTCTCTCTTCTATTTTTCAGTTTTACTAAGAAATCTTTAAATTTCTTCTAAGATCTTGAGTTGTAAGAAGAAAGACTGTAACATTCATGACATACAGGCAAGGCACTAAAGGTTTATCTGGTCAGAACTAAATTTTAGAATGACGCTTTTCCTCTTCTGGGGGGGAATGTAAGTGTAACCATAATCACTTGAATCAGTGACAGTTGTCCCCTGCTTTCTGAAATAGGGTTATAAAAGGACTGTGTCCCAACTTATATCTAGTGGGAGCCAACACATAAAGATCAGTCTGTTACAGTAGTTCAGTGTGTTACACCTACAATACAATAAGATGTTCAAAAAGCCTCCCAAATTATTTTGCAAAGAGAGATTCACAGCTTTATCACAGAAGACATGTTTTGTTTCCAACTAAGATTAGGGTGTATTCTGCGCAAAGTATTAATTCTTGATCCAAAAGGGTGTAATGCAAGAAGTAATTTGATCAATTCTACCAATATTTCCCAACCAATGTTGTTTAGTAGAGCTAGGTGAAAAATAGGGGGTTCTGTCTGATGGAAAATTTTGACTTTTTTTCAGCAAAATTTTGAAAATCAAACTATTTCAATTCAGAATGGCCCCACTGAACCTCATTGGATCTTTATTTGTAGTTTGGGTGCCTTATGTGCTCCCATTTTCTTCTGTGAGTCATGCTCTCTGGCTGTACTACATCTCTCATGATGCAGCACTTTCTTCCCTCTTGGTGAGAGGAAGGGTTGTGTGATAGGAGCCACTGGCCTTGGGGTATCATGAGATAAATAGTGTGGCCAGAGAACTTGTCTCTCAGAGGAGAATGGGAATAAGGCACCTGAACTACTACTGCCTGGATGCACCACGGTGCCATTTTGAAACACAATATTTCAATTTTTAGCTGTAAATTGCATGTTTCCAAGCCATTCTGGTTTTTGACAAAAATCAGCATTTTTTGTGGAAAGCAGGCACTTTTGCACAAAACTTTTAGGCAAAACCCAATCAGCTATATCATTTTAGATATGTTTTTGCTTCTGCATAGGTAACCTCCAGCCAGAGTGACCAGCAAGTAATTGCGCCTGTAAAGTCTTCTGAATGATCATCCTTTTAAAATTCACTTTCAGTATATTTGGACCTGTCAAATAGTTTCCAATGCTACAGATGAGTAGTGGGTGGAGAAATAAGAAATTTAGTTATAAATTAGTTTCTTGATTTCAGTGTTCCAACCGTGAAGACGTTCTACCATACTTTATTAAAAGAAAGGTAGGCAATTTTTTTTCTTCTCTATAACTTGATATTTATTCATTTTGGGGCATCTGTGTTGGTTAGGACTGTTGTAGTTAGTTCTTGGTGAAGTGTAGCTATCAAAGACTCCTCCTGGGAATAATCGCATTACTTCAGTAGAACATATGCCAAGTTAAAATGCATGTTTTTGTAGCCTTTCTGCCAGGCAGTGTAGGCAGCAACAAGCGCTGGGTTCAATATCTAAGGCAGGGGCGGGCAACCTATGGCACGTGCCAAAGGTGGCAAGCAAGCCGATTTTTGATGGCACACAAGGCGGGCTGAACCACTCAGCCCGCCGCCGCTCTGGGGTTCCCGCTGCTGCCCCTGGCCAGCCGGGATCCCGCCACCAGTCCCACTCAGCACCTGCTGCTGACCTGGTTGAAGGAACCCCAGGCCAGCAGCGGGCTGAGACCCCGGCTGGCAGGAGCCAGTGACCAAAACCCCAGCCCAGCTGCTCAGCCCACCGCTGAAACCGCAGAGCTGGGTGGGCTGACCCACTCAGCCCACTGCCGCTCTGGGGTTCCGGCTGCTGGCCCCTTGCCAGCCAGGGTCCCCGCTGCAGCCCCACTCACCTTGCTTCCAGTTGGAGTTCCAGCGCAGGCCCCCTGCCAGACAGGGTCCAGACCTCCGGCCCTGCTCAGCCCTACCAGCCGCCAGCTCCACTCATCTCAGCTGCCGATCTGGGGTTCCAGGTGGTTAACAACTGATCACTCAGAAGCGTGTGTGTAGCTTAAAGTATCCAAATATGTGCCACCAGACACTGGAAAACTAAGCAAGGAAAAGCAAGGGCAAGGATCACACTAAACTAATAAGATCTGCATTTTAATTTAATTTTAAATAAAGCTTCTGAAACATTTTGAAAACCTTGTTTACATATAACAGTAGTTTGGTTATATTATAGACTTATAGAGAGACCTTCTAAAAAACGTTCAAATGTATTACCGGCACGCGAAGCCTTAAATTAGAGTGTATACATGAAGACTCAGCACACCACTGTTGAAAGGTTGCCAACCCCGATCTAAGGGGTTCTTCTTAACGATACAAAACAGAACCAGCTCAACCACCCAGCCAGTAATCTGGGAAAACTAAGCACTACGCTGAGCACCTCTAAGAGGTAACACTTCCCCACTCGCAAACACTGAGTCAGTATATAACGAAAGAAAACTTTTATAAAAGAAAACACATTAATTTGGAAAAACACTGCAACAATGATTTGAAAGTATGCAACCAATAAGCAAAACACCCACCCCACAGTGTCCTGGGCACCGTCCTTTTTCTTTGTTTCCCATTTTTAACATAGTACTCCTCTTGTCCCTCTGCTGCACCCCACTCAGAGTTTGGAGACTGGGGAGGTGTCTGAGTGGGTTTGCCTCCCAGCCCTGAGGGTAGAAGGTGGTAGTGATGCCTCCACCTCTGCTCCTCAGTGTTTCTGCCATTGTTTGTTGCTCTGTCTGCTGCTGTCACTGCCACCTCTTGATCCAATGCTGTGTTCTGAGATTCCACCACTTTGCCCAGTTCTCTGTGATTTCAGCTCTTTAGTGATTTCACTGGGTAGTGGGGAGCCTCTCTGCTGCTGTCTCCTCTGAGTTGTCCTTTCACTGCAACACTGTCTCTGTCTCTGTACCAGGTCTCAGGTTCATCCCCCTTATATCAGCTTATCAGTGAGTTTAGCTCTAGTGATCACTGAGAGAGAACCAGGATACTCAAATGAGTCTAGTCAGCTCTGTCCTTAAACACTGGAGTAGGAGAGTCAAATGGCTCCTGCTATTCCATCAGGTTCCCACCCACTCTGACTCTTACTTGGATTTGGCATCACTACCCCCTACATAGCGAGTGAGGTTAAGGTAGGGTGACCTCCCTTAATTAGAGCATGCTGCCCTTTACGCATATAATAAGGCTAACAACATTTCATTACCCCAGCATTTAGTATTAAAGTCAATTTTAAGCCCAAACAGCCAAAATTGATCACTTTGATGTAACGGGTCTTTCTCTGCTGATCCCCGCCCTAGGCAGAGTAGGTGTTTCTGTGCAAATACAGTCTGCTCCTGTAGTCTTTTCCACCAGTTCTTTACTAGGTGTCAAGGGAGAGCTCATTCAGACCCTGCTTACATTTTGATTGGCTGATGTTGTAGTCTATTTCCATGGTGATGAACTCAATTTTCTTTTTTCCCGTGTTGAGAAGCAGAAAGAGAGAAAATATGTAGATAAGTGATCTTGGGGGGGGGGGGGGTTTGGGTTTTTTTTGAAGGTTGTCTAATTAGTGTGCACTCACTGCAAAATTGGGACTTGTTCTAGAATAGCCAAAGATGGGGCTGGACCATTTTTTCAAACATTTCCTATATTGCATTGGATTGGTAGGAAAGTTACAGCATGTCATTTAGTGGATCAGTGCAATATATTTAGAAACAAGACACTTTATCTTGATGAGGTCCACTGCTGTTTAAATAGACTTCGGGAAATTGAACTGTAGTATCTAAAGTGTTCGAACATTAATTGAAGTAGATTCAGTTGCTGAAAATATAAAATATTATACACATATTTTCACTTTAGTGCTACAGTGTGTACTATACATAGATGGCATCAAGAAGATAAAAATGTCTTATCTGACATATACGTCATCTTCTACAGTGCATAGGGAAGCATCTTCAGTTTCCAATCAACATTTTGTGTGTTTTAGAGAATGCAAAATTTGTATGTCGTTCAATAATGTAGAAAGGAATAGAAAAGGAGAGAATCAAATGAGTTGCTTTTTACGTCCCCTGAATAAATATGGATCGCTCTGCTTAGAGGCATGAAGGCAAGCATGCAGTAACGGGAGAGAGGCACTTAGAGCCTGCTAAAGCCCATTAGTCAATGAAAATACTTCCATGGACTTTGAGTGGAACCCACAAGGGAAGAGAGAGAATTCTTGATTCAGTCCTAAGTAGAGCACAGAGGTGTATATAGCGGAACTGTTCAGTAATAATGACCAGAATGTAATTAAATTTACCATCTTTGTAGGGGGTGGAAAATACCAAAGAAACCCACCATAGCAGCATTTAACTTAAAAAAGGAGAACTACACAAAAATGAGGAAGTTAGTTAAATGAAAATTAAAAGGAGCAGGCACAAGGGTGAAATGCTTGAAAGCTGCATAGCAACTTCTTAAAAACAGAATAGTAGAGGCTCAAACTAAATGTATACCCCAAATGTAAAAAAAAAAAATAAAAAATAAAAAATCAGAGGACCAAAAATGCCACCATGGCTCAGCAACAGGGAAAAAAAGGTGGTTAGAGGCAAAAACATATCTTTTAAAAATTAGAAGTCAAGTCCTACTGAGGAATATAGAAATGAACATAAACTCTGGTACGTCAAGTGTGTATGTATAATTGGGCAGGCAAAAAAGAAGTTGAAAAGAAATTAGCAAAAGAGACAAAAGCAAACAGTAACAACGTTTTAAGTAATCAGAAGCAGGAAGCCTGCAAACAATCGGTGGAGCCACTGGACAGTCAAGGTGCTAAAGGAGCAACCCAGGAAGACAAGGCCATCTGTGGAGAAGTTAAAAGATTTCTTTGTATGGTCTTCACTGCAGAAGATGAGGGAGATCCCCACACCTGAACTATTCTGTTTAGGTGACAAATCTGAGAAACTGTCCCAGACTGAACTGCCAATAGAGGAGGTTTGGAAACAAATTGATAAATTTAACAGTAATAAATCACGAGGACCAGGTGGTATTCACCCAAGAGTTCCAAAGGAACTCAAATTAGAAACTGTAGTTTACTAACTGTGGTATGTAACCTATTGCATAAATCAGCCTCTGTACCAGATGACTTGACAGTAGCTAATGTAATGCCGATTTTTAAAAAAGCTTCCAGAGGCGATGCTGGCATTTCCAGGCCATTAAGCCTAACTTTAGTATCAGGAAAATTGGTTGAAACTATAATAAAGAACAAATACCAGACAGAGGTGAACACAATATGTTGGGGAAGAGTCAACACTGTTTTTGTAAAGGGAAATCATGACTCACCAATCTCTTAGAATTCTTTTGAGGGGGTCAACAAACACATGGACAAGGGTGATCCAGTGGATATAGTGTACCTGGACTTTCAGAAAGCCTTTGACAAAGTCCCCCACCAAAGACTCTTAAGCAAACTGAGCAGTCATGGGATAAGAGGGAAGGCCTTCTCCTGGACCAGTAACTGTTTAAAGATGGGAAACAAAGAGCAGGAATAAATGATCAGCTCTCTCAGTGGAGAGAGGTAAATAGTGGGGTCCTCCTACTGGACCGGTGCTGTTCAACATATTCATAAACGATCTGGAAAAGGAGATAAGCTGTGGTGGAAAAGTTTGCAGATGATATTTTATTCAAGATGGTTAAATAGAAAGCTGTCTGTGAAGAGTTTCAAAGGGATCTTACAAAACTGGGTGACTGATCAAGAAAATGGCAGATGAAATTCACTGTTGATAAATGCAAAGTAATGCATGTTGGAAAACATAATCCCAAATATATGTACAGAATGATGGGGTTTCAATTAGTGTTACCACTCAGAAAAGATCTTGAAGTCATCATGGATAGTTCTCTGAAAACAGCTGCTCAATGTGCAGCGTCAGTCAGAAAAGCTAACAATGTTAGGAACCATTAGGAAAGAGAGATAAGGATACAGTAAATATCATAATGCCACCATGTAAATCCCTTGTACACCCACATCTGGAATACTGCATGCAGTTCTGGTCACCCCATCTAAAAAAAAGATGCATTAGAATTAGAAAAGGTACAGAGAAGGCCAACAAAAATGGCTAAGGGTATGGAACAACTTCCATAAGAGGAGAGATTAAAAAGACTGTTCATCTTGGAAAGAAGACAACTAAGGGGGGGACATGCTAGAGGTCTATAAAATCATGAATAGTTTGGAGAAAGTGAATATGGAAGTGTTTACTCCTTCATGTAACACAATAACAAGGGGTCACCGAATGAAATTAATAGGCAACAAGTTTAAAACAAACATAAGGAAGTACTACTTTACACAACACACAGTCAACCTGTGGAACTTGTTAGCTGCAGATGTTGTGACGGCCAAAAGTATAACTGGGTTCAAAAAATAATCAGTTAAGTTCATGGAGGATAGGTCCACCAATGGCTATTAGGCAATATGGTCAGGGACACAACCCCATGCTTTGGGTATCCCTAAACCTTTTATTGCCAGAAACTGGCACTGGATGATGGGATGGATCATTTGATAATTACCCTGTTTTGTTCATTCCCTCTGACGCCTCAGAAACCGGCCACTGTTGGAAGGCAGGATACTGGACTAGACGTACCATTGAGCTGACCTAGTATGGCCATTCTTATGTTCTTAAGTGCCTGATCTAAACTAAATGGAGCCTAATCCTTCAATATTGTGAGCATCTGAGATGTACTAGGTGCCTTCAACTCCAGCATAGTTAACAGAATTTGAAGTTACTGAGTGTTTCAGACACTCAGCACTGGTAAGTCAGATTCTGAAAGGGCTTTCTAATACACAATGTTCTTACACAGTACACTGAGACAACCTGGGTGGCAAGCTAAGAAAACCAGTGCAAACAAAATAGATGTATAGATTCAGCTTCCAGAGGAAATCACTAATGAACAAGAAAAGCACTATGATTTATTTTATAGAGGAAGCAAGTGACAAAAATGGATTAACAGAGGTTGAAAAGACTGTGTAAAGATAGCAAAATTACATTTTGAGCATTACTACTGACCAACATTGAAAACTATCATAGCAACCATCACCAGGGAGACCAATGAAATTCTGAAAAATGCTAAGGTCAGATGTGAACACTGAAAATCCGTCTTGATTAACAGCTTCTGGATCTATCAGTCTCCCTCTCCCTTTCATTCATTAGATGACTGAAGTATATAATGCTACTGTTTTGGTCGGGGAGAGGTGATTGCCTCAGAACAGAGAACAGAAATATATTTGACAAAACTAAAATAGAAATTGTACAAACATACACGGTATCTAAGGTTTGAATGAAATTAGTGTTCTAAGGATGTCAGAAGTCCCAAAATTATAGCAAGCTATCAGGATAATAAATGGCTTTGATACACAGTTGTGATGGATGTTGTTGACAAAAACATTACTGTGTGTATATATATACTCTAACAACCTACTCTGCTAGATATTAGATAAATCTAAATACACTTGTAAAAAAATTTTTACTTGCTGTTTTATAATAATTATCTACATCCTGACTTATGTTTCAGGTGTCATGGTACTATATCTTAAAGCATCATGCTTTAGAATATTAAGGGTTTCTGGGTTTTGTTTTGTTCTTAACCTGCCTTAACACACATGCAAATATAATGGAAATAGGCAATTGCAAATTGTGAGCCGACAGATTAATTGCTTCTGCTTCCCAACTCTATTGCTGCCTAAAGTTTGTATGGGGAGTGCGGGAGAGATTGTGTGTGTGTGGGGGGGGAGAGTATATGTGGGAAAGACTGTGTGTGTGTTGGGGAAGTATGCATGTTGGGGGACAGTGAGTGTCAGCATGCTGTCTCTTTAAGTTCAAACGACTACCTGAGCAACCAATCCTGAGGCAGGGGAAGGGGGACACCCCACAACACAGCAGTCTCCCCTTTCCCCTCTGCAGCAGCAGCATGCCTGCTGCTGTGTTCCTGGTGTGGGGAAGAGCAGGATTTCCACTTTAATGATTTGCTCTTTGCTGCCAGAGCTGAATGCATGCTCAGCTATCAGAACTTCCAGGAGCTTGGAAAGAGGAAGGGCGCATGCCTGCAGAGCAGCCAAGCTCAAAAAAATGAGCAGAGCAGTCATGGCAGGCATTGTTACGTCGACATACTGAAAGGCAGTGTCTACACTGATGCTCTGTCGTTTTAACTTTGCCGCAAAAAGCTTTATGCCTCTCGTCAAGGTGGTTTTATTTTGTCAGCAAAACAGCAGAGTTTTGCTGCTAAAAGTAGTTTTGTAGTGTGTACACTTCCACTGTTTTGTCGCCAAAAGCTGCCTTTTGCCAACAAAACTATGTAGTATAGACAGGCCTGAGGTTATGTCTGCACTACGTCTGTGTCAGTACAGTAGAACCTCGGAGTTACAAACACCCTGGGAATGGAGATTGTTCGTAACTCTGAAATGTTCGTAACTCTGAACAAAAGTTTACAACTGAACATTGACTTAATACAACTTCGAAACATTATTATGCAGGAGAAAAATGCTGCTTTCCCTTTATATTTTTTTTAGTAGTTTAACACAGTACTGTATTTTCTTTTTCTTCTTTTTTTTGGGGGGGGGGGTCTCTGCTGCTGCCTGATTGTGTAATTCTAGTTCCAAATGAGGTGTGTGGTTGACTGGTCAGTTTGTAACTCTTGAGTTCATAACTCAGAGGTTCTACTGTATAACTAGGACCCTTTGTTTTACTTTATTTAAATTTCCCAGGAATTTATCAGTGTTTATTACCACAACAACAAAAACAGGTGAAAATCAGTGCAAAAAAAATAATTTTTCTGGGTAAATATTGCGGTTTATTTTGGTGGATGGAAAGACAAGGGGGAAAAGTATTCTGTATATTAATGCTTTGAATTCCGTTCATCAGTGTGGTTTGCTGCGGATCTAAACCAGAACTCAAAACACAATGCCACTTCTGAGTTTAAGAAAACAAGATATCTCTAATCCCCAAAATAAAACTTTTCATTTGAATAAACAGTTTACTGTTGTAGATTTAGAACTATTAACCTGTAAATATTTGCATTTAATAATTGGGCCACACCATTTGCAGCGCATACGCTCAACTTCATCCTTTTTTCTTGTTTCTGATTTTTCTTAAAAACTTTTGAATATTTCCTTGTATTCTGAAACATATTCTGATACAGATTTTGATTTTCTTCCCATTTTATTGTCAGATCTTTAACCATTATCTGCTAACAGCTTGAAATGTGTATGTGGTGGGCATGAAATTCATCAGTAGGTTCAGATGCGCACGCACTTCAGAGTTTGCATGTGTGTCTGTTTGTCTACTGTGTGTATCTTCTGGACTAATACATAGCCTTACTTCAACAGGCAAATTTGCATATACACAGAGACTAATGTATTGAGACACATCTCATGCAATGTATTGTATTTTTCTAATAAAACAGATTATTTTTATATATTTGATACAAAAGTAGCGTGAAAATCAGAAAAAAATGAATAATACTTTTTGTATTTTGCCCAGGATTTTTCAGTAAAAAGCTGTTTAGACTGAAAACGAAGGTGCTTATGTATAACTAATGTAACTCAGGGAGTGAATAAATCACGCCCCTGAGCAACATAAGTTACACCAACCTAAGCGCTGGTGTGGACAGCACTATGTTGGGGGAGAGCTACTGCCGCTCGTTGAGGGTGAATTAATTAAGTCGACGGGAGAGCTCTCTCCTATCAATTAGAGCAGTTACCCTAGAGAGCTTACAGGTGCATCGTTGAAGCTGGGCTGCGGTAAGCTCTCTACTGTAGCCATAGCCCTAGTGTATTAGTGTTCTCCTGCTCTCTTAAACTTGCAACAAGTATGACATGAGGCTTTAAAACATTGTCATCTCTTTTTCTTTACTAGAAAATCCAAATTGAAAGGTTTTAATTCTTCCACTTGTTTCCTTAATATCATTCTATGTAGAGTTATAACTTGACTTTAAGCCAAAACTATGACAGCCTAGATTTAGCCAAATCCCATCCAACCTCTCACACACATTTCCCTCAGCCTCACCACTGAAAATTGTGGTTTAACTCAGTGGTTATGCTCTTAAAAATCACTGTATAAAAATGGCACCACTTGCTCAGCAGATCAGCTCCCTATTCAAATATGTTCCTCCTTGCTTTAAGGAACTGTGTAAGTTTTTATTCCTGGATGCCCTGTGGAACCAAAACACACAGAGAGAAACTTGGATTTAAAAATTAAAACAAACTAACAAACCACCCTGGCTCATACATCACTATCAGACTTGTTAACTAAGTTGCACAGGTGAGGCTGCAAGTGGAACCTAATGCCATCAGTTAGACCTGTGAAACCTCACTGAGAGCAGTTGGCTTATGCAGATGTAACTGAGAGCATAATCGAGGACAGTGGGTTTTCACACATGTAACTGAAGGCCCAGTTGGACTGGAATCTTTATTAATGGTGATGATGCATGTGCCGGAACACATCTTGAGTCTCTCAGAGTATGTGAATTAGCCTGGGCTCTTGACATGAGTGTTGGCCCTAATTCCCCTTCTGTCCAGACACACACACTTCTCCCCTGAGTTGAATGATGCTTTCAAACCTGGGCTGGCTGGCATGGTTGAGGGTGTGGGTTAGAGCCCAGGTTCCACATTGACTTGGACTTGCAACCCATCCACTTTGCAGTGAGTACACAGGCTAAATCACTCGAGTGCTGATAGTCCTCTGTGTTCCCACAGTTCCCCTGTGTGCCCAGAAGGACAGACAGGTTCTCCCACAATTCACTGGGAAAGAATCATAGGGCAGTTCAATGTAATGCAGCACCCAAAACTATGGGATATGCCACCAGAAGTTCTAGCAACACTCTCAGGTGAGTGCAGGACCAATGAGGATGCAGTAATTCAGGTAGGGCGTTGCAGAGTGGCTGCTCACATTTATGCCATCTTTGCACTGAAGACGTACCCTCAGATCCTAAGCTAAGATCTTGAATATGCAGGGAGCCTCGCTGAAATCATTGAGGCTCCTTGAAGGAACAGGTGTCTGTCCATGAAGAGTTTTTTGTAGGATTGAAATGTATGTTTGTAGGGCTGGCAGGTTAAACAAAACAAACACCCTGTTTATCTATATAAACTGAGCAAATTGAGCATGTAATATAAGTGTAACCTCTTGATGCCATTTTTACAAAGTTGTTAGTGTATATGGAGAATAGATGGGTCAAGAACTGTATTTTAAGATATCTGCAGTTGCAAGGAAAATACTAGAGTATATTAGTTTTGAAATGGCATTTAGCCATCTGAGTTCCTGGTACCCACCTTACATGAGTGGTGTAGAGAGTAGCAGGGATATGAGCATAGAATTACAGTTGTTTTTAGGGAGAGTCTTACCTCTGCATTTCCATTAGTTACAAAGTATTGCCTTAACTGTGAACTACTTGGTCTTCAGTTAGACTGGGACTTTCACAGGATCCAAATGGAGCTGGGCATCCTTTAGGCTCCTTTTGAGAATCCCTGTGGTTTATATTTTAAAACCACAAAACTATTAAAGCATCCCCTTTAAGTTAATGATATTAAATATTTACCACCTTAAGTCCAGCTTCATGAAGGTGGGGGTGGGATTTTTTGCTCTGGAAATGAAATGTTTTTACTACCTAGCTTTCATCACTTCATATGAAGTGACTCACTGATTTGATGATTTATGCTAATTAGAAACAGACTAGACACCTTAAATGCTGATTTAGGAAAAATAAAAAATAAAAGAAAAACCTCTGAATCTTCAAAAGTCTGCCTATACCAAATAAAATATTTAGGAATGTTGTTTTGGGGAGGATAACATCCACAAGATTACGATATACATAGGCCATATAAGAAGGTATCTGGTACATCTGTCACTACTGTATCCTTTCAAACAAAATAAAAAATATAGCATATGCTATCAAAAACACATTTTATACTACTACACATTTTAGTCTCACAAGGTAGCGTTCTTCCCATGAAAACTTTATCTCACAGAAACATATTCTTAGCTCTTAATAAGAGGAGGGGAAAAGGTTGCTACACTTGTGACCTAAAAGAATGGGTTTTATCATCTTAGCAAGAGCCACAGGAGTAGATACATGACAGGTACATTTTCTAACAATCATCAGACCACAAAATAAACCTTACATTTAACCAATCGAGACTTAAAACCCAGATTACCTTACACTGATTATTTCATTACAATAGAATCCAACATCCCTTTCCTATTGAGTCCGTTCCTGCTTCCATTGATGGCAATGGGAGCATGATTGGGCCAGTTCTTTAGCTTGCTCTCTGTATGGACCTTGATTCTCCACTGCCTTGAACTTTGTTGAGGCATGTACACCTGTATAAAAGGGGTGTAAAAGGCTACACTTTTCATATGTAGCATTTTTTATACCCACTCATCTGCTGTAGGGAGACTTTTTCCTTCAATCATAGAAGGAATGGTACTGTCACAAAAGCTGTGTTAAATAAAGCTGCTGGGCTTTACCCTGCGCACAAATAAGAGGAAACTAATCTATGTTAAGGTGACGTGGCATTCATTGCCACACCTTTATAACTTTCCCTATGGGGAAAAGGTAACTGTTAAAGCTGTTAGTCTGTCCATAATATTGGAGAAGGAAGACGCTAATCCACTTCCTTTTCTGGCTTCTAAGGGTAGGTCCATACTTACCCGCCAGGTCGACGCAGAGAGTTCGACTTCTCGGAGTTCGAACTATCACGTCTAATCTAGACGCGATAGTTCGAACTCCGAACGCGCTCCCATCGACTCCAGAACTCCACCACCGCGAACGGCGGTGGCGGAGTCGACGGGGGAGCCGTGGAGTTCGATCCCGCGGCGTCTGGACAGGTAGGAAATTCGAAGTAAGGTAGTTCGACTTCAGCTACGCTATTCGCGTAGCTGAAGTCGCGTACCTTAGTTCGACCCCGACCCCGCCCCCCCCCCCCCCCCCCGTAGTGTAGACCAGGCCTAAGGGTGTCTCCCAAAATCTGGGTTGTTGACCCCAAGGTGTCTTTCATATGGGAAGATGAAAAGTGAATTATTCTAATGGACAGAACGAAGTATACTTTGTGAATCTGCAATATGTGGAGTATTTGTGTTGGGTATGAAATCAGTAGTACCATATTAACTGAACATTAAGGAAGATGAGAAACTGTTTAGAAAAATCGATTTAACCATATGCTGGCCTGGGACATGTTAATACTGTGCCCTTACTTAGGATATTTATTTGTAGGGCTCCCATTTCTCTAGTAGATCCAAATGTCTTGAAATAATATCTGGGTTTTGATTCAGCTGAACGTGGCTTCTATAACAGATAGGTTAAGTCTGTTCCATCTCTAACTTTCATAATTCTGTATATAATTTTAAAATTTAAAATCTTGTAAGGGAGGAATTGCTTGCTTTCTCTTCACAGAACAAGTTAGAGAAGTCTTATAAACCACGGTACTCCTTGTGACATTGCACCCCATAAGGCTTTATGGAAATATGAGTGATATGACATAACTGGAATATGTTTTATGCTACATATGCCATGTAACATATCTCTATAAAGGTTATGATCTACTGAATACTTTCCTCCTATTTGTATGCATGTATCATTTTTGTACTTGAAGTTATGAATATCGGCTGTATATTTGTTTGATTTTAAGTAGGTTTTAGTGAAGCAGATGGTCAGCTTCCTGAGAAAAGACTATTCTCAGTAAGTGCCCAGTCAAGAAGCCCTTAAGCCAACAATGAACTTGGAGATGTCAATCCACATCTGAGCTTTCCCAGGAATGTGGCTTGGCTGGTAATGAACTCGGTCATGCATGGACATGTGACTTGCCCATGTGACTCCAAAACTCCATTTTGTAGCTGGATTCTACACAGGGGAAGGGAGGGGTGTGCGCACCCACAAGAGAGAGTCTATTTAAACCCCGGGTAGACCCCTCCATTTTGTCTTCAGCTGGCTGAAGAGAGAGCCTCTCCACCCCCAAAGGATACCTGAAAGAAACTGGAACAAAGGACAGTGATCAATGGCTCCATGTCTAGTTGGCAGCCGGTTTCAAGCGGAGTGCCCCAAGGGTCGGTCCTGGGGCCGGTTTTGTTCAATATCTTCATTAATGATCTGGAGGATGGCGTGGACTGCACTCTCAGCAAGTTTGCAGATGACACTAAACTGGGAGGAGTGGTAGATACTCTGGAGGGTAGGGATAGGATACAGAGGGACCTAGACAAATTAGAGGATTGGGCCAAAAGAAACCTGATGAGGTTCAACAAGGACAAGTGCAGAGTCCTGCACTTAGGACAAAAGAATCCCATGCACTGCTACAGACTAGGGACCGAATGGCTAGGCAGCAGTTCTGCAGAAAAGGACCCTAGGGGTTACAGTGGACAAGAAGCTGGATATGAGTCAATAGTGTGCCCTTGTTGCCAAGAAGGCTAACGGCATTTTGGGCTGTATAAGTAGGGGCATTGCCAGCAGATCGAGGGATGTGATCATTCCCCTCAGATGAGGCCTCACCAATGCCAAACAGGAGTACTGTGTCCAGTTTTGGGCCCCACACTACAAGAAGGATGTGGAAAAATTGGAAAGAGTCCAGCGGAGGGCAAGAAAAATGATTAGGGAGCTGGAGCACATGACTTATGAGCAGGGCTGGCTCCAGACCCCAGCGCGGCAAGCATGCGCGTGGGGCGGCATTTGCCGGCAGGGGCGGCAGGCTGGGCCGGTGGACCTGCCGCAGTCATGCCTGCGGGAGGTCCACCGGAGCTCCGGGACGACCGGACCTCCCGCAGGCATGACTGCGGAAGCTCCACTGGAGCCGCCGGACCAGCCAACCGTCCGCAGCTGCCGGAGATCCAGCCGAGCCGCACGACCAGCGGACCCTCCGCAGTCATGCCTGCGGGAGGTCCACTGCTCCCGGGGCTCCGGGGCGTCTCCCGCGCATGACTGCTTGGGGCGGCCGAATATGTAGAGCCGCCCCTGCTTATGAGGAGAGGCTGAGGGAACTGGGATTGTTTAGTCTGCAGAAGAGAAGAATGAGGGGGGATTTGATAGCTGCTTTCAACTACCTGAAAGAGGGTTCCAAAGTGGATGGATCTAGACTGTTCTCAGTGGTAGCAGATGACAGAATAAGGAGTAATGGTCTCAAGTTGCAGTGGGGGAGGTTTAGGTTGGATATTAGAAAAAACTTTTTCACTAGTAGGGTGGTGAAGAACTGGAATGGGTTACCTAGGGAAGTGGTGGAATCTCCTTCCTTAGAGGTTTTAAGGTCAGGCTTGACAAAGCCCTGGCTGGGATGATTTAGTTGGGGATTGGTCCTGCTTTGAGCAGGGGGTTGGACTAGATGACCTCCTGAGGTCCCTTCCAACCTTGATATTGTATGATTCTATGAACTACAAGGGTTGTGAGTGATTGCTGGACTCAGACTAGAAGGAGACTAGTCTGTAACAGGAAGCTTACTGGAACACCTCTCAGGGTGAGGTTTTATCTGTATTCAGTTTTCTTACTGTATTAGGCATTGACTTGCTTGGTAATTCACTTTGTTGTGTCTGTTACTACTTGGAACCAATTAAATCCTACTTTCTGTATTTAATAAAATCACTTCTTAATTAACCCAGAGTATGTATTAATACCGGCGGGAGGGGGGGCAAACAGCTGTGCATATCTATCAGTGTTATAGAGGGCGAACAACGTATGAGTTTACCCTGTGTAAAGCTTATACAGGGTAAAAATGGATTTTGGGGGGGGGGGGGGTTGGACCACATTATGAGATGGGCATCAGATGTTAAAGACAGGAACACTTCTTAAGCTGCTTTCAGTTAAGCTTGCAGTTTGTGGGATGTGGTTCAGACCTGGGTCTGTGTTTGTGGCCGGCAAGCATGTCTGGCACATCCAGGCAGGGCTCCGGAGTCCCACGCTGGCAGGGAAAGCAGGGGCAGAAGTAGTCTTGGCACATCAGTTGGCAGTCCCAAGGGGGTTTCTGTAATCCAACCTGTGTCACTCCTCTCAGCCAGTGGTTCTTTACCTTTTCCACACCAGGAACCTCTTCCCACATATCTGAGACTTGCCTCCAATTTAGCAATACTGGAAGGGCAGGATGGTTGTGACCCTTGACACCTGTTTGAGAGCCCTCAGGATTGTGGCCCCCAAGTTGAAAACCCTGCTCTAAACCTGAAGGAGGGAGAGTTCCACAGCCACACTTCTTTTATTCTCTTATTCATTCCCTTTCCTAAAAGCCTCATTACACCTTTAACTTCATCGAAGATAAGACCAAAGTGAATGTCTTTGGTTATATACTTCTAAACTTTGAAATTTCATGCACTTTTGGGACACCCTCAGATACTTATTTTGGCAGACCATTGGTTGCTTGTCTCCTTTTCTAAAACCATGGCAGAAAAAGCCTTGCAATTCTGTATTCTGGGCTCACTATATGACTTTATAGAATCATCCATAAATGTAACAGACTGTTTAGTTTAAATCAAATATAATGAGTTTTATTCACTTAAGTCACTTACATGTCCCAGCTGCTCATTATAATGTGGTTGGTATTGAATTTGAAGACTCTGTTATTGTTGAGACTTTTAACTGTATGTTGGGCATTTCCCTGTACAAATGCTCTCATTGGAATGGTGCTAGTCAGCAGAGGATATTATATGTTAGACTATAATTTATATGACCATTTGATAAATGTGCTTAGGTCAGATGATATTTCTTCTCTTTCCTAATGTGCTATTGCTGCCACACCATGTACATGATTTTAAGTTCTGAGTCTCTTGAAGTCTTACATTAGCTGATGTCACAATTACCAGGAAAACTGCAGTTCTGCACCCTCCTGATCTCTCTGTGTGCACCCCCATTAGGTTTCAGGCTTCAAGTCACTACCTGACTGTGGGTGGAATCATGCTCTCAGACAGGCCCTTGAGCTGCAGTCCACTGTGTACCAATCACAAGGGAGGTTGTGTAATCCCCATCACTGGAGGTTTTTAGGAACAGGTTATACCAACGCCTGTCAGGGATGTTCTAGGTATACTTGGTCCTGCCTGAGTGGAGAGGGCTGGACTAGGTGACCTCTGAAGCTTCCTTCCAGCCCTACAGTTCTATGTATGTCAAGACTCTTTGGGGGTAATGACCAAACAGCCTCCTTAAAACAAAATATTATTGAAAATAAAAATAGACTGTCCTCATATCTGCTTACCAGGTGCCTAATCATCTTCCACATGGGGACCCTGGATAGAGTGATTCCTTATAGACCAGGGATGGCCAACTGGAGCCTGAGAAGGAGCCAGAATTTGCCAATGTACATTACCAAAGAGCCACAGTAATACTTCAGCAGTATACACTGCCACCCCGAGCACCTCCTGCCTGCCGGCAGCCCTGCTGATCAGCATCTCCCCCTCCCTCCCTGTGCTTCCTGCCCACTGCGATCAGTTGTTTCGCAGTGTACAGGAGGCTCTGGGATGGACGGGGGAGGAGCAAGGGTGCAGCAGGCTCAGGGGAGGAGGCGGGAAGGGGCAGGGGCCTTGGGGTAAGGAGTGGAGTTCGGGCAGGGCCTGGGGTTGAGCAGTGGAAAGTTAGCACCTGTAGCTCCAGCCCCGGAGTCAGCACCTATGCAAGAATCCTCATATTAACGTCTGAAAAGGCGCATGTGGCTCCGGAGCCACAGATTGGCTACCCCTGTTATAGATCCTTTCACAGAACCTTCCTCTGTGTCCCCTTGAAATTCCCCCCCCCCCCCCCCCCCGTTTATAGCCCATTTTGATCTGCTAACTCCAAGCTGTTACACAATAAGGTTTGCAACTCTTTGGAGACATCCTTGAAGCTAGCAGCTTGACTTATTGTCTTCCAAGTGTGTACTTAGATGTTCTTATCTGGAAAACCATTGTGTTGCTTCCCAGTTTGTTCTTCCCACAGGCTGTATTGAATTCAAGCATTATGGCATCTAATAAACATTCCCTTGGCCCTCTATCAATATAAATTATAACAGTCTCAACAACTAAGTTACATACCAATATTCTTAGATGCTTACATAGTACGCTCTTATAGTATTCATAATCTGTCATGGCTGATATCATCCATCTTTTGGATCATGGGCTGGTGCATTTGAAGCCTTCCTCCAGAGGCATCATATAGCCCCATGGTGGAACTTTAAATAATATAGCATTGCAACAGTGTGTCAACACATGAAATGTGTTTTTATGGTTAAAAGTATCACATATTTTGCAAAATATCTCCAAAAACAAAGATTGATCAATCTTTGGGACTCCCTAAAGGCTACCTCTGAGAGCAAACTGTTTCTGTCATCACTAGCAAAAAGACATAAGTAACCACTAAAATAAACCATTTAGAACAAAAGCTTAAACACTTAGAGCTGGAATGTAACATGATAAATTTCCCATGAAACTTATAAAATCTTAATGGAAATGAGACAAGAATTTAATGAGGCAGTCATCCAATTTGGGTTGAACTACTGATGATTCACAAAACCTCCAATTAACGAGTCGGATAATAGAATTGAAAAGATATTGTCCTAGTAACTTTGAAGAAAAAAAGAGGGAATCAGTCACATTTATACAGGATTCTAGTGAATTAGGGGGAGAACTCAGAGAAGTCTATTTATAACCCTCAGCACAGGGGGAAATATAGGCATAGTCTTGTTAAGTGCCTAGACAAGGTCATTAGAAATCTGGGTTCTGTTCTCAGCTTTCCCAAATATCTGGGGCAAGTCATTTAATCTCTCTCTCTTTCACTTCTGCACTGTAAAGTGGGGATAATACTACTTCCTTTCTCTGTCTTTATTTTAATTGTGAGCTCTTTGGGGCAGGGACTGCCTCTTACTGTGTGTGTGTGTGTGTGTGTGTGCGCACAGTGCCTAGTACAATGGGGCCCCATTTTCAGTTGGGGCCTCTAAGAACTGTTGTGATATAAATAATAGCTCAAAGTATAACTCAAGATCAGAATGCTGGTATAATCTAATTGATAGTTAAATCAGTCATTGAACCATATGCATCTCCCAGTTAATCTTTCTCTCCATCTCCTTTTTTTTATCTTGAGCCAAATAAAGTGAATTCAGAGTATTCAGCTTCCTCCAGGTCATTAAAAGTATTACTTTGTTTAATGCCAAAGAATGAAAAATAGAGCAGAAAAGAGAACCCATCATATCAGACGTATCACCCACAAAATGTGCTTTCAAGGTGAGGGGTTTTTGTTTTTATTTTGTTTTGTTGTTTGGGGGAGGGGTTGTATGGGGGAGGTGTCATTTACTGAGCCAGAGCAAGAAAAATATGAACAAAAATCCCCTTCTTAAAAATAAGAGTAAGGAAGAAACAGCAGCTGTATCAGTAATAATATGTCAATCAAGTGTTACCATGAAAGATGCAATCTAGAGTTGTCCTGGAATATCAGCAATAGGATGAACTGTTTCTATCATTGGTAGAATTAACAGAAAATTACTATCCGATACAAAATGCTTTAGAAACTTCCAAGGGGAGAGAAATCAAGCTTTTATTTTAATTTTTTATAATTGCTGCAAAAGCTCCTACATTGTTAACTGTCGTGGCTCCATCAGGAAGTCCCAATAACTCTTAATTTGTAATTAATAGATGCACTTCTGTTTTTCTATATAGTCTGACATTATTCTTTAACGAGAGTTCTATTAAGGGCTGCATTACTCTCTGATTTTACTTAACCCCCTTGAATTGTATAAGGCAATTGCTATGCAGTGTCATCTGTTATCCTGTATGATGTTAAATAAGGGCTATTTAAGTCCATTTTCTGCTCCAAACTTTGTCTTCTGTTTTTTATCCACACCTGTCTCAAAGACTGTTGTTTGTTTAACCTCAGTACTTGAGTCTGCAGTGAAAGTGTTAGGGTTGTTATCTTGATGAATAAGTTTTTTCCAGCTACTGGCAAACTATGGTGGTGGTTTTTATCAGAGAAACCTGTTTTTGTAAAAGCACAAACATCAGGCACAACCAATATATTCTCATTCACAAGTGCTTTTTTTTAAATTACATTTTTTACTTTATTTTCAGTCAGTTGTTAGGATTCAAGATTAGAGATATATAAAAAACTATTTTATCATTACTAAACTTTTTTTCGAGAGGAAGTTTAATATTGACTGTCACAAGTAGAATCTGGTTCTTAAAGCTGTAGCAAAGTTCTGTATTAAAGCTTAGAAGATGACAGTTGGGCTCATCAGAAGGGTTGCTTAAGGTGGTATCTGACTGCACAGGTGTCTCTTAAACTAACTTTTTGGTTAGTTTAAATCTTAACTTCTCTTGTAACAACTGGGCCCCATATGTTAGCTTAATTAAAGCAGGGACATTGCTTTTAGACAGATGGATACTTTCGCCAAAAGATAGGAAGGTCTCAGGACTTGGAACAGCATTATAAACTTTTTAATCTGTGGATCTCAAAGTATTCAATAGACACTTATAAAACTCACAACATCCCTGTGAGATCATTATTATACTGTACTTATTTTACAGAGGGGTAAACTAAGGAACAGAACGATTTAAGTGACTTACCTAAGATCAAAGCAAGTCAATAGCCTTACATTTCTTATTCCACATGTATAGGGAACTTAAATACATAGGTGAAGAATGATGTTTAAAGGGGCCGGATCCTGCTCCTACTGAAGGCAGTGGCAAAACTTGTATTGATTTCAGTGGTGCAGAATTGAGTCTTAAGTGAATAATGTGTGCTGCCTGTGTGCTCTCTTTCATAGACCTTAGAGCGTCATGCATAATAAAAACTATTAGCTAAATTTAAAAGTAAGAACATAACTAAAACAAAAACATCAATTTCTCACATGTCTCCCAGCTCTCTCCCTTTATTTCTTAGCCTTCCTCCCCATGTAATACTAACCTGTCCTTTCTGGTAAGGAGGAATCATATTCTCCACTCAGTGCTCAAGTTTTCCAAATGAGCTTCATACAAACATATTCCAAACATAGGAGGGAAAAGCAGACTTACATAATTTCCTCTATTTGGAATATAACGTTTCTTTAAACCTTAAATGGGATAAAAACCATGTTTTGGAAAATTTTGTTGCAGTAATTAGGTGTAGTAATTTAAGTTGGTGTAGTATTAGGACATTATCCCACATCTTGTGTAGCTGCAAGCTCCATTCCAGAGCCTGGTAGCTGTGACACAACGCCATCCAAGATCGTCTGGTCAGAGCCATCCCGCTACCTTTGGGGAAGGTTGCCGTAAACTCAGCCATCCCTGAAACGGATAGCTAACTGCGACTGGACATCGTCATCACCAACGAGGACCAGAAGAAGATGATTATGGTGGACATCACAGTGCCCTTTGAAAACAGGCCCCCGGCTTTCTACGATGCCCGATCTCGAAAGCTGGAGAAATACGCCCCTCTGGCTGACACCCTGAGAGCTAGGGGCTATGAGGTCCAAACTCGCGTGCTGATCGTTGGAGCCTTGCACATGGGACCCCAGTAACGAGCGAATGTGGAGTTACCGAGAGAGAATGTGGAGTTGGTCAACGCTATGTTCGGCTGATGCGTCAACTCATGGTGTCGGACGCCGTCAGGTGGTCGAGGGACATCTACATAGAACACATCACCAGACATTGGCAATATCAGAGGAATGACCTGGAGTGCCAATGAGAAGCACAGTTGGGAAAGTAACTCCAATATTTTCCTGATGGACTGTTTTTTCTCTAAATGGACAATCTATCCGAAATTCTCAATTACTGAGGGACAATCTTCACTCACTGATATATTTTGCTTTCCACCACCAACTCTCTGTATAACATTTATCATGAGTAAGGTACCCAACTGCATGGATGCTAAATATCTAAAATGTAGTCTTAAATTCATTCACCTAAATGTGGGTCATTGCTGATTATGCACTATATGTATCTTATGACTTTAAAAACAAACTTTGTGGATAATCTAAGCACTATACCCAGATACACAGGTTGAGAAAAGAGTGTCTGTACATTATAGAATAATTTTAACGTTAGCTTTAATTTGTGGAATACCTTTTTAAACATGGGCAAAGTTTGCAATACTCTTGAAATGAGCCATTTCAAATGTGGGGAGAAGACGGATTTACACTGAACCCTTAACAACGCTTTAGAGAAAACCATGCTAGTGTCTACTTTCATGTTTCTCCTGCAAATGCAGCACTGATCATGGATCTGTAGAAATGCATCTGCATGCAGGAAAATCCTGTGAGATCTACATGATCTGTCTAAGAGTGACCAAATCGTAATATGCAAAAAGGTCCCCTCCTGCTACAGACAAACTTTCTAGGAAAATGTATTGTTGCCTCAATTATTCTTGGGGTTTTTTTGGGGTTGTTTTTTTTGCTGTATGCCATTTATTTAAATAATAATGGTGCCTGGGGCAGTTGGACATCTGGCCTTTTTTGTTATATTTATATCACAATTTGGAGCCTGATCCTGTGGGAAGAAGAGCATTTTCTGTGAAGCCTTGAGTACCCTCATCTCGCATTAAGTTCAGGAGCAGTTGTGTGCGTACAGTGCCATGTGGGACAGGCCTTTACTAGACCCTGATCCTTGAGAGACTTATGTACATGCTTAACTTTCAGCACTAGAGTAGTTGCATTGAAGTCAAGCGCTTAAAGTTAAGTATATGCATAAGTCTATGCAGGTTCAGCATTTCAGCGTCTAATGTCCTTTTGTCAAGATTGACAAGATCTCTGCTATGCCTCAGCCTTTACACAGCCTCCTTTAGTGTGTCAAGTCCCCAAGGAGTCACACTTTTCCACAAGGGGTAGGACATGCAGTCTCAAAATCTCCAACACTGACCCTCCCAGCTCCAGCACTCCTAATTCTCACCATGAGCTCTGAACTGCGAGTCTGTCTGACGTGTACTCCTGTTCTGAGATTTTAGCCCTTCAGGGATCAATGGTCATAGTAAGCATTTGCAGTGATACCAGGCAGCCTTTTCAAAATAGAGTAAGGTTTATTAGGCAACTGGAATACAATGTCAGGAAGTCCTTGAGTTAGCACAGACAAGCAGAGTTTAAGACAGCGTTCAGACTAGCCAAAGCTAGGGCTCCACCAAGCCAAACTGCTGTAGGAGACATCTCTGCTCTTTTTCTTTGTGTCTCAGTCCCAGATGGGACCCTAGTTCTTATAACAGGTTCCTGTCATTGTCCTCCAGCTGCAAAACCATGCTGAGTTCACCTGTTCCACCTGCGTGAGCCTCCTGTCAGTTGTTCAGTCATTGGGGTTCCTGTTGTCTTTCCAGGATCCTCCTTTGATGCGTGTTGATTCCAGCAAGCCCTTGGTGGTTCATTCATACCACTCCAGACAACTCTGTGACACAAATACCTCATATCTCCTGTTTTGCCCCAGAAGCATTTTAACCTTTCTGCATCCATTAGATAGCAAAACCAAGCCAAATCATTCATAAAAATATTACAAATAATTCTCACTTCCATCATACCTTGATTCCATTACATAAGCATAACACTATTTTTAATTATGCTTGTGAAATCCCCAGTGTAAGAGATGTGTGGGTTAAGTGCTTTAGATTTTTAATGACACTCATGTTCTGAAAATGAGAAATAGGTGTTCTGATTTAGAAAATCTGCTGTGCTTCTGGATTCGATTTCATGACTACTTTACTGGGTTTGTGAGTACATACTGTGACAGTAAACAAGCTTTTGAATGTATCTAACATTAAAATCTAAGCCTAGTTATAAATATGTTAAAAGCAGCCCTTAAATATGCAAAGCTATTCTTGTCACCATTCCTATTTGCCTTTCTTCCAATTAAGCTCCCATTTACCTTTCAGAAATTTTCCCTTCAAATTTTTTTCTTTCCAGTAAAAGGAACACACTTGTTTATGTTCCTCTTCTCTCTCCCCCCCCCCCACCCTTTCTCCATCCCAACTTATATTCTTCCTAATTTGCTTCCCCTCTTCAAACAATACTGATCTCTCTGGAGATCCTGTTATTTGTCATCCTGTTGTTTTGACCAGTGCTCTTCTCTTTGCTACACAGCTGCGTATCTTTTTATTTTACTTAAAAAATGTGAGCCACACTGCTGTGAGGTCAGCTGGGAGTCACAGTACAGAGGACATTGGGGTCCAGAGGTCCATCAGGAAATAGGAAGTACAATTTTTATTTTTCCTCTAGTTGCAGAGATGTTTCAAATCCTGATCCTGCCTGCTTTTCCTCAAGTGAATAATTCCTATTTGTGTTAATAATCCCAATGAAGGCAATCGGGACTATCCATGTGCATAGGAGTTGTAGGATTGGCTCCTTAGCTTTAGAGCCAAAAAAGTTGATTTTGCCTTTAAAAATCATGCCAAGAGAAGAAGCTTGTGTTCTGTTAGTGAGTACGCTGAACAATGATGTAATTCAGTGAGTTAGTCATCAAAGGTCCATCAAACCACTAATGTAAATTTTAGGCAAATTATGTTCTGTAGAATTGTTTTGCCTGTTTGTTTTTTTAAATGTCAAATATGTCGTAATGTAATTTATGAAGACATGCCTTCAAGTATCACCAGGAACACTTACAGGGATGCTTGCTGTAGACAGCTTATGGCATCACCTATGAATTATGCACAAATGACATATGGAGAATGGAGACAGCCTAAGGAAATGATTAGACCTGTTATCATAGCAATTGTTGTACATTACTTTCACATGACTGGATAAAATGCAATTTTACTCTAGATTGGGGCTGTGAATGTTGCTTCCAAATGCAATATATTAACAATGCATATGAATATTTAATTGTTGCTGGATAATGTAGTATTTTCAATTATCTTTTAGTTTTGGCTACAGATTTTGCTCATTGAGAGGCTGGGATTTCTCTTTAGAATTAAACACAGTATTTTTAAAGTGACTACAGCTTTTTTGGGGAGGAGCAGTGGGATAAAAATAAAGTTTAATTTTTTGTTAATCTGTTTCATTTTAAAGCACAAGTTATACTCTAGCAAAAATCACTCTGCAGATAGGCAGCTTTTAATCAAACAAGTTTGCATTTACTGATTTCTATTTTTATTGTCTACAAGTACTAAATATTATTAAAACCAGGTTTTCACCTGGAATAAGAGGATTTTTAATTACTCCTTTACTCCACAAATAGGATAAGTCCTTCCTCTAGTGAAAATTCAGCCCTAAACTATTAGAATTTAATTCTGTATTTTGCTAAATACTGAACTTAGACCTGCGTGAGTGAGTAGGTCTTTGCATCCCTCACTATCCACATTTACTTAAAACCTTGACTCCAATTCTCATTATTGTCTGATGCATTCCATATAACTTTTCCCAAGGGGAACTGGTTCATTCCAGTGCAGCCCAGCCGCAGTGCTTTTCTGTAATTGTACAATCATCTCTTGGCAGCTGGGCATACCTGGTGCTTGGGCTAGTGTATGGTGATCAACTTTGAGTGATTTTGCTATCTCTAAAACTTCAATTATAATTTTAAAAATAGTGACATTTAAATTTAAAAAAATCAAAATGTGTGTTGTAATCGTAAGAAACCTCTCGGAAACACTTATTATGAATGGTTTGATCATAAAACAGAAAAGCAAATGATAGAGGAAGAAAGGAAAAACTGGAGGAAAAAAAAAAGAAAAAAACCCACCTATCATTTGTTTGGGGTTTGTTTCCAGGCTTGCTGCGTATACCTCAACTAATAGAAACTTCAGCACCAGATGATGATGATGATGATAGTAAGCATGCCTAAAATACACCTTGTCTGTGTGGGTGCATTGCCTACTTTTCTAGGATAGGGCCATTGTTTTAAGTCTTCCCAGCTGACTGCCAGCTATATATGTTCTGTGACCTCTTAATTTGAAACATTTCCCCTAGCATCTTCTACTAACTAATCTCTTAGTAGGTGCTATATGCTGTTGATTAACTGATCCAAAAACATTACTGCATATTAACTTGACTATTACTGCCAGTGTCAGATACTAGACATTTAAGTCTGTCTAAAAGTACATTGGCTTGAAAACGGTAGATTACTTTAATTTTGTGTTCTCTTTCTAGCCTGTACACACTGCACATCCACAAAACTACCAAGAGCTTTCTGCACTATTGAGCAGGATCCCACAGTTTTACCTTTCATTAAATAGTTTGGCTGCATCGTATAACAGTTTCATCATGGAGAATTCCCAAATACTTCACAAACTTTATATGCAAAAGCACCATTGAAATGCTGCTATCTTTTGGAGGAGAGGGTGTCAGTCAATTAGTGCAAAGCAGAATTAGGAGGCTAATATGGCCCAGAACACTGTTGGGAAAACCCCTGTTCTTACAAAAGGGAAATAGGGTCATGGGGACAGTGGGAGGATGTCATAATTATGTATCTCATTGCTTCTACTCCTTGTGAAAATCTAAATTATATTACTTGCAGAAAAAGTTGTAGAGTTAGCCTAGCCTTCCTTCCTTTGGAATAGACAGAATTTATTACTGCCTTGCCTTGCTCTGCACAGGCATTGACAAAGCTATATATTTTCATTATTGTGTGGAGAATTAAATTCCTGTCAATCAAGATGCAAAGGTACTGCTTTCGGGACAGATTTTGATCTCATTTACACAGCTGTAACTGGGGTAGCTCTGAAGTCAGTAGAATTTATCCACTTTCACCCCACTGTAATTGAGATCAGAACCTGGCCCAAATTAGATCTTCCAAGAAGATGAACCTCTCAGGGTAGGTCTACACAGTGAGCTGCAGCAAGTCTCAGAGCTGGGGTCAACAGGCTCAGTCTTGCACTTTGGCACAGCTGTGCGGACATTGAGGCTGGAGTTCTGACTCTGAAGCCCACCCAGTCTCTAAGCTTCAGAGGCTGAGTTCCAGCCTCAGCTGCAAAATCTACAATGCTATTTTAGTGCGGTAGTGTATCGTATTGTGAGCTTGAGTCTGTTGACCTGGCTTCTGAGGCTCACTGCTGCAAACTGTGTGAACGTAGCCTGAGAGGCTTCTCTCTCTTGTCCATCCATATCTGTATCTGTAAATATTAAGGCAGCCTTTCTAACTATTTTGTAAGAAAGTCATGAGATTCAATCCTTAGGTGTCCCAATGGATTCCATGTAATGCAGGTCGAAAATCCATTCAATGGGAAATTTTCAAAATTTGGTTTTGGCCACAATTTGGGACGAAAGGTTGTAATCTTGGAATTCTTCACAAAATGAAACATTCCAAAATATTTAGTTTGGTTTTGATAAATCTGAAATGTTTGTTTCAATATTTTTATATTATATTACAATATATTTATAATCATTGTATAAGGCCTGGTCCACACTAGGACTTTAATTCGAATTTAGCAGCGTTAATTCGAATTAACCGTGCACCCGTCCACACCAGGAAGCCATTTAATTCGACCTAGAGGGCTCTTTAGTTCGAATTCGGTACTCCACCCCGACGAGGGGAGTAGCGCTAAATTCGACATGGCTATGTCGAATTAGGCTAGGTGTGGATGCAAATCGAACTTACTAGCTCCAGGAGCTATCCCACACTGCACCACTCTGTTGACGCTCTGGACAGCAGTCCGAGCTCGGATGTTCTGATCAGCCATACAGGAAAAGCACCGGGAAAATTTGAATTCCTTTTCCTGTCTGGCCATTTTGAATCTCATTTCCTGTGTGGACGTCGTGGCGAGCTCAGCAGCACTGGCAGCAATGCAGAGCTCTCCAGCAGAGGAGTCCATGCAATCTCAGAGGGCCCCAGCATGGACTGACCGGGAAGTCTTGGGTCTGATCGCTGTGTGGGGCGATGAGTCTGTGCTTTCGGAGCTGCGCTCCAAAAAACGGAATGCAAAGACCTACGAGAAGGTCTCCAAAGCCATGGCACTCAGAGGATACAGCCGGGATGCAACGCAGTGGCGCGTGAAAATCAAGGACCTGAGACAAGGCTACCAAAAAATCAAAGCGGCAAACGGACGCTCCAGAGCCCAGCCCCAGACATGCCGCTTCTACGAGGCACTGCATGCCATTCTCGGTGGGTCTGCCACCACTGCCCCACCAGTGACCTTGAACTCTGAGGATGGGATAGTGTCAAGGGGCAGTTTCTCGGCGATGTTCGCCGATGGGGAAGATGAGGAAGGGTTTGTGGAGGACGAGGCAGGCGACAGCAGTTACAATACTGCTTTCCCCGACAGCCAGGATCTCTTCATCACCCTCACAGAGATCCCCTACCAACCCTCCCCGGCCGTTAACCCGGACTCCGAATCAGGGGAAGGATCAGTCGGTAAGTGCTATAAACATGTAAACATTTATTTCTTAACAAAACAGGAATAAAAACTATATAAAAAGAAGGTCAATGCATATAGGGATCGAACAAAAATCCTCTTGGGACAGTTCAACGAAGCTCTCTGAGAGGTACTCGAAAAGCCTCCGCAGGAGGTTCCTGGGGAGAGGTGCCTTGTTGGGTGCTCCGTGGAAGCACACTCTTCCGCGCCAGGCCATCAGGAGGTATAATGGGAGCATCGCCTCGACCAGCATGGCAGCATAGGGCCCTGGTCTGTGCAGGGATTCATGCAGCATGCGCTCTCTGTTTCTCCTGGAGACCCGCCTCAGGGTGATCTCGCTCGGAGACTGCTGCATCTAATTAGGGGAATTACTCTAATGTTACTATTGTGAATGCTTGACTTTTCCTTTGCATAACAATGACCGTCGTTTAACAGCCACGTGTTGTAGGCTGCAGAGGAAAAGCGTACAGGGATCTTTCACGGGGACAGCCGCGAGGGGCTGGAACAGGGTCAGACTTTATGCTTTCCAGATTGCCTGCAGCAGGAGGGCACTGCTATCCATTAACTGTTAAGCAGCCTAAAGTTTACGGCTTACCAGGCCTGGCTGCTACACGGATTCTGCTGTCCTGCCCCGCTTGTCCGATCTCCAGTGCAAGACCCCAGGCAATGAAAGCGAATGCCGAAAATTCGAACTTGTCCTGAGAGCACATGAGATTAGGTGCCCTGTATGGTCTTGTTCACAGAAACTGAGTAGACTGTGTTCAGTGTTCGCAAACATGTATCTTTGGAAGGAAATCACTTCCTTTTTCCCATCACACAGCTGCGGCTCTTTCCCGAACTGCCCCGGCATCCCCCTCACAGAGGCTGGCGCAGATTAGGCGGCGAAAGAAAAAGACTCGGGACGAGATGTTCGCTGAACTGATGGCCTGCTCCAGAGCCGAGGCGGCCCAGCAGAGCCAGTGGAGGGAGACCCTCTCTCAGCAGCAGCGCTCACACAGCGAACGGGAGGACAGGTGGCGGCAGGAAGACCAGCAGGCGACTCAAACGCTGCTTGGACTAATGAGGGAGCAAACGGACACGCTCCGGCGCCTTGTGGATGTTCTGCAGGACCGCTGGCAGGAGCAGAGAGCCCCCCTGAACTGTATCTGCAACCGCCCTCCCCCGCCACAAAGTCCTGTCCCCACCTCACCCAAAATCACAAGAAGGAGGGGCGCTAGGGGCCGTGAAAACTGTCACTCCACCCCAGCAGAGCGCTCATGTACCAAACAGCTCTCATTCCCTAAAGTATGAGAATTGCTTGCCTTCCTGGCTCACCCGATCCCAAATCCCAGTTTCATCCCCCAACTGTGTAGTTGAGTATTAAAAATAGTTTGCTGTTCATTACTGTTTCCGTCATGTTTCTTTGCAGAAGACTTTGTGTGAAGGGGGGGGAGGGGTTTGTTAATTGCATAGGACAGCCACCATTAACAGGGTACAGACATGGGGGCAGGATCAACAGCAGGTCACATACAGAGTGCAGTCACTAGGCACCCGGGTCACTCTGCGAGGTGTCTGCTGCCCCAGGTCAGTCTGGGAGGTGTATGTTGCCCCAGGGTCCGAGCGCCTGGCATCCACAAATGGCAAGGCAGGCTGCCCTTACCATGCCCTTCCACCCTAGCCATGAACCTCTCCGATGCCCTGAGCCCCAGCCAGAGCCATCATCCCCCCACACCTACTCACCCTTCCCACACACCCCTCACCCCTTCCTGCAAACCCACCCCTTCCTGCACACCCTCCGGTAACCGTCCTCCCCCCAGAGACCGCTGTAGGAGCAGGAGCCTCTCAGTCCTCGAGTGTAGAAGCGGTCTGTACATCACTGCACACCGTACCCACCACAGTCTGCGTCCCTGTTGGAACCCTTGAACGAGAATTCGTTAGTAAAGAAAACTTTGTTAATTAAAAATGTTCCAATAACTTTATTTTTAAACGTCTGTTGGAAGGGGGGAAACCTGGTGAACGGGGTATGTAACCGCTGAAAAAAGTCAATAGTAACTGAAACAGGGGCAGGTTCAGCTTCTCTGTAAAGAGACTGGACAGTCATAGGTTATCCTGCTCTCTGAGGAACCTAGCTTTCAAAGCCTCCCGGATGCACAGCGCTTCCCGCTGGGCTCTTCTAATCGCACGGGTGTCTGGCTGAGCGTAATCAGCAGCCATGCGATTTGCCTCAACCTCCCATCCCGCCATAAAGGTCTCCCCCTTGCTCTCACAGAGATTGTGGAGCACACAGCAAGCTGCAATAACAATGGGGATATTGGTTTCGCTGAGATCCGAGCGAGTGAGTAAGCTCCTCCATCTCCCCTTGAGACGTCCGAAAGCACACTCCACCACCATTCTGCACTTGCTCAGCCGGTAGTTGAAGAGCTCCTTGTCACTGTCCAGGGCGCCTGTATAGGGCTTCATGAGCTAGGGCATTAGCGGGTAGGCTGGGTCCCCGAGGATCACTGTAGGCATCTCCACATCCCCAACACTTACTTGGTGGTCCGGGAAGAAACTACCTTCCTGCAGGCGTCTAAACAGACCAGAGTTCCTGAACACACGCGCGTCATGAACCTTGCCCGGCCACCCGACGTAGATGTTGGTAAAACGTCCCCTATGGTCCACCAGTGCTTGCAGCACCATTGAAAAGTAGCCCTTTCGGTTAATATACTGGCTGGCCTGGTGGGCTGGTCCCAGGATAGGGATGTGAGTGCCATCTATAGCCCCACCGCAGTTTGGGAATCCCATCGCGGCGAAGCCATCTATGACGACCTGGACGTTTCCCAGGATCACTACCTTTGAGAGCAGTAGCTCAACGATTGCGTGGGCTACTTGCATCACAGCAACCCCCACGGTAGATTTGCCCACGCCTAAGTGGTTCGCTACTGACCGGTAGCTGTCTGGCATTGCAAGTTTCCAGAGGGCTATGGCCACTCGCTTCTGCACACTCAGGGCTGCTCGCATCCGGGTGTCCTGGCGCTTCAGGGCACGGGCCAGCAAGTCACACAGTTCAAGGAAAGTGCCCTTACGCATCCTGAAGTTTCGCAGCCACTGTGATTCATCCCAGACCTGCAGCACTATGCGGTCCCACCAGTCCATGCTTGTTTCCCGGGCCCAGAATCGCCGTCCCATAGCATGAACGTGACCCATTGCCACCATGATCTCCACGGCGCGGCGTACCGTGCTTTGTGAGAGGTCTGTGCCACACTCACACTTCACGTCCTCACCGCGCTGCCGGAGCCTCCTCGCCCGATTTCTCAGCAGCTGATTGTGGAAGAGGTGTTCGATAAGGTGCGAGGAGTTGACAACGGCCATAAGTGCAGCGATCGCAGCGGGCTCCATGCTCACAGTGCTGTGGCGTCCGCGCTGTCACTGACCAGAAAAGTGCGCGAACAGAGTTCCCGCCGGCGCTTTCAAGGAGAGAGGGCGGGAGTGACGGTTGAATGATGACAGTTACCCAGAACCACCCTCGACACATTTTTCCCCCAGAAGGCATTGGGGGCTCTACCCAGCATTCCAATGGGAAGCGGGGACTGCGGGAACTGTGGGATAGCTGCCCAGAATGCACCGCTTCCAATGTCGACGCTTGCCCCGTTAGTGTGGACTCACAAAGTCGAATTAGTGTCCTTAGTGTGGATACACAAATTCGAATTCATCAGGTCGAATCCACAAATTCGACCTAAGTTAAATCGAACTACTCTTGTAGTGTAGACATACCCTAAGTCAAAACAATAAAGGCAAAACAAAACGTTTTGATAATTTCCTGTGAAAATGTCAATGAAATCAATTTCCTGAAACATTCTGATTTCATTGATTCAGAGTTTTCTGAAGGAAAACTGTTCCTTTAGAAACCTTTCAACCAGCTCTAGTTCCATATCACACTCAGACAGTTCCATTGTAGTGGGACTTGGCCAGTGACTGTCCTAAAGTGTGGGTCTCTTCTGAAAAATTGTTCTTTTTAAATGGCACATTCTTACTCAACAGATACCTGCTTCCTGTTGGCTTTCCCTCATTTCAGCTCACTTTAAGGACACAGATAAGCTTTTACTGCTTTTTTACTTCTGCACAGCCAACGCAGCTATGAAGGTGTGAGCTGTGGATTCTATTCTATCAATGCATCATTAATAGAATTATTTACCGAGTTACAATCAGTTGTACCTATATAAACAAATTGAAAGTAATGGGTGTTACACAGGTGAAGGCAATGGGTTTGCAGAGATGCAATTTGGGGCTAATTTGGCCTGGAAAAAAAAAGTATTACTGGGAATAAGCATGACTTACTTCCAACTTGCTTCTCAGAGCCCACGTTGAATTTGTGGGGCTTGCAATTAGAAAAGCATCTTTTTATGTGTAAATGGAACCCATTTGATATGGAAACTCTTTGAGAGACAATTAACATGGAATTCCCCAATACCATTTTAGAGACACTTTTCAGACTAGACCCACACTAAGAATTCTATTCCTGTGGTCAGAGCCATACAGCCTGCTTGACTGTCCCACCACTTGGGCATTGTGCTACAGCAAAAAAACAGGCACTGCTAATGGAGAAATTATGCAATAACTTGCAGAAGGGAAGTGCTTGGAATATTAGGAAACAAACCAGTTAGGATCAGGAGTTGCCTGGGCTAGCAAAAAGGAAAGAAACACGTGTATTTGTGGATAAGGGCTTGCATGAGTAGCACTGAGATAAATTAAAGGGGTCTGGGCATGGTGATAGGAAACAAAAGAAAAAGTTGAGTGATGAGAGGAAGAGCAATGGAGATGAACTGTGTGAGGTCTGGGAGCAGAGTTTTCATTGTAATTAGGTGTGCAGTTGTGTTGGCATTTTTCTAAAAATTTACACTGTCCTTTACCTTTTGAGTTCCACAACAATAAAATAGTAGCTTTAAAAAAGCCTTTTGCACAGTAGTTTCACCATTTTCTATTAAAATGCAGTAATTGTACTGAGCTTCTCAAATTGATTATCAGGCTTTAGGATGACAGTTTGAATAATGAACTTTATTTGTAGACAGGAAATTGGCTTTAACTAGGGCTTTTCAGCCTGCTAATGTATGTATCCACTCCTTTGGGGACTGGAGAGTGTTTATCAAACAGGCAACAATAATTTAAAAACAAACAACACCCCCACTGTCCCCATCAGTTCCCTACCATTCTAAGGGAATGTTAAAAATTGTAGAGTTCACAGCCACATGATCTACAGAACATTCAAATCTTTTTTCTTGCAATCTTCAAAGACGAGAGAGTTAGAAACTGTGAACATATCTTATCATAAATGCAGATTGGGTGACATTTTTCCATGTCAGGTCAGAAACTTTTCATTCTTTCAAAAAAAAATTGCTGTACTCTTGTTGACTTTTGTATTCATTTATTAGCATTGTTTCCTTTCATGGCAGAAACTCTCAATGTATCCTCCATGGTAGTTCTTATTTCCTTTGCTAGCCCCAGCCACTGAGAGTAGAGGTAGACAGATGTAGAGCTCTACTGCTTTTGAATTTAGCCAATACAGTGCTTGAGACTCAGCAGATGTTTGTTTTGTAGACTAAAGGGAGTATTACATGTAGGTTCCACTCTCCTCCCAGATGCAGAGGACTGTTTCTGGAATTCAAATATGCAGATTCACAGCACCTAGAACAAAATGCTTTCCCTACTCATCTTAGAAGGAAATTATTAGGAAACCTGTCCTAGATTTTTGAGAGATTATTTTAAAAGTAAAAGAAATATTTAAGACAATGGCTAGTGTTTTGCATGAAAGTTCTATACAGGAACTGTCACTTATTCCTGGATTTCCTCCACCATTAGATTATGTCCTTTGTGGCTACAGTACTTTTGCTGTGGCAGGGGTAGAGAGGGTTGTTTAATAGATATGTAATTGGGCACATAGCTTTGGGGAGGTGACTTTTGGGGACATAGCTCTCCTTTTACTCACAACTACTTCTATTTGTCCTGCCACACAAGCTGCTACTTTTGCTTTAGTAGCAGCCTTTTGCTAATTCAAGAAAACCCTTAAACTTATGCTTAAATCCATTGCTATTCAGGAAAGCATTGCCGATTGTGTGACCTGGAACTAGTTATTTAACCTATGTGTACCTCAGTTTCACCATGTACATGATGGAGATAACGATGCTTGCCTTTTCTTTTTAAAGCACTGTGAGCTTTATGGATGAAAAGTGTTATGTAAGAGCTAGGTGGTATATTGACTTTAATGGGACTTGAACATGTGCTTAAGTACTTTCATGAATAAGGGATGCTTTCTTGAATTTGGCAGCCTCGCTGGTCAAGCATCTCCAGCTTCTCTGCTGAATTGGTTAGCACCTTATCTCACCTTCAATTACAGGAGAGTGGAGAACACCAGTAACAACAACATGGATTCTGGAGGGAAGGGGAATCTTGCAGAGAATAATCAGTTAATTTAGCACAGTAATATCTATTCTGTCTAGGTCCTTTGTGGCTGAGGTTGTTAGGGTCAGATTAATGAACAAAGATCCTCCAATACCTTCAGACTTCTTCAGAATACATAGGAAGGGGGGAAGAAAAGTATAGAGAGAGAGCTTCCCCATCGTCTCCTTGTTGCCCCTTGACAATGTGAGGGCAGGAACAGATGAGATTGGGAAGCTTTCTCCCACCCCCATCTATCCCCACTTGCATGGGGAACTTATACAAGAGAGAGAAATGCCTACTTCCCTCACATTAGCGAATGGGGAGGCAAAAGCAACATGCTGCTGTCAGCAAAGGAGATTCTAGCACTCCATTTCAGAGTGAAGAATGGTGTGAGGGATGTGAACGTAGAGATCAAAAAGGTGCACTGGCGGGAGAGCACAACATATATATGAGGGAAGGAATGTGGGAGTGGGAGCACTACTCTAAACAAGGTACCTGTGTAACACTGACAGACCCCGGTTGTCAGCGGGTGGGATTGAACCTGGGGCCTCTGGAGTGTTGTGTGTGAGCCTCTACTGCATGAGCTAAAAGCCAACTGGCTGTTAGTTAAGGCTGTAGAGCAAACTCATTAAACTCTCTCTCTAGTGATCTCAGTGCCACTAGATGGGACAGAACACCGCACTGAGGTGGTGTGTGGGTTACTCCTGCACAATTGACTCTTTAGTTGTGGTGTTGTCCAGACCTGCTCTGCGCAGAGTTAGATGGTACAGTGACTTAAACACCAGCAACCAATCTACGTTAACGTTATAACTATTGCTACCAACAATTGTGATCCACTGGGGGCAGCAATAGTATTGGGGAAAAGGATAAACAGATTAGTGAGAAAAATAATTTCTCCTGGTTTGCCTGCCTTATGCTTTTGATAGCACTTTGTTTAGTCAATTTCACTATGCTCCCATATAGCTAGTTCCTGCTGTTTTTGTTTTTGCAAGTCTATCATATATCAACAGATTTTTTTTTTAAGTAGAAAAATGTGTGTGTGAAGTCACAGGTATTGTCTGGGACAAGTGTAACACAATACAATTTGTGACATATTTTTGGAGACTGTCTGGATAGTTTGTCTTTAAGGCCCTGAGTGATCAAAACTTAGTTGGCCTCCACCCTGATGAGAGAGAGCTTTCAGTGTTTCAAGATTCTGAAGGAATTTTTGATTCTCCCATAGTTATTGATAGCAAATCCAACTCTTTGCAGGGTTCTTTTGCATTTATTTGTGGAAGCAAGTTATGTGAACTTTTTTATGGCTTTTATAATATTTTGTAATTCCTTTCTTCTTAGAGAAGTCCTTGTTTTGTTTTCTGTGATAACATTTTGTGCTACAGCATTTCTTGTTCTGATGTTTTTGCTTTATAGTTTAAGTCCCTTTTGAGCAAAGAGATGGCTATTTGTTTTTGAAATTCCTGTCACACATTTTCTTCGCCAATGCCTTTCTGATAGATCTTTCTTTCATTTTTTGTGAGCATTCTCTATACTGGTGTCTGCACTAAAAATCACCTACACAGTCAGTCTAATCAACTGTATGTGATGGGTATGTTCTCATTTGGAACTCTTGCCTCAGTGATTTTTTCTGGTCAACCAGAATGCATTGTATCATATCTTCCTAGATAAATTGTGCTTTTGTTGGGGTGAGAGTGGCAGTGGTAAGGAAAATCTTGCCAATTTTCATCTTAGTTACAGGAGGCATCTTGCTGCTGCTGGGCAGGTTGACTCAAGCCAGGTAGCTGCAGCAGGGCTGGCCCTAGACCAAGTGGTGCCCTAGGCGAGGAGTGTCTTCGGTGACTCTCCTCTCAATTTGTTAAACTTTTGAATATCTTATTTTTTTATTGCATTTGTAGCCCATTTCAAGACTTTGCACAATTTGCATGCATGATTTATCCCTGTCATATAAGACAATAAATTTGCACACTAGTATTTGTAAATCTGTATTTATTCATGCCATATATAAGCAAATTTAAAAAATGTTTCCTCTAAGCTTATAAAAACTTTTTAAATTTTAAGAATAAGTAACATGTACTAACATCAAGAAATTGAGCTGTGCACCAACATTGGGTGGACCACTATTAAATAGTGTTACAGTAGGTGACAGCATTAGAATGTTAACCCTAGTCCTTTAGTTCAAAAGGTGCTTTTCTCACCTTTGCCCTCGCAAACTAAAGCACAGCATCAGAGAGATCCAAAGACTGGCCAGTGGCATTTTCAAGCAGTAAAATGGGAAGTGATGTCAGTCTCTCATTGGCCATCGTCAATTGAAGATACGTTTTAATGAGCCTGAGCTTTGAAAAGCTGCGCTCACCACTTGCAAATGTGACTGGCTGAGTGAGCAGAATCCTCAAAGCTATCCACACATTAGGAAGAGCATCCTTCAGCTCTGTATCATGAATAAATTGGAGAACTTGGAGTGGAGAGTGTTTCCGGTGTGGCAAAATGTGATGGATGTTGTCCAATTCGACATAGAGGTCTTTATCATTGACAACCGATCATTCCCCAGTGTCAGTATCCGGTGAAGGTCCAGACAATTGTTCAAGAGTGTGTTTGTGTCTGCCAGCAGCTTACTAAGGTCATACAAAAAAACCCAGGTCTTTTCATGGTGCTTCATTTGTCTGAACCTTTCTTTGATGGACACTCAAGTAGTGTCAATGAGCAAGCAAAAAAAAACAAACCTCTCATGAGTTTTTCTTCTGAGCTTCCCATCACCTCATCTCTGTCCTCATAACCAAACTGTCTCTTCTTCCGATGAATACGAGTTTCCTTGAAGACAGGCTCAACTCCTAAGTTTTCTGCCATTTCTTTGGCAGCAGCGACGGCATCTTCAAATCTGTTGTGTCTGTAGGTCACAATGAAATCAAGGCAGCTTCTTATCAAAGTAGTAGCGGTCGCAGTGTCCATCAACTGAGTTTGTAATGCCTTGCTTACAACATTTACTTTTAACAGGATATTGTGCCAAACCACAAATTTGAAGTTAGAGATCTGCACTGCCAGAATTTGTACCTCATGTTGGATTCCAGCCTCAGTTTTATTCAACTGCACCAGTTCCATCAGGGCGTTGTAAACCTCCGTCATTTGGTACCTCACTGGCCTGATGCTGTCAATATGGCTCTTTCACCAAGTGTCACTTAGTGGCTTCATGGTCAGATTTGTAACAGTGTCTGTGAGGATCTTCCACCTGATAGTTGATGCTGAAAACAGGATGTTATATCCTTTGCAGTACTCCAAACTGAGATACTGAAATCTAAAACAGATGATGCTGTATCTGACGCAACCAGGTTGAGGGAACGGCAGCTACAAGGCACGAAGAAAGTTCTTGGAATTCAGCACAAGGATCCTTGCCTGGACACCACTATTTCTTCCTTTCATGTATGCATCATCGTCATAATCTTGGCCATGGCAGTTCTAAAGCTTTATTTTATTTTCATTCAGAATGTTCACAAACAGTTCTGTTAGGCCTTTTCCAGTAGAGTTGTTCACAGACAGGAAACGGATAAAGTTTTCCTTTACTTGGATATAGCTATCCTCATCATCAACAAATCTTATTGTAAATGACATCTTTTCACTGTGATTAATATCGGGAGTGCAGTCCATTATTATGGCTGTAGCGATGCAGACTCACCCCTGCGGCGCCTCCAGCTGGTCTCTTCCAGCGTCCTAGAGCGCCCCCTGCAGGCTGGTGATCTGCCTTACTGCTCAGCCCCCGTGTTCCTCCCGGACCCAGTGCCCTATTATCTGGGGCACTGTCCCCTGGCAGTAACCCCTCAGTCTTAGGGTCTCCCCTCCCCAGGGAACCCCCACCCACTATCCCCACCTCGCCTCAGTATAAGGCTACTGCCAGTCATCATCTAGGCACTGCACCCTGGGGCAGACGGCAAGTAGGCTGATACTGCAACTGGTAAAGTTGAGTTTGGACCTGCTGCCTTTGCCTACCCCTGGGCTGCCCTCTGTTGGCCTTATGCTAGGCTGCAGCCTGGGGCTTTCCAGGCTGGAGCTCCCCAGCTCCTCTGCCTTTCCCCAGCCCTGTGCCACTCAGGTACCTGTCTCCAGCTCCCTGCAGCCAGGCCCTTCTCTCTCTGAATGCAGAGGGAGAGTGTTTGGGCTCCTGGCTCACAGCCTTTTTATACAGGCCAGCTGTGGCCTGATTGGGGCGTGGCCCAGCTGCAGCTGCTTCCCCAATCAGTTCAGCTTTTAGAGCTGCAGCCCTCTCCAGGGATGCTTTTCAGCCCTCTCAGGCAGAAGCAGGTATTCACCCCGCTACAACGGCATAGTGCTTTGCTGAGCCACATCAATATATTATCAAGCACCTTCCTTGCAATAAGGTCAGTCCATTCATTTTGAATTGATTGGCTGCAATAATGGTCCATAACTTCTTTATGAATTACTTGATGTAGGTGTTCACACATAACATCATCTTATTTCCCAAGGAGCTCTACCATACCGAGAAAATTACTATTATGTTCAGTGAACAACTTATCCAACGAGCCCTGGGAAGCCAAATTATTCTTTCCAAGAAAGAGGGTAATTGAGATCAGATGCTTGAGCACATTCTTCCAATGCTGGGTTTCTACATTAATAATGTGCTGTTTTTCTGTGTCTATGCATTTATTCAGCTTGAGCCTGGATTCAACCTCCAGCCATTTGGAGTAGACTGTAAAATGGCCAGGTGACTTTTCCTCTTGCTTCAGAGCATCAGCGAAGTTACACTAGTAATTGTACCCAGAAAGTGCAAGCAACAATTTGGCATTCTTACAAAATATTTTGCAACAGAAACAGAACACTTTGTTGTTGATTTTGAGTAAACTAGCCAATGTTGATTAAGATTCTCTCTTTCACAGTGAGACTTTGAGAAGTATTGCCCTTTGAGAAGTCTGCTTATTTACTGGAAATGTCATATCCTTGATTTTGTCCAGCCCGTTCAAAGTTGTATGATCAATATTGGCAGAGTTTAAGATTGCCAGCCATAAGCAGGAAAGCAGGATCTGATGTATCGATTTGTGATGTGTAATTTTTCTCACTGCTGTTTGTCATCATGCAAGACTGATTCTTCTTTGTCATTACTTTCCTTTTCGTGTGAGCTACATTCTTCATCATCACTCTCCTTTACGCTGCCAGGAAAACTGGATGATTCTCCATCACTTTCCTCACATTTCCATTTCTTATCTTCAAGTAAATCTGTTAATTCCTTAGTAATAGGACTTCCATCATTTACGCTTCACTCCTCAATTTCTTCTGCACTGGAACAGTTGCTGCTGCCTAAAGCCTGGTCTATGTTGTTCTATTTCAGATAGTTTGCCATCAAATTTGCCCCTTGCTTCAAACTAGATTGCAATTGAGCTTTTTCGCTTCCTATACTGAGCTCTTGAAGTCTTCTTCAGGGGCACATTTTATTTTCTGTGGGGGAAAACAGATAGTATTAGGGAAAGCTAAAAGTCTGTGTTCCGCAGTCTTAGAAAGTCATCAAACATTACTTTTTTTGCCATGCTTAACACATAACTGTCATTATTTTATAGTGTTGAGTAGATAGGGATTCAATAGATATCTCCAATGTCTCATTAAATATGTCCTTTATTAGTTGCTACTTGCACTCTTCAAGTATGCTTTCACAATTACACAAGTATGCTTTCACAATTACACAATAAAACAATGTTCACAGTATCGCAGCTGGGCTCTCACTTCTTTCTTATATCTCACTGACTGACTGGAGATGCCACGCCCTTTATATACCCGTGAGGGCATGGCTGACACCATTCTAGGAGGTTTGAGGAAAATGTAGTTCTCTGAACGTCTGGAAGATTCCATGAGATTCTACAAAACTCCAGAATGTTCTAGGAGGTTAGTGAAAAATGAATCCACACAGAGAATAGCTGAAACATGTTACATCAAACATATTTTCCCTTTTGTTGCTAACAACAAAAACAGTAGCCTAGAGACTGCAGTCTAGCACCCAGTGCCAAAGTTCCTTTCCTTAAGAGTACAGTTTAATTCTATACGTCTTTGAAACATCTACCGGTAAACCAAGCACATTGAATTATAGTCTTGTCCACAGTAAAACTGAACTGAAATCCTTACAAAGGAAACATGGTTAGACAGGAGGTAGTGTGTGCCACCAGGAACGGCTATAGCACAGATCTTTGCTGAGAGACAAATGGCTGCCAAGTTACATCATTGTACCATCCTTTCCTCTCCTCTTTAAAGATAACAGGATTAAGAGGTGGGGGAGCCTATATGTGGTCAACTTCTTTCCACTTATCCCCTCCTCCCACATTCAGATTGCTATAGAGACTAGATAGCACCTGTCAGTTGCCCATGGCAACATGGAACTTCCCTCTGTCCTCCTAGGAAAACCTCCCCTTTTATTTCTCATCTTTGTCTCTTGACTGGCAGTGGTAGTTTTTATACATGGGTATGGGTGCAGGGCAAATTTCAGAAGTGTTGGGGCCTTGGATTGCACTTATCAGCTCCTTCTCTCCTCTTGCTCTTATTTTATATTTGATGTATTTTCAGCATTGGAGCAAACGTTATGTTTTCTGTGAAAATCAACTAGTCCATTCCCTAAATTATTCAGTGACACTTACCAGCCTGTAGTATTCTGTTTATAATATCTTACACAAACTGAAATGTTTGATAACATTCACTGTACCTTAACTGCTAGCAGTAATGGAAATCATCCCAGCGTTATATGATTTTAATTGTAAGACAGTGAGCCACTGGCATTAGTATTATTACATTTGCCAACAGGGCTTTGGAGCTGTGCTCCGGCTCCGCTCCAGCTCCAGGCAAAAACCTGCAGCTCCACTGCTCCAGACCTGCTCCGTGCTCCAGCTCCGGGCTCCGCTCCAAAGCCCTGTTTGCCAAGGCCTTGGCATATTGTTTTTTGGAAAATATATTTTAATGAATGCCACGCTGCCTACCATATGGACCATTGACAGCACCTTTGCAAGCCCCAATGAGAAATAATGGTGCATTTGATCAAATTGGACATGAATCATATAGGATGAATAAACCTTTTCTCATCCCTTTTTATTTTGTGTGTGAATCAGTATATAAATTAATCACTTTAGAGTGAGCCTCGCCCCTGTTCCAGTGCACCTGTGTGCAGTTTTTTTCTTTGTGTATTGTGTGCAATACTGGTACGTTTCTGATTTGCATGCTGTATTACAGGAAGAAGAGGGGTGAATGTTGCTATTTGCAATCAATAAGCCTTTTAAGAATTCTAAATCTATTTGTCAACAGAAAACAGTGCATTGACTACTCATTGTTAAAGAAAGTTTGTTTATTATAGATGTTAATTTGCATGACTTGTTCACCCAGATAATTTCCTCTCTAATTCCAGTTAGTTGTAGTAGTAATTCACATAGCCCCTGGAAAGTTGTTGTACATTTTTCTATATATTGTAAGATCATAAAATATAGAGCTGGAAGGGACTCCGGAGGTCATCTCGTCCAGCCCTCTGCACTGAGGCAGGACCAAGTAAACCTAGACCATCCCTGACACGGGTTTGTCTAGCCTATTCTTAAAAACCTTCAGTGATGAGGATTCCACAACCTCCCTTGGAAGCATATTCTGGAGTTTAATTATTCTTATAGTTAGAAAGTTTTTCCTAATATCTAACCTAAATCTCCCTTGCTGTACATTAAGCTGATTACTACTTGTTCTACCTTCTGCTGATATGGAGAACAACTAGCCACCGTCCTCTTTTATAACAGCCCTTAACATATATGACTATTAGGTCGCTCATCTGACTTATTTTCTCAAGACTTAACATGGCCAATTTTTTTAACCTTTCCCCATTTTATCATTTTTTGTTGCTTTCTTTTGGACTCTCTCCAGTTTGTCCTCATCTTTCCTGAAGTGTGGCACCCAGAATTTGACACAGTATTCTAGCTGAGACTTTACTAGTTAGGAGTAGAGTAGGACAGTTACGTCTTGGGTCTTACATATGACACTCCTGCTAATACAGCCCAGAATGATATTAACCTTTTTCACAACTGCATCACGTTGTTAACTCGTATTCAGTTCTTTAACCTGTTCTTTCCCTATCTTGGATTGCGTTCCTTCTCCCTTGTTGTTAATATTAATTGTGTTGAAAATCTGGTCACCATTAACCTTTTTAGTGAATATTGAAGCAAAATTAGGAATTAAACATCTCAGACGTCTTGATGTCATCAGTAATTAGCTCTCTTTCCACACTTTCCTTCATCTTTCTCTTGCTCCCATATTGTCTTTTATGTCCCTTGGTAGGTGTAACTCATTTTGTGCCTTATCCTTTCTGATTTTGTCCCTATATGTTTGTGCTACACTTTTGTCCATGTTTCCACTTTTTGTAGGATTCTTTTTTATTATAAGGTCATTAAAGAATTCCTGATGGAGCCATATTGTCCTCTTCCTATTCTTCCTATCTTTGCTTTGCATCGGCATAGCTGGCAGTTGTGCCTTTCATATTGTCTCCTTGAAAAATTGCCAGCTCTCCTCCCGACCTCCTTTATCCCTTAGATTTTCTTCCTGTGGGTCCTTACCTATCAGTTTTCTGAGTTTGTTAAAGTCTGCTTTTTAAAACTCCATTGTCCTTAAGTCTGTCATGCGGGAACAAATGACAGCTAGATTCTCACTGGAACATATCAAAACAAACTATGCCAGGCTGGGGAAGACACTTAAGGAAATGGAGGCTCAAGTGGTCTTCAGTGGGGTTCTGCCTGTCTCTACAGGAGGAGAATGAAGGCGAGACAAGATTATAATAATCAACAATTGACTCAGGCAGTGGTTCTATAAGGAGGACTTTAGGGTATTTGACCACTGGGAGGCATTCATGAACAGAAGACAGTTCTCATGGGATGGACTCCATCTGAGGAGGGAAGGAAATAGACTTCTGGGATGGAGGTTGGAACAACTCATTAAAAGAGCTTTAAACTAGGAACTCAGGGGAGACTCTTGGGAGGTGCTCATGTAATCTCCACGCCTGATTTTAACATGGAGAGGGAGGAAAATCAAGTAAGAATGGATACAGGAATGGAGAAAGGAACAGCAGAGGGTAGGAGAATGGACCTTAAGAGGAAGAATAGTGCTGATACCAGTCAGGATAGGTGATACTGGCAGTAGAATGACTGTACCCAACTGGGCAAGGAATGTGGGTGAAGCCAAGCAACAACTGTTAACATGTTTATACACCAATGCAAGGAGCCTGGATAACAAAATGAAGGAACTAGAACACTTGGTTCAGGAAGCAAAACCAGATGTTGCAGGTATAATAGAAATATGGTGGACTAGTAGTCATGACTGGAGTATAGGTATTGAAGAGTATGTGCTGTTCAGGAAAGACAGAAATAAAGGCAAAGGTGATGGAGTAGCATTGTATGTTAAAGATGAGGTAGACGGTAAAGAAATTAAAAGTGATGAAATGGATAAGACAGAGTCTGTTTCTTTGGACCAAAGTCATTTTGGGAAAGAAAGCTACTAGAAGTTCCCTGATATAGTGCTTGGAGTGTGCTGCAGACCACTAGGATCTGATTTGGATATGGATAGAAACATCTTTAATGTTTTTAATGAAATAAATACTACTGAGAATTGTGTGATTATGGGAGACTTTAACTTCCTAGATACATGTTGGAGGACAAGTGCTACTAATAATAGTAGTACCCAGACTTTCCTGGATGTGATAGCTGACTGATTTTTTCAACAAATAGTTGCTGAACCAACAAGAGGTGATGCCATTTTAGATTTGATATTGGTGCGTAGTGAGGATCTCAGAAGAACTGGTTGTAGAGGACAGCCTTGGTTCAAGTGATCACGAGTTAATTAAGTTTAAACGAAATGGAAGGCTAAACAAAAATGCATCTGCCACAAGGGTGCTTGATTTCAAAAGAGCTAACTTAAAAAAATTAAGGGAATTGGGGAAGTGGACTGGACAAAAGAACTCAAGGATCTGAATGTGGAGGAGGCTTGGAATTACTTTAAGTCAAAGTTGCAGAAGCTATCTGAAGCCTGCATCCCAAGCAAGGGAAAAAAATTGTAGGGAAGGGTTACCAACCAAGCTGGATGAGCAAGCATCTCAAACAGGTGATTAAGAGAAAGCAGAAAGCCTACAAGGAATGGAACATGAGAGGAATCAGCAAGGAAAGCTCCCTCTTGGAGGTCAGAAAGTGTAGTGATAAAGTGAGAATTGCCAAAAGCCAAGCAGAGTTGGACCTTGCAAAGGGAATCAAAACCAATTGCAGGTTCTATAGCCATATAAATAAGAAGTGGGACCACTAATTACTGAGGATGAGCTGGAGATTAAGGATTATCTAGGCATGGCCCGACACCTAAACAAAGGCTGGCTCAGTTTTTAATTAGGCTAATGAAGAGTTTAGGGGTAATGGCAGGGTAGGTTATGGCAACAAACATCCGAGGTGGAAGTCAAACTCAAACAGCTTAATGGGACTAAACTGTGGGCCCCAGATAATCTCCCATCCTAGAATATTAAAGGAACTGGCACATGAAATTACAAGGCCAGTAGCAAGGATTTTTAATGAACCTGTAAACTCAGGGGTCATACTCAGTGACTGCAGAATTTCTAATATAGTTCCTATTTTTAAGGAAGGGGGAAAAGTGATCCAGGAAACTACAGGCCTATTAGTTTGTATACAATAGTTTGTATTGTATACCTCAATTGTATGCAAGCTCTTAGAACAAATTTTGAAAGAAAAAGTAGTTAAGGACAGATAGGTGAACGGTAATTGGGATAAAATACAACATAGTTTTACAAAAGGTAGATCATGCCAGACCAACCTGATTTCCTTATTTGAGAAGATAACTGATTATTTAGACATAAGAAATGCTGTAGATGTAATCTATCTGGATTTCAGTAACATTTGATACAATTCCACATGGGAAATTATTAGTTAAATTGGAGAAGATGGGGATTAATATGGGAATTAAAAGTTGGACAAGGAATTGGTTAAAGGGGAAACTACAATGGGTCATACTGAAAGGAGAACTGTCAGGGTGGAGGGAGGTTACCCAGTGGAGTTCCTCAAGGACTGGTCTTGGGACCAATCTTATTTAACATTTTTATTATTGTCTTTGGCACAAAAAGTTGGGAGTATGTGCAGATGACATATAGTTGGGAGGTATAGCCAGTATGGAGAAGTGCTGGAATATCAAAAAGGAAGACCTGGATGATATTGTAAACTGACATAATAGAAATGGGATGAAATTTAATAGTGCAAAGTGCAAGCCATGCGTTTAGGGACTAACAATAAGAATTTTTACTATAAACTGGGGACTTACCAGTTGGGAGTGACAGAGGAGGAGGAAAACCTGGGTGTATTGGTTAATCACAGGATGACTATGAGCCATCAATGTGACATGGCCATGAAAAAGACTTATGCACTCTAGAATGCATCAGGCGAGGTATTTCCAGTAGAGGCAGGGAAGTGTTATTACCATTATACAAGGTTCTGCTAAGACCTCATCTGGAATACTGTGTGCAATTTTGGTCTCCCATATTTAAGAAAGATAAATTCAAACTGGAATAGGTACAGAGAAGGGCTACTAGGATGACCCAGGGAATGGAAAACCTACCTAATGAGAAGAGATTCAAAGAACGAGGCTTGTTTAACCTAACCAAAAGAAGGTTGAGGGGTTATATGAGTGCTCTCTATCAGTACATCAGAGGAATAATTACATGGGATGGAGAGGAGTTATTTAAGGTAAGCACCAATGTGGACACAAGAACAAATGGCTATAAACTGGCCATCAACAAGTTAAGGCTTGAAATTAGGTGAAGGTTTCTAACCATCAGAGGAGTGAAGTTCTGGAACAGTCTTCCGAGGGGAGCAGTGTTGGCAAAATACCTAACTGGCTTCAAGACTGAGCTTGATAAGTTTATGGAAGGGATGGTATGATGAGACTGCCTACAATGGCATGTGACCCATCAGCGATTGCCAATAGCGAATATCCCCAGTTGCTTGAGACAGGACAGTAGATGGGGAAGGCTCTGAGTTATTACAGAGTTTCCCAGATCTTGCTCACGTGCTCAGAGTCTAACTGATCGCCGTATTTGGGTCAGGAAGGACTTTTCCCCCAGATCAGATTAGCAGAGACCTTGGGGGGGGGGGGGTGTTGTCTTCCTCTGCAGCATGGGGCCTGGGTCACTTGCAGGTTTAAACTAGTGTAAATGGTGAATTGTCTGTAACTTGAAGTCTTTAAACCCTGATTTGAGGACTTTTGTAACCCAGCCAGAGGTTATGGGTCTATTACAGGAATGGGTGGGTGATGTTCTGTGGCCTGCAATGTGCAGGAGGTCAGACTAGATCAGGGGTTGGCACTTTCAGCAGTGGTGTGCCGAGTCTTTATTTATACACTCTAATTTAAGGCTTCGCATGTTGGTAATACATTTTAACGTTTTTTTAGAAGGTCTCTCTAAGTCTATAATATATAACCAAACTACTGTTATATGTAAAGTAAACAAGGTTTTCAAAAAGTTTCAGAAGCTTTATTTAAAATTAAATTAAAATGCAGATTTTATCAGTTTAGTGTGATCCTTGCCCTTGCTTTTCCTTGCTGAGTTTTCCAATGTCTGGAACATATTTGGATACTTTAAGATGCACACAGGCTTCTGAGTGATCAGTTGTTAACTGGCTCCGAGACGGACAGAGGACAGATTTCATGTGTGTAAATATCTGTTCACACAGGTATGTGGATGCAAATGCAATTTTCTTCAGTTAAATTTCACTGGCAGGGACATCCAGCAGGTCAGAATAGAGGTCCCATGATCTCTCTAGGTAGCTTCAAATGCGCTTTGCAGATCCACAAACTTTGATGTCTACAATTCTGAGCTTTTTAACTGAATGAGTTGCATTTTGACATCTTCAACACCCATCCACTGAAATACAGACAAATCCAAGTTGCTTTCGTTGAACTTTTCAGGTTTAATTAGAAAAGAAAGCATTGGGCCAAATTGCTGGAAATCTTGAAATCTGTCAGAAAATTCTGATTCCAGTTCTTGCATGTACTTTCCAGTCTCATCGACATTGACAGTGGAAGGTGTCGATAGCTCTTTTATGAGTTGGAAGTAGCGGAAAGTAGAAGTTTGAATATCCCTGGAAAAAAATGCTAGTTTCACAACAAATACTTTCCAGGCTTCATAAAGATCCAGAACTGTTTGCCCTGCACCCTGGAGACAGGTTGAGTTAGTTTAGGAGAGCGGTGATATCAGTTAGAAACATGAGCTTACACAGCCATTTGTCATCATCCAATTTGGGGTAGTTTTGTTCTTTTTCCGACAAAAAGGCCTTGATTGCATCAGAACAGTTTACAAAGCGCACCAAAACCGTGTCACGACTTAGCCACCGAATGTTGCTGTGAAGTGGGATGTCGTTATAGCAGTGCTTGAAATTGTCTGTGAGTCAAAGCAGATCGAGCAACAAGGAAATTCACAATTCGTTCCGCTGTATTCATCACATTATTAAGCTCTGAATTATAAATTTTAGCACACAGGTTTTCTTGATGGATGATACAGTGAAATCTGACTGTCGGACGGCCAATTTGATCTTCAAGTAACTTTACAAATCCCTTCTGTTTTCCGACCGTGGCAGGAGCACCATCTGTTGTGTCACAAAATATTTTTCTGATGTCCACTCCTCATTCTTCAAAATGGTTCACAAAACTTTCCAGTATATCTTCCCCGTTTGTTGTGCCATGCAGGGGTTTTAGGCAACAAAGTTCCTCTTAGATTTCATCGGAAGCACAATATCTTGTAACAACTGCCAAACGTGGAACGTCATTTATATCCTGCTCTCATCAACTGCAACACTAAACACTGCTGTGTCTTTCAATGCAGTCATCTGCTTTTCCTTCATGTTTTCTGCCATTTCACTTATGCGTCTCAACTGTTCTGGCAGAGATGGGCAGTTCTTTTATTCTAGATACGATTGTATCTTTATTTGGCAAATCATTGAACAAAAATCTCCGAACTGCTGAGAAAACCAAATTTATATATTCCCCATCTGTAAATGGCTTTCCGGTTTTTGCAATGCACTGTGCAATCTTGTAACTTCCTTCTGTAGCTTGATTTTTACTTGCACTTAAGCATTTAAAAACACTGCTTTGCTTCTCATTTCGTGCTACTGCCTTTTTGATTGATTCAGTCTTGTCTGCTTCATCGAGAGGTTTTTTCTCGTGCTTCGTTTCAAAATGTCATCAAATACTTGATGTGCGACAAACAACACTTTCATAACAGAAAGCACAAATAGCACGGTCCTTCAATAAATCCAAATGCATCTGTCCGAGCAGGCTGAAATAGTCGGACATCTAGCTTCACTTTCTTAGGAGCTGCCATTTTGTCAAATGTTCCCTTCAACTCTCAGTGGGGAAAAAAATGGCGATAGAGGGCAGGCACAAGGTCAAACACAGTGTGGTCTGATATAAGCAATTTTAAGATGGGGGTGCTGAGCTGCACCCCCTTTTGCCTCATGTGCAACCCTCACTGTCCCAGGCTAGGGACAGTGGGCCGCAGCGGGGAGGCTGCAGAGCACTGATCCAAGGCCAGGAGCAGAGCCAAGGGTGGCCTGCTGGGACTCCAGGCTGGAGATCCAGACCCCGGCTGGCAGGTGGTAAGTGGCTGGAACCCCAGATCAGCAGCTGAGGTGAATGGAGCGGGCGGCTGGTAGGGCTGAGCAGGGCTGGAGGCCTGGACCCTGTCTGGCAGGGGGCCTCTGCTGGAACTCCAACTGGAAGCAAGGTGAGTGGGTCTGCGGCGGCGGGGACCCCGGCTGGCAAGGGGCCAGCAGCTGAAACCCCAGAGCAGCGACTGAGCGGCTCAGCCCACCCCCGCTCTGGGGTTTCAGCTACCGGCTCCTGCCAACTGGGATCTCAGCCCGCTGCCAGCCTGGGTTTCCTTCACTCAGGCCAGCAGCGGGTGCTGAGTGGGACCGACGGTGGGACCCCGGCTGGCAGTGGCCGGTGGCGGAAACCCCAGAGCAGCAGCGGGCTGAGCGGCTCAGCCTGTGCCATGTGCCATCAAAAATCAGCTTGCGTGCCACCTTTGGCACGTGTGCCGTAGGTTGCCGACCCTTGGACTAGATCACAATGGTCCCGTCTGACCTTAAAGTTTGAATCTGTGAGACTTACTGGACACTTTGTGTTTTGCTGTATTACTTTTCCAACAGATGTCTGGGTAGTTAAATCCTCCATTACTACCAGGTTTCATGTTTTTGATATTTGTTATTTGTTATAGAAATGCCTCATCCATCTTCTCTTCCTGATGTGGTGATCTGTAGTAGTCCCCAACTGTGGCCTAACCCCTATTTTTCCCCCTTTATCTCTTTCAATTTGTCTGCCTCTCACCTCATTCTGGACCTCAGAACAAGTGTATATATTCTTGATGTATAACACAATTCCTCCTTCCTTTTCTTCTTCCCTGTCGTTCCTGAAGAAGCTGTACCCCTCTATACCAATATTCCAGTCATGACATTTATCCCACCAAATCACTGATTCCAGTTAAGTCATAATTTAGCTTGTTACTAATTCTTCCAGTTCTTCCTGTTTATTCCCCATATTCTTTGCATTTGTGTGTAGATATCTAGATGTTGAGTGGCTTACTGCAGTGATTCCACTCTTACTGCTCCTACTACCCTATCGTAATTTTTAATTTCCTCCTCCCTTCCCCGCCAAAATATCTAGACCTCTTTTAAGGTTGCCTTTTATTTATGCTTCCCTGTGGGCTTTTGTCATCTGCCCCCTTTGAACCTCTTTAAAGCCATCCTCACTAGATCAGCGAGGTTTAGCCTTCGTCTCTCTTTTTCGGTCTCTTTTTCTAGAAAAGCTGTAAATGTGTTCTGAGACTTCAGAACACTTAAATATCACCGTGATAGGCCCAGTCAAAATATCTAGATAGAGCATTTCTTTCAGTGTATGGTATATGCTTGGGTTATCAATTTATCCTGCTAATTTAAAATGCAATGTGTACAAAAAATTGAGATTGCCATTCAGCAATATGATGCAAAGCTGTGTGTAGTGGCAGGCACCAGCCTTGACTTCGTAAAACCTTGTAACCTCTCCCATGCTTCTTAATTTCATAATATTATGAGATTGCTATTAACCATGGTAGATATGATGGTAGCTAAGTGGTTCTCTACACTGTTTTTCTTCTTTTCCTTTTTCTTAAAGAATTTGTTGTTTATCCTTGATTTCAAAAGGCTAAAACATCTGTCATGATGGTCCTCCCCCTTTATTGCTGACTTATCACTTAAGAAAGTTGCTTTGCCTCCCTAGTGTGATCGAACACTAAGTTACAAAAAGATGACATCCTTTAATGGAAAAGGCATTTCAGAAAAGAATCCTATCAAATTTCATGTTTGCTATTTCTGACTATTAATAACATGCCTAGATCACTTCATCATGAAGTAACATGCCTCTGATTCAAATTGTATTCTATATTAAAAATCTAACACTACTTAATAGGAAAATTTTCATTTAGATTCCATGATAGAACCTAAAGGTTACATTAAAATGAAGTTTACGTAATAAAGTTTTGTGTTTTCTGTGATGCCTTTTACGCTAAGGATCTTTAAAATTCTGCATCGGTAAGGGGGGGAAGTATCATTGGGCCAAATTCTGCAGTGGCCGGGTCACTGAGAACTGATTCACAAATAGAGATAAAGTAACTTGGCCCAAGGTCACAAAGGCAATCAGTGGCAGAGCTGGGAATAATAAAACCTAGATCCCTGTGTACCAGCTCCACTCCCTTTCTCCACTCTCAACCATGTAGCCTCCGCTTGAAAACTGTTATGCTTTGCTTCAAACCAGGGTTTTTTTTAATATGTGAGAAGAAACAACCACTTTTTTACAGGCAACATTTGTTAAAGAAGTGCTATATAAAGAGAGAGCAAGTATTTGGCCCATACAAATATACAGTATTGTCCATAAGATAGTACACAACTACTGTACGGAATGTACTGCAAATGGCTTTCTGAGTCCTATTCTGAACAAGAGATTGCTCATATGCAGGAGGACACACAACTACATCTTTGCATTAAGCTGTATCTTTGTTATTGACCTGATCTCTACATCATGTAGTTTTACATAACAGTTTGTCACCATGCCTCAGTGGGTAACAGCTGCGGATGCCAAACTGCTGAGAAATAGGGCAGACACACCCAAAGTGCTGGTTATTCTATCATTATATTATACCAAGCCAGTAACAAAAGTAAACTTTTGTCTCACCAAATTGGTTAACAAGAAGTCAAAGATCCAGTCTCCTTAGACATTCCAGCCCTTGTCTCACCACTCAGACACTGGACTCTATGATGAGTGGTTACTGAAAACCAGTTTAATCAAACAAAGGGTTCTTCTAATCCCAAGAGATCAGTCACATAGCTAGGTCAAATATATAACTCAGATCATATCCAATGATTGTGCTGCTGCCAATCCTTTAGTAACTAAAATCTAAAGGTTTATTAACAAAAGAAAAGAAGAGAGTTAATAATGGTTAATAGACCATATACATAGAAATAATTGCAAAGTTCTTATATCTAGTTTGTAGCAGTTATGGAATAGACCTCTAGCTTGTAAAGTCTCTCTGGTAACTTCCAAAAGATTGTAAGGCCCTCAGTCCATTGTTTATATGCTCCTTTTTGTTGTAAATCCACAGTCCAGAGAATCAGGATTGGAAAGAGGCAAAATGGAGATATCTCAGGGGTCTTTTATGTCCTTTGCCAGGTGCCAGGAAATTGACTGTGTCAAACAAATCTCACAGCCCAGTTTGTGGAAAGCTACTGGTTTAAGGTGAAGTCCAGTGTTACATGAGGATATTACATATCCTTACATGGTTTGGTGACTTACAGGGGGTAGGCATTGCCCCCTTGGAGCCTGAGGTGTCCACAGGAAGAGCTATCAACATGGAATGAGTTTCTTCTATGGTTCATTGTGAGAGTTAAGTGTCTTTGGGTTGTCAACACATAGCTGTCTGGCCTCAAAGTAAATTTTACCTGGTGGTTGTTACCCAGGAATACAGCACACATGTATGATGCTAGTATATAGCTAATATTTATAACTTCAGATACAAAAATAAAACATCTATATAAACAGGATAATCATACTTAACAAGCCATAACTTTTCCAGTGACACCTTACATGACATACTTGGTACACAGTTTGGTCCAATTGTGTAACAGTGGCAAAAACAATTATATAAATGGTCATATTCAATCTTACAGCATCACACAGTTGCTCAGATAATTTACTGCCACAAGTTTGAAAAGAAATGCCCTAATATTTTAGAAATTTGTTTTACATCATTTCTGAAGGCCTAGAATAGTGAAAGGAGACAAGAAACCTCATGGTTTAATCAGCCAATTTTTTTTGACGCTCTTCTGCTGCTCCAAAATGTTTCTTTTGTAACTGCCTGTAATGGAGCAAATGCTTTCCCTCCCCCATTTTTTGAAAACATATGGGAGCTGAGAAGGGAGCATCTGGTTAAGTAAAACATACTGGTAAACAGAGAGAGGAGTGCAGTGCAAGTTACTATGTTTCCGAGGCCTGTCTAGTTGCTATGTAAATATATGGTGAAGGGATTTCTTTTTTTCCCTCAACACTTCAACACTTTCTTTTTTCTACCGTTTTTTCCCTCCCCATGCCCCAAAAGGTTCACTTAAGGATGTTCACTCTTTGCTGTGCTACTGTTTTACTTCCTATTCTTCTCTCTTTTTTCACTCCCTAATGGAGGGCCTATGCTGGGGGCTAGTCTGGAGTGGGAGTCATAGCATTGCAAGTCATCCACAAACTCCAAAGAAACCCAAAGCTGGCCAGGGCAGTTCTGAAGTAGATGTGGATTCAATTTGGATCCCATGAGCCTCTGCTTCAAAATAAAACTGCCCTTTCCTAGTGGGACCTCTAGAGAGGGCAAGTAGTAGTTCAAACACCATTTGCAGCCTGCTCTGGAGTACATAGTCGTAGAATTCAAGGCCAGAAGAGACCATGAGATCATCTAATCTGAACTTCGAGCATATCACAGGCCACTAAACACTACCCAGCCACCACCCACCAAGGCCAATATCCAGAATTAGGCCAAAGTATTACAGACCTCAAGAAGACTAAACCATTGTGTGCCACGGGCAGGGAACAGGAGGGATTGAGGCCCCTGTAATGGCAAGTAATTGATTTAGTGAGTGTAGTGGTGCAGTGACTCACCGGTGCGGTGCCTCCTGCTTGTCATCCAGGGAATTAGCTTTTCCAGCCTTGGAGCGCCCTCTGCCAGCCAGTATCCTGCTTGCCTCAGGCCCCTGTGTCCCTCCCGGACCCCGGTGTTCCTTTACCTTGGGTGCTGCCCCCTAGCAATACCCCCACTCTCTGGGTCTCCCCACCCAGGGGACAGGGCCGGCACCAGCGAAGGAAGCAGGTGCCTGGGGCGGCCAATAGAAAGGAGCGGCACATCCCAGTCTGCAGTGGCAATTCGGCGGTGGGTCCTTCAGTCCCTCTCTTCTTCTTCAGCGGCATTTCAGTGGCAACTCAATCGCTCCATTTCTAGTCCTCGGCAGCTGGTCAATCGCTCCACTTTCGGCGGCAGCTCAATTGGCTTTTTCTTTTTTCTCTAATCTTGTTGGCTGCTTGGGGTGGCAGAAAAGCTGGAGCCAGCCCTGTTGGGGAACCCCCAACCCTCTATCCCCACCTTGCCTCATTGGCTTCTGCCAGTCACCATCTAGCCCCTGCTCACTGGGGCAGACTGCAGTCTGTAAAGGCCACTCATCATTGGCAAGGGGGTTTGGACCTGCTGCCTTTGCCTAAGCCCGGGCTGCACCTCTGCAACCCCTGTACCAGCTTTGGCCTTGCACAAGGCCTGCAGCCTGGGGAGTTTCCAGGCTGGAGCTCTCCAGCCCTGGTCCATTCCCTGTACCCTGAGCTCCCAAGCAGCCAGTTCCTTCTCCCTCCAAGGCTGGAGAGAGAGTTTGCCTGGACTCCTGGCTAGCAGCCCTTTTATAGGGCCAGTGGCAGCCTGATTGGGGCGTGGCCCCAGCTGTGGCTGCCTTCCCAATCAGCCTAGTGTATTGGCTCCCCGGGGCAGCTCTTTCCCAGGGCTGTTTTAACCCCTTCAGAGCCAGAGCGGGTGACCACCCCACTACAGTGAGATATACCCAGTTGATCCTAGCAAGTGACCCATGCCTCATGCTGCAGAGTAAGACAATGCCCCGTATGGTTCAGCAGGGGGCAGATTACAGCACCCTGTGCTAGTGGGGGGTAAGGTGAGCCCAGGGAGGAAGAGGATATCTGGTACTGAAGGTGAACAGCTGCTAGGCTGTGTGCTCTTGCACCTGAGCAAGTGTAGGCTGAATGTCTGAGATTGAATGTTTGCTGAGTGACAGCATAAGAACAAGGACAAGATTTTTTTCATTCTGTGAACGAACATGCACAACTGAAAGTGCCATGGAGGAGGCTGAGACTCATGAAAGCAATGACAAGCTTCTAATTCCTAACACTGAATATGTGCCTCTTCAGGCTTCATCTCCTCTTGTGACATTTTTAGATAACTCATTGAGGGTTGTTGTTTTTCGTTGGGTGGGGGAGAGATTGGCAGTAGTAATTTGTGCTTTCTTGGAAGTTTAAACAGAATTCCGCAGCTTTTATATAATAATTAGAGCTGATCAAAATGTCAAAAAAATTCAATATTTTCAATTAAAACTGAACATTTAGAAATTTTGGAATTTAAATATTTTATTTTCACTTGTTGAACTGAATTCAGATGGGTTGGTTTTTTTGCCTCAGTTGGACTGGACTGCATTTGCCTGAGTTGTCCACAATACCTCACCCTTAAGGGCCAGGCTTCCTGACTGGACTACATCTCCCATGATGCAAATATGGAGGGGAGTGGTGGTGAGATTATTTGCCTGTGTATCTGAAAACTTCTGGATGTTATAATTGGCCTCACCTTCCTGCAATTACCAGGTCCATCTTGTGTTCTGGCAGCTCAGACCTAAGGCAACTGCAGGAGGAGACTGAGATTTGCAGAAAGAGGATATGTTGTCAGTTGGCAAAGCATGTGGATTTTATGAGACCCGCATACACTGGCTAAAGATTCTGCAAGTCCCCTTCGATGATAGGAAAGGGGAAGAGATTCCCCCTCGCCCCGGTCATCAGTAAATCAGATTAACTAAATTTAGGATCCTTTAACTTTTCCTGACTCCACCCACCTATCCTATGCTCCTTCCCTCATCCCCGCTACACAGGCTCAACATCTGTATGAAAGAACATTTATAAAGAATTGTTTTTTACTATTTTAAGTATTTATTAAATAAATGATAATGTGGTACAAGTCGCAACATTTACCACTGGTATTTGAACCCCAAATGCCAGTAGTAATGAATTCTTATTTGTATCGCGGTAGTACCTTGGAGGCCCAATCATGGACCTGGACCCCATTGTGATAGGTGTCATGCAAACATAGAACAAAAAAACCTGTCCATGCCCCAAAGAGGTGACAATCCAAGTAATGACCCTGTGCTTTTCTGAACCTGGTGTTTGTGCGTAGGTTCACAAATGGGTCCTGCTTCCCACAAGCAGCCTGTCTTAGGAAGCCATCACGCTTTTCCTTATTACTTATTATTTCATTGTATTATTTATTTATTTATTATTTAACATTTATATTGAAGTAGCACCTAAAGGCCATGGCCAGATCATCCGTTGTTTTGCTAAGCACTGTGTAAACATATTGTACATTATAATCCTAGTTCTCCATTTGGGGGTAGTAGCCAAAGTGACCATCTATCTGGCTACAGGGCTATTTGCCAAAAATGTTCCTGGAAGGGGAGTAACTATTCATGAAAGTCCTGTTACTGGATAGAGAATTTGCAGCCGATGATCTCCAGCAGAAGACGCAGGAGGAACTGTAAAGCGCCTTTCCTCCCACACTGTCACTGACCCCATGCCCAAACAATGGATAGGGTGTGGGAAGGAAGATGCAGCCACAGGACAGTCTATCTGGAGAAATCAAATTCTCTTAACACTCTATGGGCTAGCTATTTTTATTTTTCACGTTCATTAAGAGTTTAATGATATAATTTAAATTGGGTGGGAGCGGTATGGATTGCATGTACCAGTAACTTGACTGAGCTTCTGTCATGAAATATATCTGGGATATACGAAACTGAACTCAACCTTGAACTTGAGAAATAAGATGGCCAGTATTTACTGAATCATCTAGTTCTTATTCTGGTAACAGATAGTTACCCATCCTAATACTTATCTGCGTTCCATAAGATACCTGGTGCAAAATTCAGCCTTAGAATGAGCGTGCACAACTCCCATTGGCATCATGACATAACAATAATTTGCCTCTCACACCAGGACTACTTACTTTTTAAAAAAATCCTCGTTAGAGACTTTTTCAAAGTCATTTTGAAAGTCTCAATGAATTGTCAACTAGTTTTCCTTTATCCGCTAATTTGTTTATATGCTCGAAGAATTCTAGTAGATTGCAGAAGCACACTTTTCTTTTATTGAAGCTCCACTGGTTTCTTTCTTTGTTCATTTAAGTGTCTATTTTTAATTATAGTTTCAAATTACTTATATGATACTGAAGTAAGACTAATTTCCAGGATCACCCCTCACATTGTTTTTTGTGGGTGGGGGCAGAGCGCAACGTGACCTGCCTCCAGTTTTCTGGTACAGTAGCTGATTTTAGTGAGATTGCATATTTTTTGTTAGCAGTTCAATCACTTCACTCTTAAATTCATCCAGTGTGTGTGTGTGAGTGTATATCATCCAGTCCTGATGACTTATTGCTCCTTAGTTTATCAGCAGCAAAGAGTCCTGTGGCACCTTATAGACTAACAGACATTTTGGAGCATGAGCTTTCGTGGGTGAATACCCACTTCGTCGGATGCAAGTAGTGGAAGTTTCCAGGGGCAGGTATATATCTTCATGAGGTTGATAGATTTCCACTCCATACGGCTATTTGTTTCAGCACCCATTTGGACACTTCAATCTCTAATTCTATCTCATCCATATGTCCATTAAAAGAGTAGACCGAGGGTAGGTATATCTCCCCTACATACTTTGTGGGAAAGACTGATGCCAAAAAATCATTTAGCTTCCCTGCCATGTCCTTATAATAGAGGATAAGGGCCACATTGGCCAATTGTCAGAAGCCTCAGAGATAGATCTGATTTACCAGCTTATCTGTTTCCCCACCACCACCCTAATGCCCTTATGTTTACTCATTTGGCCTCCCCATCTACTGTATTTTTTCCTTCCAAAAGTTTCTCTGTTCATTGTCCATGTTTGGAGGACAGATGGACAGAGCACAGGATTTTTGCTTTTTTTGTTGTATGTCTTTGGCTGATACCTTGCAAACCATACTCTTTTTACCATCATGGCTGACTATATAAAGCTTGTTTCAGGTGGCCCTCAGGTCACCAATTTGCCCTCCTGGCGCTATGGCTGTATTTTGTCCTGGTTATCTGCTATATTGATGACTGATTTATTTAAGGTTTGATTTTAACTTCAGCTTGGTGGGAGGGTCTGACTTCTGTTCCTGTGTTCACCAGGACCTGCAAATGTGAGGAGCATCTGCTCCAAGTCCTAATTGCCAGTCAGATATTTGTACTGCCCTCTTCTGTAATCATAGTGGGAAGGATTTAGCTGCCTGGGTGTCTAAACTTTTAGCACGGTGCCCTTATATTTATACAATAGGATTTTTTTCAGAAGAGGTCTCCAGTTAAATAGCACGTGAAGGATTTCTCCCTTGCCCCATTCCTGCTAGCTTACAGAGATGAATATGTCTGTTTACTGCATCTGTTCTTGATGTCCTCACTACCATAGAGCAGTCATTAGAGCCCTGCTGGAAATCATAACCATCCATATGTCTCTTTGGAGAGGGATTATTTTCAGTATAGGCTTAAACTAATGAGTTATTGCTGGAAGACTGTGCAGATAAGCAAGTTCTGCAGTGTAGCTTGCCAAAATGGCAGTTTTAAATTTGGCTAATGCATCTTCCCTTTAAAAAAAATCTTTTTGATTTCTAGCAGACTTGGGTTTGATTACATTCATGGGAGCATGCATATGATTTAATGAAAAGATCATGTGGGCAGACATACGTTTCCTCTTGCCATTGAATGGGTGAGTAGGGGTTCCTTCCAATCAATCCCCTCCCCTCAAGTCTGATTTTTTTTTATCATCACCATTAGTGGGAACCTCAGGGGAGCCATCCCCTCCTTCCTCTGTAACAATTGAAGCTAAATTTAATTGAATGTGGTTCTCAAGCCAATTTAAACTTTCCAATAGTGGGAAGCTGGAACAAAGAATCTTCCCCATGACAGTGAAGGATTTATCCTTTTCAGCTGCCGTTAGTGGATATTGGGCTGTCTCTATACAATTGAGTTCAAACTTGCTTCAGTCTCCCATTGAGGTACATATTTCATTTTGTAGCTGAGAAAATATACCTTGACCCAGTTAGTGCAGTACTTAGAGAAATATTAGAAATTGTCTACTATAATTGTTAACGATTAAAGGGCTTTAATGTTGTAATTTTAACACGGAAATGGATGTCCTCAGTATGTTAGGATAGTTTTGATTTCTGCTAGATGAGGGGTATGTTCATTCTGATGCAATTTCAAGAAAGTACTGGTACACTGATGATGCATCATCTATGACCATGTGGTGCTAGATGAGAATCTACCTCATAGTCCATCCCTCTAGGGCAGTTGCCCTAGCAACAAGGTCAGAGATTTAACCTGTCTTTACTGAGCTTTAGAAGCAAGGAAGCTGATTAAGATCATTAGGTTTTCGTTACCGATCTGATTATGACAAACTGATACTTGATTTTCTTCCTCTGCTACATACTTGTATTTCATACTATTTTCTGAGCATTAGAGAGAGAATTTATAAAGGTTGCAGTTACTAAATACTACAAATATGCGTATTCATGTTTATCAGTAAGATCATGTTCTGTGTTTAAACACTTGCACTGCCATTCTGTCAGTTCACTTCCTTTATCAGCTTGATTCAAGCAAATGGAAAATTATTTAAGTCTCTTTGAATTTGCAGTGATTTTTTTGCCTTCTCTGAGATAAATTTCAGATGCTACTTTTTGTTTTATAAAAGGCTTCAACAAATTATGATATTGGATTGTCTCAAGACTTGAGTCAGTGAAGTTAATTTGGCTTTATACCAGCGTAAATGAGAGAAGAGTTTGGCTCTATCTTATTTTCTAATCTGCATTACTATATTACTATAAGAAAGTAGTAGAAGTGCATATAAAATCTTTAATCCACGTTTGATTTTTGTTTCCATTTACATTAAATTATAAGAATTGATTTACAGAAGTACTAAAAATAACTGCGTGTGTGTGTGTGTGTGTGTGGAGCGGGCGGGGGGAGGAAGAGGCGAATGGGACAAATGCAGAAGAAGGACCTAACTTGTGTGTGTTTAGATAATAAAAGACTGACAGACATGGAGTAAAGATTCCAGAGCAGGTGACGGGTTTCTACAAGTTAACAGTAATGAAGCCTAAATGTGATTTAAAAGAGTGAAGTCTTTCTTTGTTTGTACCTATACATTTTAACTAATTTTATTTGCCCCATTTACAACTCTATGGAAACTTGTTTATATTGATGATCCAGCGATGATTAGGCATATGCTGAAAACAGTGATAATATACAATAGGATTTCCAGGGCAAGACTGACACCCTTTATGCTAATGGAATGCCTATCTGCACTTTGCTGACAAGTTTATAATGATGACCCCAAGATCTGTCAGTCTTTATATGTTCTGTTAGTGCAGCGGTTGGCTATTCATTACCCCATCAGATGTGTGAGATTGAGTCTGCCAGCTGTTGTTTCCTGTGTTCTCCATTTCCATCTCTCTTCTCTTTCTCCAGCTCCCAACATTTATCACTCTGCGGGTTCAGACTGGTGTACCGATGAGCTCAGAGGGGCACTCAGTACAGCAGTCTTTCTTTTGGTAAGGCACCCATAGATAGGGCTAGCAGACCACGTAAACCCCTTTTCTTGAATTCTTTGGATTTCCATGGTGATGCTATGCTATGAACAAAAGCTAGATTGAGTTATGTGTAGATGAGTTTGCTATTTACATTATTATAGAAATAAAGGATTAGTTTTATGAGCAGTGTTCTGTGAGTGCTGATATTTCACAGTTGCAAAATTGTGCTCCAAAATGTAAGATCTCATTTTGAAAGAAATTAAATCTCTGGCCTTTACAGTTGTAAAGAGCAATATCAAAATATGAACCAAGCAGAAATCAGTACAATGATTTCTTTAGAAACTAAAATAATTGTGTCAACTATTGAGAACTTTAAATCTCACAGCACGCACGCGCACAAAAAATAAAAATAACCAGTGGTTTATCTCCCAAGAACCATCTGAACTGAACGTAAAACATGATGTCTGTCTCTGTCTGTAAACAGCTTGAAACTGCCCAGCTGGTTCTATAGTTCAGTTCTGTGCTGTACTGTCAACATAAACAACTGAAGCATATTGAAAATTAGAGGATTTTTTATTTTTAAACATTGTAATATCAAAATAAAAAATAAGGGACACTATAGTAATTGTATTAATTAATTTTAATATTAATTACAACAAAAACCTCAATTTTTAATGTACCGACAGTTGCTACAGAGTTTCCAGTCTGTGCCAAGGGGTGCTGCAGACACCAAGGATCTTCCTGTAGAACTTGTGTTCATCTTCTCAAAGAGTACACAGGTGCTATGTATAAGAAGCAGACTACTGCAGGAAAATGCAGCATTTTCATTAATCAAAAATAAACTACTATAGAACAGGCAGATAATTTTTGCCATACCTGTCAGCTAAGAACTAAGAATGAAATCCTGACTCCATCAAAGTCGACAACAAGAAGGAGGAAACAAGTGCCAAATAAGGAGGAGGAAAAGAGTACTTGGTGTGACATGCTCCAGCTGCAAATACAGATGCTGCAGATTCTTGTGGACCTACAGGTTTAACAATCTCCGGCTTGCCTCCATTTTGCCTCTCCAGTATAGTACCTCCCTTGACCCCTCCAACATTCCATGTGGCATCAGGGCTTGTATCCCTACTCCTATCACCAGGGAATATTAAGGACAAGCACAGCTTCACCTACATTGATCTGTGAGCGCCACAGTTGATGTATGTGTAGCTAAAATGGACATGAATGTTCCTTCCCCTCTGCTTTTTTTAGCTCTGTTCCATACATTTATTAAGGTTTAAATGTATTTGCTTTAAAATTGCAGACAATTCCTTTTGAAATGAAACTATTTTTTGCAAAATATTCATCTTTATTAGTGCCCAACATATGCTGCAAATCCATGGCAGTAGTGAAAACACCCACTAAGTTGTTGTTGTACACTGTGATACAACTCATAGGATCAGCGACCAACACAGTGTAATAATCATAAATGTACAACAAGCACCACAAAATTAATAGGTACATTGTCAGTGTTATATTCATAGATGGGCATCAAGCACCGTGCTGTTCCTAGTAGTCCCTGCTTATAGCTTTCTGAACAGTCATGTATTCTTAAAGATGCAAGTGTCATACATCTCTGACGAGGCAACCTTGATGTCGATGAAGCATCCACAGTGATCCACCAGCACTTGCATAACCATAGAAAAATAGCCCTTTCTGTTGATGTACTCTATGGAAAGGTGGTCTGGTGCCAAAATAGAGAGATGCATGCTGTCTATTGCTCCACCACAGTTCAGGAATCACATTGCTGCAAATCCATCAGCTATATCCGGCACATTGCCAAGAGTCACAGTCCTATGTAGCAGAATATAATTAATGGCTCTGCACACTTGCATGACAATGGCCGTCACTGTGGATTTTCCAACTCCAAAATGATTTCCCACTGACAGATAGCAATCCAGCATTGTAAATTTCCATAGTGCATTTGCCACTCGCTTCCCCACTGTCAGTACAGCTCTCATTCTTGTGTCCGTGTGGTGGAGGGCTGAGTCAAAATAGACACGCAGATCCAGGAATGTGGCACGCAGATCCAGGAATGTGGCTTGCATATCCAAAAGTTCTGCAGCCACTGCTCATCATACCAAGCCTGCCTTATGATGTGATCCTACCAGTCAGTGCTCTTTTTCTCTGGCCCAGAAGCAGCACTCCACTATTTGTAGCTGCTCCATGAACTCCACCAACAATCTTGAATCGGTTCTCTCTATGTCCCACAGCAATCTGCCCTCCAAGAAATCATCATATTCTCCACGGCTCTTCTTGAGGCTCTGCAAATATGGGAGGGTTGTGCTCCTGGTGCTCACAATACTTATGACAATAATGCAGAGCTGTGCAGGCTCCATGCTTCTGTCAGAGTGTGGGCAGCGACAAGTCCCAGATGGGTTTGTCAAAATAGGCATTAAAATTATGGGATACAGATGGCATTATGGGGTAGAGAAAGTTACATGGTGGGAACCTGACCTCACAATCCCAGTCACCCCTGCACAACTGATTTCTGCCCCACCATGCAAAACTTCCCAAAAGAGAGTGCACTGATGTTCGTGAGTTGTACATTAGGATACCTACCCATGGTGCAATACAGTGTGCACCAAAACAAGCACTCCTGGTGAGTACATGAAGGGCTGATGCAAGGAGCCAAGTATGCACGAGCATAAGCAATATACTAACTGCAACAGTTTTATGCCAATGTAACTTGCGTCAGCAGAAGTTTGTAGTGTAGACATGCCCTTTTTTCTCTTTAAAAATAAAAATGTATTTAAAGTTAAATTTGAAATGTTAACTACCTATGTTAGGGTTTAAGCTTACAATCTATTCATTTAAATTACAAAAAATTGAACGGAACATGTTTGCTGCCAATGTTTTAAAGGAAGTCAGAGCACTGAATTGGTGGAAGTCACTGCAAAGCACCCGAATCCAGAGTTTGCTGAAGTGCTTTTGACAGAAGTAGCCTCTCCTGCAGGTTTTGAGAGAATATTTTCTTCATTTTCAATTTATTCAATTAGTTCCCTTCAGTGACTAGTTCATTCAAAGTTGAGAAACCCATTGGAAGTTGAAAAAGCAGGAAAATTTGTCGTCTTCTTCCATTTTATGAATAAAAATGGTGTGTGAAAGGATATCATCTACTAGTTCTAAAATCTTAAAGGACATGGTGACCAAAACCAAATTGGTTCCATTCACTAACTACAAATAATACTTCCTTTGTTTAATCAGTTAGTTTTAAATCCAAAACATATTTTTGATAAAAATAACTTTTTTTTCTTATGTATCTGGCACATTTAAGGTAGTTTTATTTGACTAATAAAACACAAGTATAAAATGCTGGTTTTGTGCATTTTAGTTGAGTTCCAATTCCCATCAAAATGCAGCTTGACACAAGTCATCAATAAAAAATTAATCCCCATCAAGTAACTAAGAAATGCATCATTTATCTTTTCTAATAATAAAAAGGTAAAAACTAAGATTGAATAAATATATTTCTGTTTAAATACATATGTATAGTTATAGTGTATTTTCCTGGTTAACAAAAAAAAGTTCCAAATTATACCAACCATTGAGAATCAACTTTTCTTTATGAAAAGAACTCAAAGTACAAATGCAAAACAAAATTAAAATTGATCATTTAAATGAATGTTTCTTGCTTCCTGATTATGATTAAATCATGATTAAAATTGGTGATTTTCAGTGCTTTGATTTAAATCAATCCACCCTAGTTTGTTTCAGTGAGTTTGCTTGGTCAGAGTTTTCTTTACCTAGAGTGCATGCAGAAATACTCTTCCATGGTTTAGCCTTTTCATTTTAATTGACTTTTGGAAATGTGTCCCAAATGAAGACAATACATCACTTGTGGCTTACAGAAAATAGAGTAACACATGCTAAGCAATTGGACAATAGAGGTAAAGAACCCCATAGCATATAATGGGGGATGACGGTCTTACAAGATGCTCTTATAAAGAGATTCTAATCCCATTTGTATGTCAGACTGTGCTGCAAAGAAAAGGATCATTTAAAGGAGAATTATGAAAATCTCTTCCCGCTTCCACTATTGGTATGTCTATAGTAATAAGAGGAGAAAATTTTTCTTTTTCTTACTTGTGCTTCAAGAATGTTACGCCTCTGAGGAGAAAGTTCCAAGCCTTTGTCATCCAGTGTAAAACATTCTGATGGTCTAAATCCCTTGGAGGACAGAAAATAAGATGTCTCTCAAATCCTGAAAGCTCAGGTATCATTATTGGGTTTATAGACACCTCTACAAAACAGCCTTTCTAGCTGGCAGACATAGGTGCACACCAGATCCACATCTACTTCCCTCCTTTGTTTTATGTATTTTTTAGTTCTTGAGTGTCAACATTTCTAGTAGCTTCTTAGCTTTGTTTTTCATAGAATCTTAGAACCATAGAAGGGATCACAAGGGACATCCAGTCCAGTGGTTCTCAATCAGGGCGCTGGGAGTATGCAGAGGTCTTCCAGGGGGTACATCAACTTATCTCGATATTTGCCTAGTTTTACAACAGGCTACATAAAAAGCACTAGTGAAGTCAGTACAAATGAAAATTTCACATAGACAATGTCTTGTTTATATTGCTCTATATACTATACACTGAAATGTACATACAGTATATTCAGAATGATTTATTTTATAATTATATGGTAAAAATGAGAAAGTAAGCCATTTTTCAGTAATAGTGTGCTGTGACACTTTTGTGTATTTTTATGTCTGGTTTTCTAAACAGGTAGTTTTAAAGTACAGTGAAATTTGGGTACACAAGACAAATCAGACTCCTAAAAAGGATACAGAGTCTGGAAAGGTTGAGAGGCACTGATCTAGTCTAACTCCCTGCCAAGTGGCAGGATTTGTTGTGTCTAAAACATCCAACGCAGATGGCTACCTACCTTCTTTTTTGAAAACCTCCAGTGAAGGAGGTTCCATGATTTTCCTAGCAATTTGTTCCATTGTTCTATTGCTCTTACAGTTAGGAAGATTTTCCTGAGATTTAATCTAAATCTGCCATGCTGTAGGTTGAGCCCATTGCCTCTTGTCCTGCCCTCTGTGGCAAGAGAGAACAATTTTTCTCCATCTTCTTTATGGCAGTCTTTCAGGTATTTGAAGACTGCTATCGTGTCCCTTCTCAATCTCCTCTTTTCCAAACTAAAAATACCCAGTTCCTCCAGCCTTTGCTCATATGGTTTGCATTGCATCCCTTTCATCATCTTTGTTGCTTGCTGCTCGATCCTTTCCAGTTTCTCTACATCCTTGACATATAGGATTAATCAAAATTGGATACAGTACCCAGTTTAGGCCTAACCAGCACCAAGTAGGGTGGTACTGTCACCTCCCATGATTTGTATGCTGTGCCTCTGTTAATGCAAGTCAAAATTGCCTTTGTATTTGCATTTTTTTTCACATTGTTGACTCATGCTGAGGTTGTGATCCACCAAAACTCCCAGATCTTTCTCAGCTATGCTGCTGCCAAGCCAGTTATCCCACATTCTGTATTTGTGGATGTTCTTTTCCTTCCCTAAGTGGAGCACCTTGCATTTCTTTGTTGCATTTCATTTTGTTATCTATAGCCCAGTTCTCCAAGTCATCAAGTTCCCTTTGAATTTAATTCTATCCTCCAAAGTGTTTGTGCACGTGTGCACGCACACAATGTTGTGTCATCTGCAAATTTGATCAATATGCTCCCTATTTCTGCATCCAGGTCATAAATAAAAATGTAAAATAATACCAGACCCAGAAAGAGATCCCTGGAAGGACGTCACAAGTGGAGTTCCACAATCTGACATCATTCTATTAATAGTTACTCTTTGTTTGCGGTTGTTTATCCACTTAATGGTAGTTCTACCGAGCCTGCATTTATCCTGCTTACTTATGAGAATGCCATGTGGGACTGTGTCAGAAACCTGGCTAAAGTTCAGGTATATTATGTCCACTGCATTCCCCCTATCTACCAAACAAGTTACCTTGTTATTTACCAAGCTGGTTTGTCATGATTTGCTCTTGGTAAATCCATGCTGGCTGCTAGTGATCACCCCTTCATCCTCCAGGTATTTGCAAATTGAATCTTTTATACACTGCTCTAGTAGCTTCCCAGGTATTGAGGTCAGGCTAACCGGTCTATAGTTCTCTGGCTCCTCCTTTTTCAAGATGGGCACTACATTAGCCCTTCTCCAATCTTCCAGGACTCCTTTGTTATCTATGAGTTTACAAATATTATTGCCAGTGGCTCCAAGATTTCTTCAGCTAATTCCTTCACCCTAGGGTGAATAGCATCAGGCCCTGCTGACTTGAATTCATTCAAATTAATCAGAAAAACTCTGACGTGTTCTTTACTTATCCTGATCTGCATCCCTTCTCCCTTACTGTGTATGACAACTTCACTAGTCATGTGGTCACATGTTATTTTTTGTGAGAAGACTGAAGCAAAACTGGCATTGAGCAGCTCCGCCTTCTTATTTTCTGTTACCAGCTCACTTTCTCCATTGAGCAGCAGACCCCACCATTCCTGATGTTTCTTTTTTATCTGACATATTTGTAAACCCCCTTCTTGTTGTCTCTAACATTTCTTTCCAGCTGTAACTCATTCCTTGCCTTGGCTTTCCTGATTGTGTTCCTGCACCCTCACTCTATTCCCATGTATGCTTCCTTATTGACATGTCCCTCCTTCCATTTCCTGCATGTCTCTCTTTTGGTTTTTAGATAGCTAAAAAGCTTCTTGTGTAGCCACATTGGTCTCCAGTGGCTTTTCTTACCTTTTGTTTTTGTTTTGTTTTATGTTTTTTTGGTAGGGGGAGTTGCAGGGTTGAGTCTCTCAGCCTATTCCCTGCCTAAGGCTCTTGCCCTGTCCAACAGGGCTTTCTGGACAAGGAGCCCTGGATATTGCTCCTTACTGTTTTGACCAATGGTACTTCTGGGTAAGCTGGAGCAGGTTGCTACCGAGCAATAGCAAGTGCTCCCTCCCTCCCTCTCAGGAGTAGAACTGTGTGCTGCCAGGCAGGGACCAAAGGACAAAGTCTGCTGTTATCAAGTTTTAGAAAAGATGTAGTGCCAGTGTTTAATTGCTGGCACAAATGAGCAGCTTCTGCAGAATAGACGGAGCTCAAAATGTTATGCAGGCAGCTTGCCTGCCTAACCTCTGGCCACTTGGCATCAATGCTGTGGCAGAACAGTCCAACCAAGTTGCAAGCAGGCAAAATGCCATCCATTCAGATGGCTCTGACTGTAGGCAGCTAGGTGACCATCAGCTGTGGATGTGAATAGCAGGTTTTTTATCCTACAACAACAACAAAGCTTCTGCAGCTACATATACTATATTTTTGGCTCTTCTTAGCATAGCTTAGCATTGCCTGGGGAACAAAAGGGTGAGAGGCATTCAGATGGAGTTCTCTACACCTTTTTGGCTCTGTCTGCCTGGATCCCATGATTGTGCAGACCCATGGTTAAGAGGATGCATTATTGCTAATCCAGTTTCTGGCTGGTTTAATTAAAGAAAATATATTTTGGTTGTGTATGACTAGTTTTAGTTTGCACAAGAAACAGTGATTTATTCTCTCTTTTTGACCTGGACGTTGCATGATAGTTATTAAAAGGACCCAGAAGTGCTCACTGTCATCATTAGTCATTTATAAACTAAAATTTCTACTAATAGGTGTACAAGGACCACCCTCCCCCCATTTTTAATTGCTTGAATTAATTTATTTTAGTGTTAAGAAGTAAGTAGAGGCAGAGATTTCAACAGACCCTTCAGTGTCCTTGACTTTTGGCTTTCTACACAAGTCTTTCAGATGGACTGAAATAAATCTTGCACCCCAGTCAATGTACCATAGAACAAGCTGTCAAAGAACCATTTTCTTTTGAAGAGGGGGAATATACTGTTTCTGCCAAATAAAATCCCAAGTGAATGAATTAGAAAGCAAATTTAGCCTGGTTCAAAAATTGCATATGGGGCAAATTCAGAGATGGTATGTAAGGTGGGGAAGTTTCACTTTGGCAAATAAGTGAATCCAAGTTAACTTGGTATAATGGACATGTTGTGAGTGAGGCCATGTCTACACTTACCAGAGATCGATGCTGCTGTGATTGATGGAGCGGGAGCGAATTAGCGGGTCTGGTGAAGACCCACTAAATCGACATCAGCGTGCTCTCCGGTCAATTCCAGTACTCCACCAGAATGAGAAGAGTAAAGTAAGTCGTTGGGAGAGTGTCTGCTGTTGACATAGTGTAGTATATACACCACACTAAGTCGATCTAAGCTATATTGACTCCAGTTACCTTATTCACGTAGCTGGAATAGCGTAACTTAGATCAACTTGCCACAGTAGCGTAGATAAGGCCAAAGTGGTTGGAAAAGCAAATGAAAGCTACATCAGTTAAGGCGCTATCCTACAAACACTTGGACATATGATTAACTTTAAGCAGGTGAGTAGTCCCGCCACTGACTACTCATGTGAGTAAAATTAATCACATAAAGGTTTGCAGGATCTGGCTTTAGTCTCCTCGACGTAATTTATCCCATGATTACAATTTTTGCTAGTCTGTTGTAGAAAGTTCTCATTGGGGAATGTGCTAGTGAATCGTTTACATGTGTTTTTCTAAAAGTATCATAGCTGCATAATTCTCACTCCTGGATCTTTCTTCAACAGTCGGTCTGTTGGAACTCACAAGCTCTTAAGGTTTTTTGGCCATGAAGATAGTGGTAGCCTGGGGTAGAACATGAGCCAAGCGCCTTCCAGTTGTGGCACAGCACCCTCCTGCCAACTATAAATACTGCTTTCCAGAGTTGCCATTCAAGTTCTTTGATTGTATGAGTGGCAAAGGTCTGAGTAAAAAAAGCAGTTCAGTGCCTCGAGGTCAGTGCTGTGGGCTTCATAGCAGCCACCTAGAGGACCAAGAGTGACTGGACCAGAATGTCAAATGTAATACTGGTACCCAGAATCACCACCTTCCTCTCTGAAGACATGAATGTAGGAGGGGAGGACTCAGAGGCAGGGCCGGCTCCAGACCCCAGCGCGCCAAGCGCGCGCTTAGGGCGGCATTTTACCGGCAGGGCGGCAGCCGGCTCCGGCGGACCTTCCGCAGTCATGCCTGCGGGAGGTCCACCGGAGCCGCGGGTCCGGTGGTACCGCGGCTTCCGGGGACCTCCCGCAGGCGTGCCTGCGGATGCTCCACCGGAGTCGCGGGACCAGCAGACCCTCCGCAGGCACGTCTGCCAGAGGTCCGCCGGACCGCCAGAGCGCGCCCCGCGGCGCGCCGCCCTGCTTGGGGCGGCGGGATTCCTAGAGCCGCCCCTGCTCAGAGGCACTGATATGCTGCCATGTGTTAGGGGCTTCATCCAAGGTTCATTGAGTAGCTTCTAGACCTTTCTCAGATCTTTCCCTACATCATCCAGTGAGCTGATACTAAGTACCACTTTGAGCAGCAAGGCCCCATGCGATGAGGAGCTAATGCTTGGCCTAGCTCAGGGGTCGGCAACCGGTGGCTCGTGGCTCACCAGGGTAAGCACCCTGGCGGGCTGGCCCGGTTTGTTTATCTGCCGCGTCGGCAAGTTCGGCCGATCGCGGCTCCCACTGGCCGCGGTTCGCGGTCCCAGGCCAATGCGGGAGGCAGGAAGCGGCGCGAGCCGAGGGATGTTCTGGCCGCGGCTTCCTGCCTCCCGCATTGGCCTGGGACCGCGAACCGCGGCCAGTGGGAGCCGCGATCGGCCGAACTTGCCGACGCGGCAGATAAACAAACCGGGCCAGCCCGCCAGGGTGCTTACCCTGGCGAGCCGCGAGCCACCGGTTGCCGACCCCTGGCCTAGCTAGTGATAATGCAGGACACTTAATTGATGAAGCTGCTTGCCTGGGCTTATGGGGGAGTGGAGGCTGGATCTGTACTGATGCAGGCAGTGCTGGCACTGAGTAGCCCAGTAGTCTTAGCCAACTCAAGCTTTAGCCAGTCTTGTACTTAGCAACTAGGACCCAGGAATGAGAATCTTGCAAGACCATATCTTCAGAGAAGCAGAATTGCAAGATAAGTAGTTTTCTGTCCTCTATTTTAAATAGGAATGTTGTTAGTCACCAGATAATATCTAAGCTGAAATAATTACATGGCTCTTATTCTAGGTAAACAGGATCTGGTATATAAATCAATAAGAAGACCATAAATTCAGGGAAAGTTGGGGAAGGGATGGTAGCTGGGTTGGAGCTGTATTGTAACACTCCTGGAATATAAATTCTTAGCACTGTCACTGAGACATTTTTTGTGTTGAGACAAGTAGATCTGCATTTCTGAGCTTTCTCTTGGGGGGTCAGATAATGTGAAAATAAAATGGATGTGTTGTGTAACTCCAGTCTGAGTGGTAGCCATGTTAGTCTGTGCCACAAGGACTCCTCATTGTTTTTCCATTCTCTGAAGTTAATGAAAAGATGAAGGACCCTGTCCTGCAAAAACTTATGCCCGTGAATACCCATCTATATTCCCATGTAGTCCTATTTGGGTGGGTGGGTGTGTGAGAGAGAGAGATTATTAGCAGGATTGGGCCCTAACTCTGTCACTGTTGTTATCCATTAACTGTGTAAATGTATCAATGCAATTATGCATTTTAATCATTATTTAAATATGTAACACTCTCTCAGACAGGACTGAGACTTCATGTGGGCCTGCCACTGCTGCAGCTGCTTTGCCAAAAAGGGGGATGAGTCTGGATTGTTGCCATTTTGGCACTTTTCATGAGCACTAATTAACAAACAACAAAGAATGCAAGAATTTTGGGGCAAATAGAAAAGTTAGATTCACAAGAAGGGGCAGTAATTATGATGGAATTACGTGTTTCTTTAAAATTTAACTAGTATTGCACATGCCTAGTGTGCCCAATACCCATTGAGGTTAATGGGAGTTTTCCATTGACTTCTGGGGGGATATCTGATTAGGCCTGAAATGCCAGTGTATGTGAAAGCTGGGATGATGGATCTCATTCTTTGCTGACCCATAGCTATTTTAATCATTCTGTATCACAGAGCAGTGCACTGTACCTACTCATGCTTTTAGATTGTAAATATTGTGAGTAGGGGTCTATTATTGATATGACACAGTTACTGTAGAATGCTATGTACTACTGCAATGTTATGTAGTTATGAGGTAATATGACTAGGCATTTGTAATAGCAGCTCAAGTCAGCACAGTAGTGCAGTTTCTACATTTCTGCTTTTACACAAGGCAGTGAAATATGGTGTATGGGTAAGTTTAACTGTTATAAATAGTATTTGCCTGCTGTGGTTGAATATCTTACCCATTGCCTGGGACATGAGTGAAAGCTAGGAACTTGAAAAAATCGACCAGAGGACACTAGGGTGTAGCTCATAGGGCACAGACAACCACCAAAAGAAATGGCTGAGAAATATCAATGGGGCCAGCATTTCTCCTTATATCTGTGCCCTTTATCACAGTGTTTACTGATTGGTACTCTGGTTAGCAGTCTGGGAGTCGTCTTGTAATCCCAGCTCCTTCTGGACCTCCAAGGAACAGCCATTGCCCAAAATTGGGGTTCCCTTCCCCAATGCAGACTCTTCTCTAGGCCTTTGTTGCCTGGAGGTGGGAAGACTGCAGTGTCCTCTATGTGCAACTGCACCTTAATATAATTTAGAAATGACAGCTAGTGCAGAAAGTGGCTTCTTACTTGCTACACTGCCATTATTCCTGTGCTCTTTTATTTGAGCTGGCTGTCACTTAATTTTGGTGTAAACATAAGAACATAAGAATGGCCATACTGGGTCAGACCAAAGGTCCATCCAGCCCAGTATCCTGTCTACCGACAGTGTCCAGTGCCAGGTGCCCCAGAGGGAGTGAACCTAACAAGTAATGATCAAGTGATCTCTTTCCTGCCATCCATCTCCACCCTCTGACAAACAGAGGCTTGGGACACCATTCCTTACCCATCCTGGCTAATAGCCATGAATGGACCTATCCTCCATGAATTTATCCAGTTCTCTTTTAAATGCTGTTATAGTCCTAGCCTTCACAACCTCCTCAGGTAAGGAGTTCCGCAGGTTGACTGTGTGCTGTGTGAAGAACAACTTCCTTTTATTTGTTTTAAACCTGCTGCCCATTAATTTCATTTGGTGGCCCCTAGTTCTTGTATTATGGGAATAAGTAAATAACTTTTCCTTATTCACTTTCTTCACACAACTCATGATTTTATATACCTCTATCATATCCCCCCTTAGTCTCCTCTTTTCCAAGCTGAAAAGTCCCAGCCTCTTTAATCTCCTCATATGGGACCCATTCCAAACCCCTAATCATTTTAGTTGCCCTCCTCTGAACCTTTTCTAATGCCAATATATCTTTTTTTTTTGAGATGAGGAGACCACATCTGTACTCAGTATTCAAGATGTGGGTGTACCATGGATTTATATAAGGGCAATAAGATATTCTACATCTTATTCTCTATCCTTTTTTTAATGATTCCTACCATCCTATTTGCTTATTTGACTGCCACTGCACACTGCGTGGACATCTTCAGAGAACTATCCACGATGACTCCAAGATCTCCTTGCTGATTAGTTGTAGCTAAATTAGCCTGCATCATATTGTATGTATAGTTGGGTTATTTTTTCCAATGTGCATTACTTTACATTTATCCACATTAAATTTCATTTGCCATTTTGTTGCTAAATCACTTAGTTTTGTGAGATCTTTTTGAAGTTCTTCACAGTCTGCTTTGGTCTTAACTGTCTTGAGCAGTTTAGTATCGGCTGCAAACTTTGCCAACTAACTGTTTACTCCTTTCTCTAGATCATTTATGATCTGTTTTTAAAGTTTTTAAAATGTTAGTTTTTACTTTAAGAGCCTCTTGATTATCTGAGATGCTACCTCTCTTTCTAAATTAATAGATAATTTGTATGTTGGGGAAACTTTTGAAAGAAATCAATATAAAGAACTTCTTATAACTGAGGAGGTAAATGCTTTGAATTTTTTCTGCATGGAAAGTAACTGAGAAATTAGTGTTGTGAAAATTCAGTAGCAGTAGCGCTTTCTCATGTCTTCTAATGCTAGCATTTCCTGAGATTAGGAAAAATCCACTATCCAATTCAACAATAATGCTTGAGGAGGGAGGAAATCTTTGAAAGGTAAAACAATGTTACGGTCCATTTTAATGTAATGCAGTAGGGATCAGGTTAAAACTGCTGGGATGTAGATCTGATTATAATGTAACTGCAGCAGAAGAAAGGGAAACATTGGTGGCTGCCATTCACTTTGAACTGGGTGTGTGTGATTAAGCAACACATATTCCAGTATACTTCTGATTACTGTTTCCAGTACATTATTTAATACTTCAGTCAGCCTGTGTATATTATAATTCACTTTGTACAATTCCCTAATGTTTTCAATAAATGTCATATAAGTACACGATATACAGTACACTAGAATATTAAAGTGGAGTTGCATGTTAATTTAGTCGTAGTGCTGTGTTATCTTATGCAGGACAGCTGGATACCATAAATTGTGATTGGGGATGGCAACTAACCCTTACCAGAAAAGTCATTGATTGAATGGATGGGGGAGACTGAATTCCAACCTAACTCATACAGGTGGCCCTTCTATGTCAGAATTAAAGTGTCCTGGTGGGGGAGGGGTACCAACCTTTGCCGTTCTGATGGCTATACTGTACCTGTTCATGTATTAATTAGCAAGCTTTGATCTCTAGTGTCTTTAATTATGCACACTTTCTCAATCTTGTATGTCAGCTTTTAGATTAAATAAAGCATAGTAATACTTCTTACAGCTCTTTGTGGAACTAGGGAGTTGACTTACGCTGGGTGGTTGAAGAGGATCCTGGTGTCTTGGTGGAGTTTTCCATAATACTGATTAGTGCAAAGCCCATACAATTACTAAGGCTGGTTGTCTGTTATAAAAAAAAAAGTTTTTGAATCACAGCCTTGTTATGACAAACAACGAAAGTCACAATTTTCTCTTCTTTCCCCTTCTCCCACCCCCAAAAATGTCACTGCACATATTATGTTAAGGGTGGGGAGAGAGGGGAGGAGAAGGAGCCAAAGAAAGGATCAGGAGCAGAAGAAAAGGATAAGGCTAGAAAGCAAATTGCTACTTTAAAGTCTGGTGGAACAGATCTTGATCTTCCTGCAAGGGACTAGTCAGCCCTAGTGGTGCCCTCCTTAGATCCGCTGCAGGTGGTAAGAGCAGTAACATCTTCACCTGGCAGCTGAGAGCCCCCCTTGCTGGAGCCACCCATAAAAGCAGATTCTGTCTCCCAGGAGAGGTGCTGAGAAGTTGGAAATCATGGTTCATAAAGCAGTGGAATCTGTGACTTTCTAGATAAGCAACCAGCTTTAATAATAACTGCATCCTATCTGTGCCTGTGCAAACTTGAGCTGTGTGCATCTATCAAAGATCATTCTCTGTTTTAAAATATTTAAAAGCTTTAAGGAAATACTGTCAGCTAGAAATTTAGTCAGTTTTAAAAGGTTAAAGTATTTTCAGATATTACACCTACTCCCAATGATCCTGGCCATTTTTATAGATTTTCCACTCACATTTTCCTGTTTCTTAAATATTTTTCTCTTCCATGTTTCTGTGGAGAAGACCTGCTCAAAGAAGGGAAGTGTAGTGGCAAGATCCACTGACCTTCAGTATAGTTAGGATGTAGTTATTTGAAAAACAAGTTCAGCTTAAAGTTACTAATGATCTCTCTCTTTACATGGACCTGTCTAAGGAGTTGGATTTAGTCAAAATTACTGCTCCAAAAATTAAAATTTTGGGCTTAGCAGCGAATTCATACTATGGTTTGCGAGTTACTTATGGAATTGTGTTCAGACAATTTTCATTAGAATCAAAGGGCATTAAAAATAGTGGGCACATCAAGAATCTATTCTTGCGTTTCTCTTTTCTATTTCTGTTGTTAACCTTCCCGCTCCAATGTGTTTTCTCCTCTATGCATATATATGCCATTGATACAGTGTTGTCTTACAGTGGCTCATCTTTACTGGAGGCGTAGTTCTTTTCCAGTGACTCAAGTTCAAGTGAAATGAAAACCAAATACATGATTTTTTGGTTCACCTCCCAGATGATAGAAACGGATGCTCTCATTAATGATTAACACAATAGCTGGTGGCTCAAAGTAGATTTGGGAGAGAGCTTTGGGATAGCTCCCTCCTTGAACAACTACTTGTTTAATAATTTTCTGTGTCAACACTAGCTCACTTTAGCGTACATTTTTGAATTCCAATTCAAGTATTTCTGGTATTTCAGATTATATCTTTGCCTTTACCTGTCTTCTAAGACCAATATGTATGCAAATCATAGATACAATAAGACTTTGACATTATTGTTGTTTAAGTAGTAGTAGTTTATAGCACCCAGTAGCATAGGTACAATATTGGTTTTGTAATGCTCCTCTATTACAAATGTTGAGCATACTGTACATGAATTTATAATACATTTAAGATTTTCTAAAGTCAGTTTACCTATTAAATGGTTACATAATTAGGAACCAGTTGTGCTCCTTTTAACATCCAAGAGAGTCTTGCTTTTTTTAGTTCAATAGATGTTGACTCAGGCTGATCATATAGTTACATTCGTAGTTTTCAGTATTGTTAACATTCCTATATGATTGCAAAATGATTACTCTTTTCATTGCACTATGCTGTGATAATTTTTTTAGCCTGGATTTGAATGGGACAGTGACAAAAAGGGATATAAATGTTATGAATTAAATCATAATTTCTGCTCTGGGGATTTTCCTATTACATTAATGTCTTTTAAAAGAAACAGAAGGATATTTTTAGTATAGGTATGCCTATAACTTGAGAACGGTGTATTCTTACACTACAGAAATATAAACACTAAATAAACATTACCAGATGCTATTTTCATGTGCCAATGGTGGCTACAAATCTGAAAGGAAAGCTGCTCTTTTCTCTTGCCATTCTGGATAAATATTATAGGGCGGTGTTTGTTTTTTATTTGATTTTGTTTAAGTGTACTGGAGTCTCAAGGACCCTATGCACATCTATGATGCATTTTGACTGTCAGAAATACCTGTTCTACCATCATAGCTACAAATGCAACACTTGCCAGCAATCAGTATACCTGTGATAAAGTAATTTCCACCTAATATTAAGAATAAGAAGCAAATGTGAAAACTCAGTTGTGTGGTGACTGTTGGTGACCACTCTGATGTTGAAAGTAGAAGATAACTGTGTGAATTTTATTGCTAGGTTACTTGCACCATATAACTTATATATGTATATAGCTTAGATTGTATTTTTTCCTCACACTCGTGTGCTTTATTCAGAATGTGCAGCAAATATTATTTTTGTGCTTTTTTTTCTTCCCTGTTTTCACTGACATCTGTTGTGTGTGTTTCCTTTAGAGATTCGAGCTCAACTGATAGAGCAGCAGAAATGTCTGGAGCAGCAAACTGAAATGAGGGTGCAGCTTCTTCAGGACCTGCAGGATTTTTTCCGCAAGAAAGCAGAAATAGAGACGGAATATTCCCGCAATCTAGAAAAATTAGCAGAAAGGTTCATGGCAAAAACAAGAAGTACAAAGGACCATCAACAGTACAAGTAAGATAGGTTCTAATACTTAAACTCAATTCACTTTCCAGTGTTAGAAGTGGGTTAAGTTATTTATTTTGTCAAAGGTCCAAATACTGTGTAATCAGTCATCTCCCTTGCATTTTGGTCCCACTGACTTGTGGTACTGTTTAATTAGTGACTGTTCATAGCAGATTGTATCAATCTCTTGACATTTAAATTGCACAAATATTATCATGTGAAAGAACTTAGTGGGAAAACAAAATGTAATACACAGCTGGAAGAGATGCACAGCACTGTATATGCAAAACTGTGTGCTGATTGTTGTGATGGAGTTTTCAGAATTTGACAGGCTCATAATAAAGGCTGATGAGCCTTCCAAGAGGTGCCAGGAAGAAGTAAAAAAAAGAGAGAAGAGGAGGGAAACTTGTTGTTGTATGTATTGTTACATATGGGCTTTGCTGCCTCTTTATTGCTGCTATCCTTAGAAACAAGGAAGAGTCAGATTTCATACATGGCTAATGGTTGTATATGGATGTGCATAGACTATAGTAACTTTTGTGCAACGCAGAGCTGGTGAAATACTATTTGTCAAATAATTTATTTGGTACATTTTGCAAAATATTTCAAAAAAATTATTTGTTGAAATAGTCTCTTCTATGTATTTGCCCAACTTACAGAGCTGGTTGAATAATTAATGAATATATTAATTTTATTTATTATGTGCATCATAGAATCATAGAATATCAGGGCTGGAAGGGACTTCAGGAGGTCATCTAGTCGAATCACCTGCTCAGAGCAGGACCAATCCCCAACTAAATCATCCCAGCCAGGGCTTTGTCAAGCCTGACCTTAAAAACCTCTAAGGAAGGAGATTCCACCACCTCCCTAGGTAACCCATTCCAGTGCTTCATCACCCTCCTAGTGAAAAAGTTTTTTTTATTATCCAACCTAACCCTCCCCCTCTGCAACTTGAGACCATTATTCCTTGTTCTGTCATCTGCTACCACTGAGAACAGTCTAGATCCATCCTCTTTGGAACCCCCTTTCAGGTAGTTGAAAGCAGCTATCAAATCCCCCTCATTCTTCTCTTCTGCAGATTAAACAATCCCATTTCCCTCAGCCTCTCCTCATAAGTCATGTGCTCCAGCCCCCTAATCATTTTTGTTGCCCTCCGCTGGACTCTTTCCAATTTTTCCACATCCTCCTTGTAGTGTGGGGCCCAAAACTGGACCCAGTACTCCAAATGAGGCCTCACCAATGCCAAGTAGAGGGGAATGATCACATCCCTTGGTCTGCTGGCAATGCTCCTACTTATACAGCCCCAAATGCCATTAGCCTTCTTGGCAACAAGGGCACACTGACTCATATCCAGCTTCTCATACACTGTAACCCCTAGGTCCTTTTCTGCAGAACTGCTGCCTAGCCTAGTCTGTAGCAGTGCATGGGATTCTTCCATCCTAAGTGCAAGACTCTGCACTTGTCCTTGTTGAACCTCGTCAGGTTTCTTTTGGCCCAATCCTCTAATTTGTTTAGGTCCCTCTGTATCCTATCCCTACCCTCCAGCATATCTACCATTCATCCCAATTTAGTGTCATCTGCAAACTTGCTGAGGGTGCAGTCCACACCATCCTCCAGATCATTAATGAAGATATTGAACAAAACCGGCCCCAGGACCGACCCTTGGGGCACTCCGCTTGATACCGGCTGCCAACTAGACATGGAGCCATTGATCACTACCCATTGAGCCCGATGATCTAGCCAGCTTTCTATCCACCTTATAGTCCATTCATATATAAAACCAGATTAGCTCATTCAAACTATTTTGCAATTAGTCAAAATACTGGTGAATGATCAAAGACAAATGCATTTAAGAGCCAATGGCTGAAAGCTGAATCTAGATCAATTCACACTGAAAATAATGAGCAAATTCTTAACAGTGATGGACAAGGCCTGGAACTACTTATCAAGGGATGTGGTAGATTCTCTAACTCATTGTGGCAGTGCTTGCAATTATATCCCTTGAATCACATGATTATTTACGAATTGCTGCAAGAAAAAGAAAAAAATGTCAGGCCCTGTCTACTCTAGAAAGGGTTTGTTGGTATAGTTATATTGGCAAACTCTCCTAGTGTAGAAGCAATGTATACCAGCTAAACGGTTCTTATGCAGTAAAGCTTCTTCCAGTTTCCCAAACGAAATAAGCTATGCCAGCAATAGGATTTTTTTCCCCAGTATAACTGTGTCTACACTATAGTATAGTACCAGCAGGTAACTGGACTCCTGAGGCCACACATCCTGATCCACCCCTTCTCCCCAAAGCCCCACCCCCCTCTGCCTCTTTCCCCAAGGCCCCATTTCCATCGTTCTCTCCTCTCCCCCCGTTGCTTGGTGGATCGTCTCAAGAAGCCTGCCTGCAGATAGAAGGCGGTCCCAGCTGAGCAGGGGCTGGGGCAAGTTAATGAGCCAGCACCTCTCCCCTCCCCACGGTAACTGGACATTTGATTCAAGTGTGATTTAGGGTTGTGGGTCCCCTTTTCAACCGGTCGAAAATGGGCACCTGGCAACACTAAATGGCACCCAGACACAAAAGCCAAAAACCAGACTGTCTAGGTGGCAAACTCCGTATTGGCCAGGAGTCTCCCAGATCAGCATCAATCTCCCATTGGCTACTGAAACCAATCCAGGATATTTTAATGGGCCGCTAGAAGTCCAGTTGATGGGGGCGGCGCAGCTGGGCTACCTTCCCTAGCTCTGCACAGCCTCCGGAAGCAGCCGGCACGTCCCTCTAGTTCTTAGGTGCAGAGGGGGCCAGGTGGTCTTTGTGCACTGACCCCACCCTGAGCACCGACTCCACAGCTCCCTTTGGCCAGGAACCATGGCCAGTGAGAGCTGCGGGGGCGGTGCCTGCAGGTAGGGGCAGCGTGCAGAGCCACCTGATCGCCCCTGAGCCCAGGAGCTGAACATGCCGGTCGCTTCCAGGAGCCGCCTGAGGAAAGTGCTGCCTAACTGAAGTCGGCACCCTGCACCCCCTCCCGCACCCCAACCCCCTGACCCATCCCCTCACCCAAACTCCCTTCCAGAGCCCGCACCCCCTCCCGCACGCCAACCCCCTGACCCATCCCCTCACCCCCCTCCCTCACCCAAACTCCCTCCCAGGGCCCGCACCACCTCCCACGCCCCAGCCCTGAGCCCCCTCCCTCACCCAAACTCCCTCACAGGGCCCACACCCCATCCTGTACCCCAATCCCCTGCCCCAGGCTTAGCCCAGACCACCTCCCACACTCCAAACTCCTCAGCCCCACCCCCGAGCCCAGACCCCGCACCCTCTCCCATACCCCAACTCCCTACCCCAGCCTGGTTAAAGTGGGGGAGAGCAAGCAATGGAGGGAGGTGGGATGGAGGAGGCGGGGCCTCGGGGCAGGGGCAGGGCAAGGGTGTTTGGGTTTGTGCAACTAGACAGTTGGCAACCCTTGTGGCCACACTACTACACTAGGGCTTTTACCAGCACAGAAATATCTGCTATAGGTGTGATTTTTTTTTCTTGACACTGTAATCAATATAACTATGCCAGCAAAAGTTTTAAATGTAGACCAGGCCTCTGTTTCCAGCACTCATGGTTGCAGAGGAAAACTTTAATCTAAATGCTCAAACACCAAAAGGCAAATAAAAAGAATCTTTTAAAAGATATCATTACTTGTAAAGCAGTGCCACGTCTTTTCAGGATCGATTTTTGCATTCTTGGGGGTTGGCATTTTATCTTTAAATCAGCATTGGATGTCTTCCTAAAAGACATGCTGTAGCTCAACCAGAAATTATGATCTTGACGAATGAATTACAGGGTGAGGTTCTGTGGTCTGTGTTCTGCAGAAGGACAGACTAGATGATGATAGTGGTCACTTCTGGCTTTAAAATATATCAATTAGCAGGATATTTTTAAACTATCTGCTGAAGATCTTTGTAAGTGAATTTAATGTAGTTCACCTACATTTTCAACCATAAGGGAGGATTCTGTGCTCTTTGGCAACTCAGACCTAAATCCTGCATGGGAGGACCTCTGATTTTTGCAATACCAATTTCTGCATTAAACTGAAAATTTTGTGGTAGCTTCCAGCAAACTAAGTGGTGTTTTTTAGTGAATAAATATGAAAATGAATAATATAATTAGTACAGGAATCCTGGTGTTAATATTGTAATAAATAGAATTTACTTTACATTGTCCCCATATCTTCAGTGTGCCACATATTTTTGTGGTGACAAAAATAACTTCAGTTGTATAAATTGTCAAGGACAAAGCTGCAGGTTTTACAACTGGGTAATGCCAGTTGAGGCTTTTGCATGGGGGAAAGGATGCATCTTCTTTCCCTTCTACTCTTGGGAAGCACCAAAATTAAAAGTTATGGGATGTCTTGACCTCCTACTTCCCCTCCCCCAGCAACCCTTGACAGCAGCCTGACTTATAAATTGTTCTGTAGATGGTTTCCTAGTTAACACTCCATTGAGATGAATGGGACAATTCATCACGTTCAGAACTGTTTGCAGACTCTCACACCCAGCACTTAACTTTCCTGACATGAACCAAATGTATTCTTCGCAACTAGAAATGGTATGGCCTGAATATTCTAGGTTCATAAGATGAAATCCTGGTCCCACTGAAGTGAATGGCAACGCTTCCATTGAATGTCAATGGAGCCAGAATTTCACGCATATATTTTAAGGCTGAGGACCACAATGATAATCTAGTAAGAGCTCCATCATAATACAGGTCATAAGATTTCAGTGCAGTAGTAATTTCTGCATCAAGACGAGAAGCTCAGTACACCACCTTGAGCTTACACTATGATATCCCCAGCAAGCCAGTTTGCCTAATGGCCAGTGCCTGTGCTTTGCTTTCTCCCTGAGGGCTATAAACAACAGTATAATGTTGCCACTTACAACTTACCCCACAGCTCTTTCTAAGCAAGCACCTTTATTCTGAAGGTAAAAGCATTACAGAGAAAACCTATTAAAAACAATTAAACACACAAAATATGCCAGGAGTCTTATGGGGTCCTGTTAGATCAAAGTTTTTCCAACCCATTGGCAAGGGTTGACATCCCCCTTCGGCAGAAAGTCCTGTCCATTTGCTGGCTCAGAAAGAGGGCCCTGTGACAGTTCAAGCTCTTCCTTTTATACCCAAAGCCCTTTCTTTGTCGCCATGTCTCTGGAAAAGCCAGCCTGAAGCAGTGTATGAAAATCACTCCGGGGTGGGGGTGGTACCTCTCTAGAGTTGTTCAGTCTCAGTGACTTGCCTTAGTCACCCTCCACTGTTTTTAGTTCCTGTAGTAGCTGTGGTAACCATCCCCTATGGAATAGAACACAATTACACATAAACCATTCATAGATTAACACTATATGGTCCCTAAAGATATTGCACTTTGACAGTGAATACCAAGGAAAGTGGTGGATTTTCCCTTTCTTGATGTCTTCAAATCAAGACTGGATGCCTTTCTGGAAGATGTGCTTTATTCAAACAAAAATTATTGCACTGAGTTCAGAGATCATTCTATGAAATTCTAAAGTGTGGGTAATACAGGAGGTTAGAGTACATTCATAGTAGCAAATATCTCCAATGGCAAGAGACTAGAACACTAGATGGGGAGAGCTCTGGGTTACTACAGAGAATTCTTTCCCAGGCATCTGGCTTGTGGGTCTTGCCCATATGCTCAGGATCTAACTGATCACCATATTTGAGGTCAGGAAGGAATTTTTCCCCTAGTTCAGATTGGCAGAGACCCGGGGGGTGGGGGGGAGTGGACGGTTCACCCTCCTCTGCAGCATGAGGCACAGGTCACTTGCAGGTTTAAATTAGTGTAAATGGTGGATTCTCTGTAACTCGAAGTCTTTAAACCGTGATTTGAGGACTTCAGTAACTCAGCCAGAGGTTATGGGTCTATTACAGGAGTGGGTGGGTGAGGTTCTATGGCCTGCAATGTGCAGGAGGTCCCTTCTGGCCTTTAAGGCTATGCACCTATAGATTCCAAGACCAGAAGAGACCATTGTGATCATCTAGTCTGACCTTCTGTATAACACAGGCCATAGAATGGTCCCAAAATAATTCCTAGAGCATAGCTTTAAAAAAAAAATCCTCTCTTGATTTAACAATTCTCCTTCGAGTGATTGCTTATGTCCATTTCAATAGGGGTGTGTATGTGCCACATGCACAGTCGTCTGAAGTTTTTTACCATGGCAGTACCCATCGGGTTGGCTGTGGAGCCCCCTGGAGTGGCACCTTTATGGTGGTGTATATAGGTCCCTGCCGACCTGCCACCTGCTTAGTTCCTTCTTACCACCAATGACGGTCATTGGAGCAACTGGTTTCTTGCTTTAGCAAGTGCTTCCTAGCAGTTTTCCCTGCATATAGTTGTTATCCTTCATGATCTTAGTTAGTCAGTTAGTTCATTAGTATGTTTAAATTGGGGGGTTCTCCCCCAATATTTTTCCCAGTCACCGGGGCATGCTGCAGCCTCAGGAGTTCAAGCCATGTGATAGGTATGGTAAGCCTATGCCCAGAGGGATCCGCATGCCGCTTGTCTGAAGTGCCTGGAAGAGGGTCATTCGTAAGACTGGTGCACCATCTGCAGAGGCTTCAAGCCTCTGAGGGAGAGAGACTATCACTTCAAGCTCCTCTTGATGGAGTCCGCTCTCTGGCCCCAACCGGCTCAAGAGCTGGCACTGGCAGCCTCAGGGCACAGCGCACCGGCCTCAGTGCAGGACACCTCAGCACCGAGGAAGGACTCATATAAGGAGCATCAGCACCTTTCCCCTGCGTGGAAGGCTGGCTCATCAGTGCAGTACCGATCACAGTCCCCAGTGTCAGGACCACAGCCAGGGCTCCATAGTGGACGCCTTTCACCTACTGTGGATAAGTCACCTGCTGTATGTGTTCCTGCCCTTTCCCCTCATACACAAGGTCCTCCTCAAGATCCGGCAGGATGGGGCTTCAGTGATCCTCATCGCACCACTGTGGCCCCGACAGCATTAGTTCACCAGACTACTGAACCTATCAGTGGACAGGCCAGTGGCCCTTCCTTTGCTCCTGGACCTTGTCTCACAGGATCACGGCCAACTACAACACGCCAACCTGGAGTCCCTCCACCTCATGGCATGAAAACTCCATGGCTGAACCAGCTTGAACTGCAATGCTCGGACTCTGTTAGGGAAGTTCTGTTGGGGAACAGGATGCGCTCCACTCGCACAACATACCTGGCGAAGTGGAAGCATTTCTCCATTTGGTCCCTCCCTGCAAAAGCCTCTATTGCCCTTGTGCTAGATTACCTCTTGTACCTGAAGCAACAGGGGTTGGCAATATCATCTATTAAGGTGCATCTGGCGACCATCTCGGCCTTCCACCTGTTGTGGCAGGCAGGTCAGTTTTTAGCAATCCCATGGTGGGCCGGTTTCTTAAGGTCTTGGATAGACTTTATCTCCAGGTAAGGCAGCCCGTTCCTCAGTGGGATCTTAACCTGATCCTTCCCAGACTCATGGATCCCCCTTTAGAGCCCCTGGCAACCTGCCCCTTATCCCACCTTTCCTGGAAGGTGGCCTTTCTGGTGGCCATAACCTTGACCAGAAGGGTCTCCAAGCTCAGAGCACACTGACTTCCAAGCCCCACTTCTCAGTCTTTTATAAGGACAAGGTGCAGCTATGCCCTCACCCATTGTTGTTACACAATTTTACGTTAACCAGGACATATTTCTACCAGTATTCTTTCCTAAATCTCATGCCAGCAACAAAGAGCGAGCACTCCATTCCCTGGACGTCAGGCGTGCCCATGCCTTCTACATTCAACGCACAAAGCTGTTTCGTAAGTCACCACAGCTTTTTATTGCAATTGCTAAGAGGATGAAAGGGCTTCCCATCTTATCCCAGTGCATCTCGTCATGGATCATGTCCTCCATCAGAACGTGCTATGACCTGGCTGAGAGCCCAGCCCCAGCGTTGATGGCGCAATGCACAAGAGCACAGGCCTCTTCCACTGCATTGCTCGCACAAGTTCCCGTTCAGGACATATGCAAGGCAGCAACGTGGTTTTCCATCAACACCTTCATGTCATACTATGCCATCACTCAACAGGTGAGGGATGATGCAGCCTTTGGCAGGGCATTACTGCAATCAGCAACTCAGTGAACTCTGACCCCTTCTCCATGGAAACTGCTTGGGAATTACCTATTGGAATGGACATGAGCAATCACTCAAAGAAGAAAAGACGGTTACCTACCTTTCGTAACTGTTCTTCAAGATGTGTTGCTCATGTCCATTCCAAATCCCACCCGCCTCCCCTCTGTCAGAGTATTCCGGCAAGAAGGAACTGAGCAGGTGGTGGGTCGGCAGGGACCTATATACACTGCCATAAAGGCAGCACTCCAGGGGGCTCCACAGCCGACCCAACGGGTACCGCTAGGGTAAAAAACGTCTGATCGTGCATATAGCGCCCGCACACACCTATTGGAATAGACATGAGCAACACATCTCAAAGAACAACAGTTACGAAAGGTAGGTAACCGTCTTTTGTCAGTGATGGAGAATCTACTACGACCCTTTGTAAATTGTTCCAGTGGTTTAAAATGTATGCCTTATTTCTAATCTGAATTTGTCTAGCTTTAACTTCCAGACACTGGATCATGTTATACCTTTCTCTGCTAGTTTGAAGGGCACATTATTAAATATTTGTTCCCCATGTAGATACTTATCGATTGTAATCAAGTTACACTTAACCATCTCTTTGTTAAACTAAATAGATTGGGCTTTAAGGCAGTTTTTCTAATCCCGTAATCATTCTCATGGCTTTTCTCTGAACCCTCTCCAATTTATTAACATCCTTCTTGAATTGTGGGCACCAGAACTAGACACAATCTTCCAGCCGCTGTTGCACCAGTGCCAAATAGATAAAATAACCTCTCTACTCCTACTTGAAATTCCCCTGTTTATGCACCCCAGGATCATGTTTGTTACACTTGGAGCTCATATTCAGCTGATTATCCACCAGGCTCACAAAACCTTTTTCAAAGTCAGTGTTTCCCAAGGTAGAGTCCCCCATCTTATAAGAATGGCCTACATTCTTTGTTCCTGGAGGTATACATTTACATTTAGAAATATTAAAAAACACATTGTTTGCTTGCGCCCAGGTTACCAAAACATCCAGATTGTTCTGAATCAGTGACTTGTTCTCTATTTATCACTCCCACAATTTTTGTGTCAACTAGGTGATCTAATGATCCCTACTGGCCTTAAAATCTATGAAATATATTCTGCAAGGTTTTAATACACTCCTGGTGCACAGAGGGAGAAGTTAAAGAAAAATGCTACTGCTCAAGCTTGGCAGGTAACACTGAAACTGAGATATCAGAGTCCACCACAAGGACTGTTTGCAAGATTTATTTTTTTAACTAATACTTTATACTAGATGTTAATGGTGGGGGGGAAGCCTGAAATCTCAAAAATGTGGTTTTTTAGGTCATTAAGTAAATAATGACTGAACTAACTTAAATTATTTATTTTGGCATTTTTAATAAAAGGTTAGATAAACTATACGTGATTTAAGTATACAGACTGGGGTGGAAAGAGTCTGTAATGGAAACACAAAGATGCTGAACTACTGAAAAATGACCCTGTCATATCAGTGGCCCTCGTACTATATAACTGTAATTGACAATGTTACATGAATATTAGTGATCAAATGGAACTTATGAATGCGGATCAGAGTTAGGAGTCATTATGTACTGTTACAGACATTTTTAAAACTATCAAAATTAAATTCATTACAGTGAACAGTATTTTGATAGACGCACACCTATGATTTCTTTCTTGTAAAGTATTTGGACTATGCTTACTGGGCAAGATTTTCAGTGCTAAGAGAAATAATTGGTACAACTCTTTTGCAATGGCCTGTATAGATTCTGAATGTTTATAGTCCATCTGTGAGCAACTGCAAACTTTGTGTCAAGTTTTTGGTATTTGCAGAGAGATTGTAATGATATGAATTCTTTAGTTTTTCTATTTGTGCCTCATGCGGCTTGTAAAACATGCCTTAAAATACTATATAAAGCTTGACTAACCAAATATATTCCAAGAATGGATTGACTGACTGTTCAGAAACAGATTTAGGTCCAAATCCAGCTTACTTTATTCACAAGAGTAACCCTGTTGACTTCTGTGGGACTACTTGCATGAATAAAGGGAGCAGGGCTTGACTTCTAGCATTTATCCTGGCAGATTTATGTGCATTCTTTCTTTACAGAGATCAGTTGTTCTTTAATTTAATTAAATTTAAAATGTTGGGTTCATGTTTATGTATATCTGGTGGAGGGTGGGTGTGGCAGGGAGATTATTTCTGGTATGTTAATTATGTAACATATGTATACTCTTTAGGAAAGACCAGAATCTCTTATCTCCAGTGAATTGTTGGTACTTACTCCTTAACCAAGTGAGAAGAGAAAGCAAAGACCATGCAACTTTGAGCGATATCTATCTGAACAACGTTATCATGCGCTTCATGCAGATAAGTGAGGATTCCACCAGAATGTTCAAAAAGGTAATATATATCATGTTGAATTTTAGTTACCATTGAAAGGCAAATGTCTAAGAGGTAGAATTTTAAGGGAAGATTCAGCAGTGTAGTAACATAATCTGCTTTAGCATATTAATAGATTTTTCATGGCATTTTTCACAGGGAAAATTCTTACTACAATTCTTACTATCTGATGGTAACCTCAGGAACTGAAGTGCTTTAAATTCAGGAGGTGAGGAAGAAGCCCTGTTCTTTGCTCAAAAGTGTATTGCGTAGGCAGGCAGGAAGGAAAAAAACGGTTCAACCTAGAAGTGACAAAAGAATGTTGTTGGATTATTTGCAGAAATGCTGTATGGCCATGGTGGTTCTTCATGTACATGCAGCTGTGTATTCCACTTAGGTGTGTGGGCGCCGAACTCATAGGAGCCAGATAATTTTGCGTAACAGTACTTGTAAAGGGGCAGTGCTTGTGCCTCATGGCTTAGTTTCTTCTTATCACCAGTGGCTGGAGTTGGAGTTATGTGTTGTTTTCACCCCACAATCCCTCTATTTCCTAGTGACTTTTCTAGTTGTATTGAGTTAATTAATACTCTTAGTACTGTATTAGTGTTAAAGTATTTCCCTGATGATGCCCTCAGCAGGGTTTAAACATTGTCCGTCGTGTGGGGGACTGGTCCCCGACAATAATCCCCACACACACGGTGCTTACCATGCTGAGGGGAAGCCCACATCAAGAAACAGTGTTGGATTTGCAGATTGTTCTCCAAACAAATTCAGGTGGCGAGCGATCTTTGTCTAAGCAGCACCTGCTTGAACAGGCCGTTCAGCCTGCTTTGGCACTGAGGTCCTCATCAGATCAGAGGTCGGCCTCAGGTTCTGAGAGTGCTGCCGTTCCATGCTCTGGAACTGGTGCCTCTCCAAAGACATGGAGGAGTCATTCCCTGTTGAGTGCGCCGAGGAAAAAGCCACTCCAGGTGGCATGGTGTTTCATCTGCCTCCTCCAGAAGAAGCATGTATCAGCATGGTGTGAATGCCAGCACACGGGATGGAGTAGGTCTCATCAATCATTCCCTGATACCAGGCAGTGAGGTCAGAGAACCCCTTACCATCGACTCCAGTTTCAGCACTGGGGCTTCCATTGAGTCTGGTGCCAACAAGGGTGATGCAGCACCATCTGTTTCTGCGCCAACGGACCTCCTCTGCCTTCATGTTCCAACCTCTCCCTTGGTCCAGGACTTTGCCAGTGCTGCATCATTTATAGCCCCATTTTCTGAGCAGGCCACTGAACCTGTGGGTCTGTTGGCACCATACCTCAGTGTTACCCGTACACAGTCAGTGGAAGCAGGGCTGAGGCTAGGCTCGACCTCTTCAGTACCAGGAATTTTTTAGCACCGCTGCTGTCAGCTTCATTTTCATCCCAAGACAATTCTGTGGTGCTCGACTCTTCCTCTCCTTCAGTACCACAGGATTTTAAGGAGCACTAGAACCTTTTGTGGTGCGTTGCTGCTTCTTGGGTATTCAAGCAGAGTTCCTGGAGGAGAACACCCATGCGTTGTTGGATATCCTACAATTGTCTGCCCTGGGAGAGATGCCCTCCCTATTAACAATGCACTCCTAGAGCTTGCTAAGATTCTCTGGAGTATGCTGGCTTCGGTACCACCTATAGCAAAGCACATGGAAAACCGCTACCTCATTCCAGTGCGGGGATTTGAGGGTTTTTACTCCCATCCAGCCCCAAATTCCTTGGTCATAACAACAGTGAACAATAGAGCTTGGCAAGGCAGATTTCTGTCCACTCCCAAGAATAAGGACGCTAAATTAATGGACCTGATGGGTAGGAAGATTCACACCTCCTTCTCCTTGCAGATGCGGATTGACAACTAGAAGGCATTGGTGTCCAAGTACAAGTTTGTCAATTGGACAGCTATGTCTAAGTTTGCAGGTTTTCTGATTTTCTTGTGTTGTCAGTTCAGCTTTCCATACCCTTTCCTCTTCATCCCAACCTACTCAGACAGACTCCAGTCACACCTTGCATCCCGTGCTCAGTTCACTGTATCTCACGGTATGGCTCCATCATGGCTGAATAAGAAGGAAATGTGGTGTTTGGTGGCTGTTCAACAAGTCCTACTCAACAGTAGAAAGCCCTCTACCTGAATGGCCTATTCAGTGAAATGGAAGTGGTTTTTATTATGGTTGTTGGCCTCTGGAATTCAACCGACGCTGGCTTCTATTCAAGACATTTTGCAGTATTTGCTGCACCTTCAATCGTTGGGCCTTGCGCGTAACTCATTGACAGTACAACTGGCAGTGACATCAGCATTTCATCTCTCCATTCAGGGAATATCAGTCTTTTCCAGTGCAATGGTAACAAGATTATTAAAAGGGCTTCTTCATCTCTGTCCTCTGGTCCGAGAACTGGTTCCTCTGTGGGACCTTAACATGGTCCTAGTGGCTTTAATGGGACCTCCATTCGAGCCCCTGGCATCTTGTCCCTTTCTGCTTTTGTGTCAGAAGACTGCATTCCTGGTAGTGATAACATCCTCAAGGGAGAGTCTGTGAGTTGCAGGCTCTGATAGCAGACCTCCTTATACACAGTGCTTCGAGGACAAAGTGACAATGACCACACCCAATTTTTTTGTCTAAAGTGGTTTCTCAGTTTCATTTGACCCATGCAGTAACTGTGTTCTTTTCTAAGCCACATTAATCTCTGGAAGAGCAGCATCTTCATACACTTCATACACTAGATGATACTAGAGGTCAGGTCTAGCCTTCTATCTGGACAGGACTAAAGTGTTTCGTGTTTCACCTGGCCTGTTTGCATCATATGCAGATTGTATGAAGGGACAAGCAGTCTCTTCACAGTTGATCTCTAAATGGATAACATCCTGTATTAATACTGCATAAAAAATAGCTTTGGCTACACCTCCTCAGTAAGTGCAAGCTTGTTCTATGGGAGTGCAAGTAACATCAATAGCGTTTCTCAGTGACATTTGCAGGGCTGTTGTGTGGTCATCCATACATACATTTATGGACCATTATACCATTAACTCATCTTCCAGGGCTGATGCAAGTTTTGGTAGGGCAGTCCTGCAATCCTTGCTTAGGTAGATTCCAAGTCCCGCTTCCTGGGGGGATGCTGCTTGTGAGTCATCTAAGTGGAATACACGGCTGCATCTACTCGAAGAAGAAGAAACAACAGGATTGGAGTCTACTCTCTGGGCATTCAGTGTGAAGGAACTGAGGGGGATTGGGGTGGCGCCATCTCAAATAAGCAAGGGAGGGGCTATTGCCATGAGGCGTGAATGCTGCCCCTCTATGGGTATGGCTAGGCAAAATTCTCCAGCTCTGGTGTTCTGGGCTGTACACACTTAAATGGAATACACATCTGTATCACATCTCATCTCAAAGAACCCAAGTTACAGTAAGTAACCATGTCTTCTCTGCCTTGAGAGTGTCTCTGGTTCAAGTAGAAGGGTCTTGGGTTCCAAGAATTAAGCTTGTGATCAGTTTGTCACAAAGGTGATGCCTGGAGATAGGGAAGTAGCCATGTGCTATGCTTCCCATAGAAGACTCCCTCCCCCATATTTAATTTTTGTTTAGTTACAGTTATTGGGATTTCACTGAAACTTCTTTGTAAAAGTTTTACAGGTGTTTTGTTTAAAAGATTAATAGCTTCATGATAAATACATAGTGCAGCTTCCTCTCTGGATAAGAAAGGACAGTAAGGCAGCCTCAGTTTGATGCTTGTGAGTGGAGTCTTTAGCTATCATCAATAGTGTGTTCTACAATAAAACAGAATGTAAATGCATGATCATCAGTTACTGTGTGATTCTGTAGGCATTGATTCTGGGTATTACAAAAATGAGTTCCAAAAGAATTAAGGTTCAAGGTATACATTCACCGATTGAATGATGGTGTTTCCTACTGGCATTCAGGATGCATGATTTCTGGTTCCAGAAGAGGCTTTCATTTGACACAGTCCTGAAAGTTCCTGTTTCACTGGACAAAGGGAGGCTGTACATGGGGATGGATGCAGCTGGACCCAAGAGCTACTTAGAGAATGTAGAAGAAGAATGAGGAGGAAAGGGGGTAAAAACAATTTCATGTAATATGATGATGTGCAATAAAACCTGTGGTAGAAATAAAACTAAACTAAAATTAATTGCTTTATCACTCTTCCAATATCTTGATGACAGAATGTTCTGTCAGATGCATGAATCTGTTGTACACAAACCACTATTTTTGCTAATATGGAAGATATACAGATGTTGAACAACTAATCAGGAAAGCATTTTTAATCCGTTCCAGCAAATAATATATATGCTTACCTCTCATTGACTTCAATGGGAATGCCATAAGTAGAAGGGTTTCAGTAATGGGCCCATTGTTACAAACACAGGTGGATCAATTTAAAGAATTAAGACTCAAATTTCATAAGAGGAAATTTCTGAGCTTTTCATAAATATTGATATCTGAAGCTAACACTGGAGCCTAATCTACACTAAAACCCTCCTAGAGCAAACACAGCTTATATGTGCCAATATAAGTGCATCTATACTAGGGCTTTTGCGAGCATAGAAATGTTGCCAAAAATCACACCCCTAATTGACATTGCCACAGGAGCAAAAATTATAGTGCAGACCTGACCTTTATCATTTAATATTTTTCTTTTTCAGAAACATTTACAGACAAGTTCTGCTGCTAAATAATTTGAAGATTTTAGTGTTTACTTGCTGTGTCTAAAAATGAAATTAACTGACTGTGAATCAAGTCTACTTAAGCAGTAGTTTTTGCTGAAAAGGTTACTGCTGGCTTGTAGCAATCACCTTGATTATTTAAACACCCTATCACCAGCTTCTGTGTTGCAATTTTGAGGATGACAAAAAATGGCAGGTGGAGTGAATATTACAAAGCATTCATTTTATTGTATAATTGAGATATCCTTCTGGAATCAGGGTGTATTTTTGGATGCTGAATGGTCCATAAATCATTAACCTTGACCTAGTTTTAAAGATACTTTGACTACCTCTTTTATTATAGATAATTATGCTGATTCACCATACTCACTGGGCTTTCCTGCCTCTCTTCACTACCTCTCAAGCAAAACAACCGCCCGATCTTTTCATGCTGTTCTCCTTGCAGCCACAAGTAAACTCCATATTGAACTAAATTTTTTCTTGTTTGCTCAGAAATTCTTCATTTATTAATCTTTTGATGCGTCCTTAATCTTCCCTAGTAGTTTGATACTTATCATACAACTAAAGTGTGCGTGTTTAGTAGAAAACACCAGAAGATGAACACAATAGTTCCAAAATGAAATTGCTGATATCAGTCAATATCTGTGGGACAGACTTTTTGTTCTGCAATATGAACCACAAGTCTTCCCTGGATAGGAGGCACTTCTTACTTACAATAAAAGTATATCGTGTAGTTGTAGCCATGTCAGTCCCAGGATATTAGATAGATAGAGAGATAAGGTGAGTGAACTAATGTCTTTTATTGGACCAATTCGTAGTACCTTTTCCAGACTTGAAGAAGAGCTCTGTGTGGCTCGAAAGTTTGGCTCTCTCACCAACAGAAGTTGGTCCAATAAAAGATATTACCTCCCCCACCTTGCCTGTCTTGTAATACAAGGAAACACAGCAATTAGGCTGCATATTTAAGATATTTATATCTTGATAACAGGTCATGCTTTAACTAAATAACTTGTATAATACAAGTATCAGGGAGGAGCCGTGTTAGTCTGTATTCACAAAAACAACGAGGTGTCCGGTGGCACCTTAAAGACTAACGGATTTATTTGGGTATGAGCTTTCGGGGGTAAAAAACCCACTTTTTCAGATGCATGGAGTGAAAATTACACATGCAGGCATTATTATTCTGACACATGAAGAGAAGGGAGTTACCCAACAAGTGGAGAACCAGTGTTGACAGGGCCAGTTCAATCAGGGTGGATGTAGTCCATTCCCAATAATTGAGGAGGAGGTGTCAATGCCAGGAGAGGAAAAGTTGCTTTTGTAGTGAGCCAGCCACTCCCAGTCCCTATTCATGCCCACATTAATGGTGTTAAATTTGCAAATGAATTTTATTTCTGCAGTTTCTCTTTGAAGTCTGTTTTTGGAGGTTTTTTGTTCAAGTATGGCTACTTTTAAATCTGTTATAGAATGCCCAGGGAGATTAAAGTGTTCTCCTACTGTCTTTTGTATGTTATTATTCCTGGTGTCCAATTTGTGTCCATTTGTTCTTTTACGTAGAGACTGTCCAGTTTGGCCAATGTACATGGCAGAGGGGCATTGCTGGCACATGATGGCATATATCACATTGGTAGATGTGCAGGTGAATAAGTCCCTGATGGTGTGGCTGATGTGGTTGGGTCCTCTGATGGTGTCGCTAGAGTAGATATGAGGACAGAGTAGGCAACAAGATTTGTTATAGGGATTGGTTCCTGGGGTAATGTTTCTGTGGTGTGGTGTGTAGTTGCTGGTGAGTATCTGCTTCAGGTTGGGGGCCTGTGTGTAAGTGAGGACTGGCCTGCCTCGTTGCCTATTCTGTCCCCATATCTACTCTAGCGACACCATTAGAGGACCCAGCCACTTCAGCTTTTAATTTACTCTTAATGCACCTTATTTTCCTGTTAAATCCTCAGATGTGTTTATTTGGTAAGGGAGACTGAAAATAAGCATATAATCTTTTCCCAGTTTAATTAAAGTAAGTCCTTCTTTTATTCATGCTTTTACCTGCAGTTGCACAATTAATTCTGTGACACTGACACACCTAAAAAAACCTATAGAAAAAGAGAGCTGGAATAATTAGGTTAATCTGTCTCTGGGCCTTGGTCTGGCTCCTTGATTTCAAAGCCTTCTCTGTCTAGGCTGCAGCCATTGGTTTGTGTGTCTTGTTTCTAAGCAGAAGTTCCTACAGGTAGGCGCCGATTAGTGCTTAAGGTACACTGACGTCTATTCGTTTTTCAGCAGCAATATCAGGCAGTGACATGATTGTAATGTCCTTTTAGATCATAGAAAGCTCCAGGAGGTTTTACCTTATTAATTATAATCTTTCAGTTTAAGTGCTATAGAGATGCTCACATGCATCTGACGAAATGGGTATTCACCCACGAAAGCTCATGCTCCAATACGTCTGTTAGTCTATAAGGTGCCACAGGACTCTTTGCTGCTTTTATAGAGATACCCAGTTATAGCATTTTGTGCCCAAAGTTACAAGAGCATATTACTTGAAGTCTTTGGGCCCATGAGCCTCGCTTCTTTGTCAAGAGAAAAATTAGGACAGTCCTAGAGAACAGAAAGAAATAAATCAAGAGAAGTAAAAGATGGAAAACTCCTGAGGAGGTTTAACCAATATATGTGGCTTGGAAATGTTCAGTTGTGTACATAGCTTATGGTATGTTGCATATTTGTTTGGTATAATGAGATGACAAACAGTACTAATCAGGATAATATGGAGACAGCCTGTGTTTGAACTTGAACAAATGGTCCTTGTAAAAGGAACAGAATTATTTTTTCAGCAGAGAATGTCATGTCCTGGAGGTCTTTCCTTGATTGCTTAGGCTTTATATTCCTCTTTCATAACAAGAGACATGAAGCAGATGTCCATGGGCAAGTCTCCAGGCCGCAATGGCATTCTACCTGAAGTGTACTAATGTGGAGGTGCCATATGAGAAGCTATAAAAACAAATACACCTACAAATCAAGTCAATACTAGCTGAACACTGATCTGTTGAAGCAACAGGAGAGAAGAATCCATCCATAACAAGAGATAAGAACTCAGGCCTTTAATGTTAGAAGCCCTGGTCCCAGAGAGCTCTGCTTATCCTATATCCAGATTTAATACACAAGAACATTTAAATTAAACCTTCTCCACAGAGGTTTGCCACCCTCCTTATTCAGTCTTAGGGCTGGTATACACTGAAACGTTACATTGCTATAGCTACATCTCTCAGGTGTGTGAAAAATCCACACCCCTGAGAGACGTAATTAAGCCAACCCAACCCCCAGTGTAGACAGCACTAGGTCAAAAGAAGAATTCTTCTTGACATAGCTAATGCCTCTCAGGGAGGTGGATTACCTATATCAATGGGAGAACCCCTTCTTTTGCTGTAGTGAATATCTACACTGAAGTGCTCATAGACTTTAAGGTCAGAAGGGATCATCGTGATCATCTAATCTGACCACCTACACATTCCAGGCCATCCACCCACTCCTGAAATAGATTCCTAACCTCTGGCTGAGTTACCAAAGTCCTCAAATCATGATTTAAAGACTTCAAGTTACAGAGAATTCACCATTTACACTAGTTTAAACCTACAAATGACCCAGGCCCCATGCTGCGGAGGAAGGTGAAAACACCCCAGGGTCTCTGCCAATCTGACCCAGGGGAAAATTTCTTCCCAACCTCAAATATGGCAATCAGCTAGACCCTGAGCATGTGGGCAACACCCACCAGGCAGATCCCTGGGAAAGAATTCTCTGTAGTAACTCAGAGCCTGCCCCTTCTAATGGCCTGTGTCGAGTCGTTGGGGATTTTTGCTACTGGCATTTGCCGATTGGCCATTTGCCATTGTAGGCAGTCCCATCATACCATTCCTTCCAAAAACTTATCAAGCTCAGTCTTGAAACCAGTTAGATTTTTGCCCCCACTGCTCCCCTTGGAAAACTGTTCCAGAACTTCACACCTCTGATGGTTAGAAATCTTCACCTAATTTCAAGCCTAAACTTGTTGATGGCCAATTTATATCCATTTGTTCTTGGGTCCACATTGGTGCTTAATTTAACTAACTCCTCTCTCCCCCTTGTATTTATTCCTCTGATATATTTAGAGAGAGCAACCATATCTCTCTTCGGTCTTCTTTTGGTTAGGCCTAACAAGCCAACCTCTTTCTTCTCTCATAAGATAGGTTTTCCATTCCTCAGATCATTCTAGTAGCCCTTCTCTGCATCTCTTCCCATTTGAATTCATCTTTCTTAAGCAGGAGAGACCAGAATTGCACACACTATTCCAGATGAGGTCTCACCAGTGCCTTGTACAATAGTACTGACACTTCCCTGTCTCTACTGGAAATACAGTCCTACAGGGCCACAGCTGTGCCACTGTAGTGTTTTAAGTATACACACAGCCTTAATTTATTAGTGGAGATTCTGCTGCAGCTTCCCTCTTAGACAAAACAGTAATGGTTACTAGAATAATTGTGTCCCATAATGTGTATTATGGGAAGTGCAGCGTCTTCCAGGCACACTGACATAATTTTTTTCTCAGACTGTTATTTCCAGGAACTGATTCCACTGCAGATTATCTCTTTTTTGTCTGGTATCATCTTGTATGTTTCTGCCACTTTTTCTCAACAGTGAGGTCAAAAGCAGCATTTTTTTTTCCTGTACTTAGTTTTTTCTCAGAAGGAAAAAGGGAAGGGAAATTCAGGAGACCTCTTTAAAAAGCCTCAAGACCCAAAATGCCTGAAAAGTACAACATAAGGAAATATTTCAAGAGGAAACTCTGGAAATGATACTTGTAAAGTCAAGGAATGATCAAGCATCAGTAAACTTATTTGCACATTTCTATGGGGGGACTTATTTGTGGGGGAGGAGACATCCTGTTCCAAAAGTAGTAAGTCCTGATTATGAAACTGATCTTTTTTTTCCTGTGTAGGTTTTCAGGGTCAAAATTCGGTTAGTTTAATCTAATTCAGTATTTCCAACTCTCACTATTTGATCATGACTCTAGTAATTTTGGGAGGTGTTGTTTACCTGTCTCATGAAAACATGATGAAAGACTGCCAACTCCTGAATTTTACCTTCTTCAAAATGGCCACTGTCGTCTTTTTACTGTCAATGGGTCTGTTATGAGCTGGATGAAAACCTGTTATGGATTTGAACTAAAACCATATTCACCCTGATTTGTGAACATGCCCTTCACTGAAGATAGTTGAAGAAAATACTTAGAGGAGGCACACCTAAAACAAGTCCAGATGGAATCTGCCCAGAAACTAGCACGAGGTGGGCAGAGGGTTCCACTGGGTATTGTGACCAAGTGTGGGAGGGGAGGTGGGAGACGCACACAAACTAGGAACAGACAGCTCAGCTAGAGGGGCAGGACAAGAGTGAATAGCAAAAAAAGCCAAGCACAGCTTGAGTACAATGTGACCATGGAAAAAGAGAGAGAACTTCCGAGTTTGTTGGCTGAACAGGCTTGGGGCTCTAAGCTAACAAACTGCTCCTTTTTGTTCTTGGTTTCTCATGCATTTGGAGAAGCAGGACTTTGTACATTCTTGTAAATAAACAAGATTGCATAAAAGAAAATATCAGACTCCATCAATTTCTACTTCTAACTGGCACATCTCCAGGGCCCCAGAATTTGACTTGTTGAAAAGAGGAACAGGTCTGAAGCCAGCAAGATGGCTGCCATTTCCCTACAGTCTGTCTGCATGTGGAAGTGAGGGTGTCCTTTATAAAGTTGGCTGCCACTAATTCATAATTGATGTTCGGTGTGCTGGATGAACCCTGAACTAATTGTATCACCATTTTGTAAAATAGGAAGAATGCTGGAATTAGGTGTACAGCTGGCTGAAACTTGGGTTTTCTGGTTCATGGGAAATTTCAATATGGTGAAATTTTCATTCTAATTTGGAACAAAACCAACCAATTTTACAAAAATTTCCCATGAACTGGAAATTTAAAAAAAGATGTTTGGAAAACATTGTCACATGGTGTTTCCAAAAGGAAGTATGCTCCCTTGGTCCTGACAGCTGCTGGCTGAGACTGATAAGAATCAACTTCAGTCAGCAGCTGCCAGGCTGGTTGGGGTCTGCAGCTCCATGGCAGCCCTGCTATGTGGACTGTCCTGAGGCTCAGGCCCCCAGCCTCCTGGGCCAGCTAGCTCACCAAACTACAGGAGTCTGACAGCACAGGAAGAGAGCTGGCCTGGGATTCTGGAAACTCTGGGGTCCCTAGTCCCAAGACAGTCCACATGGTTGGGCTGTCCCAGAGCAATGGACTCTGGTAGCCCAGAGTTCCTTGCCCTAGGGCAGTCTGCATTAGTCCAATTTAGCACTTAAGCTTTTCTGCCTTTTAGTTGCCAGCATATAAAAGCAATAGAGATTGCAATTTTATGTGCAAAATGAACACCACCATAAGACAGAACCTCAAACAGCAGAGCTCAAACCTATTAAAATGCTGTGTTCTTGCAGATCTTGTCAGACAGATGGGGCAGATGTGCTTCAATTGAAGAATAAAGGAATAACAAAAACCAACAAATGTGAAGAGTATCTCGCAGAACATTTATACAATGATACTGGCTGTTGCTGTGTTAATAAGCAACTGCATTAATACATATACCCAAAATCTTTAACCATATTTGTGTATTTATAATTTATAAAAACTTAATTTCTTTGGACAGAAACCATAATGAGCTGAGATGAAGATATCTCCAGTGTTTACAGTAAAAGAGGTTGGGAAGTGAAGTACAATAAATATTTAAATTCCATAATCTTGTAATTAACCGGAAATATGACTACCTGCCAGCTCTAGTTGAAAATTATAAAAACACAGGATATATAGAGAATCTCTGCATCATTTTCTTCTCATTAAGATTTAAAGGAATTACATTTAACAATTAAAGGCTAGATAAGCGATTAATCACTGCAAACTGGTAGATCTGGGCCAATTTTACTTTGGTTTAGCTATCTGTCTATAGAGAGTCACTACAGCTGGTGGTGTATTTTTAAGACGGCTTATAGATGACCTTTTCTGAGAGAAACAAGCCGAATCATTTTTGTTGGGTTTGGTCCTGCTTTGAGCAGGGGGTTGGACTAGATGACCTCCTGAGGTCCCTTCCAACCCTGAGATTCTATGATTCTAAGAGAAATATTCCATGAACAGTGTTACTGAATGCTGTAACTGATGGTAAAATAACATGTCCCAAACATAGATGTTACAGCATTCCAGGAAAAATTCAGCATAATTAACTATAAAATTGAAATGAAAACCAGTCAAATAATAATTTTGGGTTCAGTGCTGCTCCAATTGAAACTGCTGGAAATACTTGCGCTGAGTCAGTGGGAGCCAGCCATTAGTGTGTAGTAAAATGTTAGGTGTATGAAACGCAAACAATAAATCTAATGAAATCTTGATATACTATCATTATGCATATATGCCAGTGCTGCAAGTGTCATTAGAGAGAGCAAAACATGAATTGTTTGGGTTTCAAAATTTGTTGGCAATCATTTTTTTTTCTCTTGCAGTTTTAGACATTAGGTGTTAGACTTTCTGTTTCCCCAAAAACAATTCCCACCTCCCCCATGTCAGGTAGTACATCTTGTATGTATGTATGCCTGTGTTTAACTAGAAGCATGTGAGTAATCCCATTGATTTACAGGTGCAGGGCACTATTTTGTACATTTTCTGGATACACTGATATTTACTGTATCAATTAAATTAGGAACAATAAATATAGGGGGGGATTACATTTATTGTGACATAGATTAACACCATTTGAAGACAATCAGTATACTTTGAAACTGGATTAGGTATGACTTAAATTATAAACAAATCTTTTACTAAACCAATTAAACACAAGAAGACCACTATTTAATCCATTCTTATGAGGTTGTATTAAGGCCTATGGTCTTTGCTTTTCTCTAAAGTTGTTGAATCAGTTATATCTTGAAAATGTTAAGCACAATGAGGGTTACACCTCAGTAAATTTTTTGAGGCTAGAGCAAAGACCAAGGCTTCTCGCAGCTTGTTTTTAGGATCTTGAGAGACTGGTCAGAGATACTGACTTAGCTCCAGGAAAAGGTGTGCTGTATCTTGCATACTATAATTTGGCTTTGCTGAGGATAAACTCCCAGAGGAAGGTAACATTAAAGCGCACTAAAGTACTGCAGGAGAGGAGAATAAGTAGCATGACTGAAAATGAGGAGAGGGCTGTTAATAACTGAAAAGAAATGCACTGCACATCTGAGGCACACATACAATATATATTACACACTAAAAGCCTTGTTACTAGCCCCTTGAGCCAGTTTTTCCTGATGTTAAATACTAATGCAAAATGCATTAGTTCTTGAGAGTTAGTCCATTGGACTGCTAGGAGCTAGGGGTTAACAAAATCCCTTCACTTATTTCTCTCCCCCCCCCCCCCGCAATTACAGTGGCTAAGTCAGAAATAAACTGCACATCAGCGCCATTACAAGGTTCACTCTGCTTTGAGCAGTTTCTAATCTCTGTCTGCCAGGGTCCCTCTTGTGATGAATTGGTGGAATGGTTGCCATATTCTGTATCCCCCTCTATCCGTTACCCTTCACAATTGCTACTCGGTGTCCTTTCTTCTCGCCATTCTCTGTCTCTCTGCTGTCCTCAGTCTGTTCTTTTCCTGCTCATCTTGGTGTTTTTTGTTTTGTTTCTCTTTTTTACTTTCTATTTTATAATTTTAGCTTGCAACTTTTAAAGCTCCATCTCCCCAGTGGACTTCCCTCTACCCACCCTTGAGACCCATTCATCCAAAATCGATGTGCTGCTTGGGAGAGGAGAGAGGGTCATGCCAGGGGTGGTCATTGGTAGTTCTATGGAGCTGAGCTACTTGTGAATTTGTGGCTGTGCTGAGAACTGCAGGAGCAGAGGAGAAGTTGGAGCCAAGGAACTGCTTCCGGACACAGGAACATATCCCATGGCTATTTGCTTTAAGGCCCAACAGAAGAGCAGTAGGAAAGGCACATGGTTTTCAAAGAGCTACCAGATACTTTAACTGCAACAGTGTTTGCAGTGGGCATGTTGTATTGGGTTGCTTTCTCTTTGCCCCTTCCTCCCCTTCAACACACACCTGAAACTAGTCTGGGCACTTGCCTGCCAGATTAGGAAACACTGCTTTAGAATCAACATTACTTTGGGTTTTGATTGGTATTCAGGCAGTAATGGTGACTGAAAATATGGATGTATTGAGTGGGGGTTGGGGACTGATCTCGCCTCAGGGTTTCTCCATGGATTTGTTTCCAACCTCAAGTCCTGCTTTATAGTCTGGCTATTACCATGTTGTTTAAATATCTTGGTCTGCAAAAAATATTTTTAACACAGGCCAATCGTATTTAGTTCCATATAAAAGGTTACCTGAAGGAAAAAAGGTCTGAGTTCTGTGAAGTGATAGGCAAGCTGCATCAGAATCACTCTGGGCTACTATAAAGCAGGATTGTTAACTTTTAGAGGAAATGTGCCAAATAAAGCAATGAAAGTAGTTTAGATTTTTTTAGAAAGCTTTTACTGTGTTTCAAACTAATGATTTACAATATGTTGCAATACATCATTTATTTTTATGTGGTGTACTATAAACTATGTAGCTTGTAGCACTTGCTCTTTAGTTATCATAACATAAAATGCATTAGTCTGGATTTTGCAAAGACATTGAAGTAGCAAGCCTTGTTTGCTAGACTTTCAAATGGAAGAACCTACTTGAAGGAGAGATTTGGTATTAAAATATGCCAAACTTTCAAAAGCATAAAGAATGAGAGAGATTGTGGTGTATCTGTATACCAGAGCTTCAGAATTGCTGTCTAGATGTGGAACTGGATTCTGTTATGCCTTAGTTACCAAAGCTGATTGTCTGTTACGCAACATGAATCTTGTTAACCCTTTTCCATCTTTCAAGCTCCCAGAAAATTATCAAAAATCATCTCGCTTTAAGGCTTCTAATAAAAATTGAAAAATGATGGTATAGGTGTGATATAGCTTTAAAACGTGGGGATGGTGTGGGGAGGGGAAGCAAATGAAAAATGTTTGTTCCAGAAATTTTGTGTTTCATTTTCTTGGAAAGTTTACTTGATGGCATGTATCCTCTGGCTCTTTGGGGAATTTGGGTGTAGTTTAAAATGTGTGTTCAAGTACAGTTATTCCTACAGGTGTTTCACTGATATTTCAGTATGTCAGTAGCTCTGGATGTGAGTTGGTACGCCGCAGGTGATTTTCCTTCATTTTACATATAAGAATATAGTGCTTTTCACAGCTAAAAACCTCAATCTATTATGAGATTGGTTTTCATTTGATTTTTAGGCTAAGTGTTGGTTATCAGTTTACTCACAAAAAGCAAAAATGTGTTGAGATCCCACACTGTAGTTTAGCTAGATGCTATGATAATAGGCACTAAAGGAAAAATATTACATAGGCAGTTTGCCAGAGTCTATGAATCTTTTACATAGTTGCTTTCCAAAGACTGCTGTACAATTGCCTGCAACTCTTGCACAGTTGCCACAATTTTCGTCTGACTGAACTGTTACATGGACAAATAACAAAGGAATCTATTTGAATGAGGCTCCAATTAAACTCTCCTGTTTTGACATACTTGCTTTCTTCACTAACCAGTGCCAAGTATTTCTCCTTTATGGGTCATAATGAATGCAAAGACTCAGTGCAGAAAAGTTAAACAAAGCTGTTTCAGCTCTCTGTTCTGTGGAAAATTATGCAGTTGGTTATCTGTTTCAAAGAGGAGCTACAATTACTGCTTGAATAAATATTTAGATAAAAGCAATAGTTGTATGTACTGAGAAACAAAGGCTACACTCGTGACAGAAATGGATAGGATATCCTAGAATGTTTCGTTCCAAGTGATTTATTATGTATGTGTATCATAACAGTTGTAAAACAGTATACAATTTTTAAAAAGCATTATAACATTAATTCTAAACTTTAGCCTTTGTGTTGGCACCTAATTTCCTGATACTTCATGGGAATCACACTCTTAAATCACTTCTGTATCTCCTATTAGAAAATTTCTCTCCAGCTGTTGTCCGTCTCTATATCATTGAATCATTAATTTTTAGTGTACTGGAATTCTGTCAAAGTGCCATCTTCACAATCTCTATTGTGCTAGCTTTCAAATATGAATGAATGATGAATGCAAATTTCTGTGGAGATTTAAGTGCCTCTTCGTAATAATTTCTTTTTAATTACAGGGCAAAGAGATTGCATTCCAGCTTCATGAAGATTTAATGAAAGTTCTAAATGAGCTTTATACGGTAAGCACATTTAGTTAGCTTCTGTTGCAAGAATTGTTTGTACAAATCGATTTCTGCACACTGTAAGTGTTCCTTTAGATGGCAACCATTGGTTCTGAAATTAGGAGTGGTGCTGCACCCCTTGGCTTAAAGTAATAATAACAAACACTAAATACATGGTTTCCATCAGGAGCACCCTCACTATAAAAATTGTTCCAGCACCTGTTATAGCAACTCGCACCAATAGAAATAGCACAGTATTTTTGTCCAGGCAATGTCCAACCGGTTGTTTTTCCTCTCAATGTGTTTAGCTGAGCTTTATACATTTCCTGAACTAGGTAAATATGCTTAGTGCAGTGCACACCTTATTTATCAGCTGAAATGTTCTGTCTTACATGCTCATTATAGTATTTCTCAATCATTCATAATTTTTTTAAGCATTGATCCTGGAAACACTTACATTGTAAGCATCAAGTAGTCCCACTGAAGTCATACCACTGTGCCATGGCTTCTAATGAATATTGAATTCTGTCACAGTATTATTGTTTAAGCATGGGTTTTGTTTTAAGTAAAGCTGTCAAGCGATTAAAAAAATTAATCGCAAATAATCACGCAATGTTAAACAATAATAGAATACCATTTATTTAAATATTTTGGATGTTTTCTGTATTTTCAAATATATTGATTTCAATTACAACACAAAATACAAACTGTAGTGTCACTTTTTTATTACAAATATTTACACTGTAAAAAACAAAAGAAATAGTATTTTTCAATTCACCTAACACAAGTACTGTAGTGCAATCTCTTTATCATGAAAGTTTAACTTACAAATGTAGATTTTTTTTGTTACATAACTGAATTCAAAAATAAAACAATGTAAAACTTCAGAGTCTACAAGTCCACTCAGTCCTACTTCTTGTTCAGCCAATCACTAAGACAAACAAGTTTGTTTACATTTACAGGAGATAATGCTGCCTGCTTCTTATTTACAGTGTCACCTGAAAGTGAGAACAGGCATTCGCATGGCACTTTTGTAGCTGGCGTTGTAAAGTAAAGATGTGGAGCATATTTTCAGAAGTCTTAAAAGAGCAACACTCCAATGTGGAAACTATAGAACCCAAACCACCAAAAAAGAAAATCAACCTTCTGCTGGTGGCATCTGCCTCATGATGATGAAAATGAACATGTCAGTCCGCTCTGCTTTGTATCATTATTAAACAGAACCCATCATCAGCTTTGACGTATTTCCCCTGGAACAGTGGTTGAAGCATGAAGGGACATATGAATCTTTAGGGCATCTGGCACATAAATACCTTGACGCCAGCTACAATAGTGCCATGTGAAAGCCTGTTTTCACTTTCAGATGACATTGTAAACAAGAAGTGGGCAGCATTATCTCCTGCAAATTGTAACCAAATTTGTTTTTCTGAGCGATTAGCTGAAGTATGACTGAGTGGACTTTAATGCAGGTTTTTTTACATATACAGCAGGAGTTAATTGTGGGAGGGGGAAGGAGGTTGGGGCACAGGATGGGGTGAGGTGGGCTCTGGGTGGCCCTTACCTCGGGGGGGCTCCCCGGAAGCAGCAACATCACTCCGCCTCCAGAGCTCCCATTGGCCGCAGTTCCCATTGGCTACGGAGCTGGCACTTGGGGTGGAGGCAGCGCACAGACTGCCTGCCACGTCTCCGCCTAGGAGCTGAGCTGGGGGATGTCACCACTTCTGGGGAGGCATGGAACCAGGTAGGGAGCCTGACAGCCCCGCCAACCCCCGTCATCTGCCCCAGGAACCCCCTTGAGCACCTGGGCTGTCCCCAGCCCAAGATTTAGTCAAGGATATATAGTTGAAGTCATAGACAGGTTACAGACCGTGAATTTTTGTTTACTGCCTGTGACCTGTCCATGACTTTTAATAAAAATACACGTGACTAAAATGTGGTCCTAGTCATGAGCATTAAAGAGCAATAAACAAAACCCATAAAATTATTGCAGCCTTTTCAGTGTGAAAAAAGTGAAGAGAAGCAGTTGAATTTGGTTGTTAGGTGAAAGGTGGACAGGTATTGAACTCTCTCTCCTTTGGTTTGTTCTCTTCCTTGCATTTTTTTTTAATGGAGTGATCAGTTTCCACTCATGCCGTTGTTAAAATTAAAATCTTTGAATGCTGACTGACATTCAGGTACCCCCATGCACCTCTGAATTCCCTGAATAAGGAGAAGGATTAAAGTTTTTAATCCACCGAAAATGGTGTATGAGGAAGATTTTATAACCTATAGCATAATTGATTATTTTATAAGAAAGGGTCATTAAAATTAAATGACTTTCCAGGTTTAAAAAGTTGCTGTGCTCAAAAATGGGTTAAAGACCATCAGAGAGGGGGAAAAAAGTGAACTAATTATTAGCTGAAATATCTAGTAACTGCCTCTTTGAGGAACAGGCACGGTCAGTGTAAATAAATTATGTTTTAGGATTTCTGTTGGTTGAGTTTCTCAGTAAGGACCATATCCTGTAAATAGATATGCTTGGGCACATCCCTGTACCTGTGCAGAACCCCATTGATTTCAGTCGGGCTCCACGTGGCCTCAGGCATCTGCCCAGGTGTGTCCATCTGCAGGACCTAACCCTTCACAGAGACTCCAGCTGGTAGGACCAGAAGCCGCCAAAGCAGGGAATTATCCTCCTTTAGACATTCCAGACAAACCTTTCTCTGTCCTATAGTGATTGGTTGTTTATTCCAACCCTTCCCCTCTCTCCTCAGTCTCCTCACATCAGCTTCACTCCACTCCTGCTCCACCTCCCCACCACCTGCATCCCCTGCCTTTCCTTTTCTTTCGATTTAGCTGACTCCTTCTAAGTAAACCCACCCAAAAGAAAACTAATCAAAATCATGGCACTAACATGATGTTTGCTGCCATCACACTATTCACTCTGCTTGTGTGTGCTAACCCTTTCCCCACCCTACATCAGTCTTGTCTATTTAGACAATAATGTCTCATTGTTTCCTTGCACTCCCCCATCTGTCTGTGTTCATCTGTTGTCTCTTATTTTATACTTAGATTGTAAGATCTCGGCTGCAACAACTTTTTTTTTGTTCTGTGTTTGTACAGCGCCTAGCACAATGGGGTCCTGGCACATGACTGGGGTTCCCTGGTGCTATGATAATACAAATAATAAATAATCATTAATATAATAATTCTAGCAAGCCTTAAATAACTTTTTAACTGCGAGTTATGTGTTGGAAAACTTTAATACTCTACCTGGTTACTTTAAGATCATTGGCTGGAAGCAAAATATTATTCCACATCCGAAGGAGAGTTATCTTTTGAATGACACAAGACAGTACCATCCACTCCAAACATTTTAGCGGGAGTTCAGGCAAGCCTGGCCACTCATACTTCCAGAATGCCCAAACTCTTTATACAGTACAACCTCATCTATCCCAAGGTTTTGTGGGACATTCAGAACTTGATAAATGGGTTCTGTTGACTGGGGCTTCTCTATGGGGATCCCAGCTGATTTTTGTTCAAAAATTTATAAATGGAATCTTTAAAATCTTTAGGTTTGATCTCGTGCAGATTGCTGAGTAACTGGTGCAGGAGTAGTTTTGGAAATAGTTCTATACCAGATGCTCTAAGCTTTCTGTATTAGTGAGGGAGCCAGAAACAAAAGACAATTTCAAAACTCTTCATTGGAAATCAAGTCTTGTACATCTTCCCAGGGAAGTCATTTTTAGCCTGTTCAAGGATGGCCCTCAGAGGACCTGATCTAAAGCCTGCTGTAGGCAATGGGAATATTTCAATGGTCTTTGTATTAACTCCTTAAAGTCAGTAGACAATGCTAAAGATTTAGAAAGAAGAAACTAGCTCAAGAGGAAAAATGGAAGAGAGGTCACAAAAGAATCCAAGCTATATGTCACCTCCTATCGAGTATAGAAAAGGCTTATAATTTTGAAAAATAGCTCTTTTTGCTCAAGGACATTTTAAGAATTTGAAAGTATGAGCCTATAATGAAACCCCAAACTCTGACCTTTGAGAGAGACTACAAAGTGATGTTGCTTCATGTTCAATATGACAGAGCTTAGAACTAAAAAACATGTAAATGAGATGAAATATCTCCAAAATTCAGGCACTCTCTGGAATACTAAAAACCTACTGACACTTTATGGAAAACAATCTTTTAGAGACCATTATGCTGATTTATACTTTCTCTGTTTCTCTTTCCCTGTTTTCATTACTATGGACGTCTCTATGAAAACAGGATATTTGTTGCTTAGGATTTCATCTGTTCCTGCTGTTTTCATAGTCACCCTCTATTCGTGATATAATTAGTGTTATGATGTGGTAAACAGGATTGAGGTAATAAACAGCAGGAACAGATGTTCCTGGCCTCCAGTGGATACCCAAAGAACCATGTTGATTTTGGGCATACATAGATTCTGAGTGCTGAGTCCCCGTTTTTCCCCCAGTGGGCAAGAAGAGCTTCCCCAGAGGAATGATCTGTTGAAAATCCCAAAAGGGAAACTTCAGTGTTTCTCTCCCATAAGCCCCTACTTGTGACTTCTTCTGTGGGAGCAGCCATCTGGCCCATTTTGTGTGAAATATTCTTGTACCTCGTACATGATATTGAAATTATTAGTACATACATACGTGTATTATTTCAAGACAAATGGTCTATGTGTATTAATTTATTTCAGTAATATAAGGACTCAAATTCCCACTGGTTTATGCGCTTGTTCTTATATTATGATTCAAAACATTCTGCAGAAAATAATCAAATATTTATAATATAATAGGTATATCTCCTATTATTATTATCTCCTAGAACTGGAAGGGACCTCGAAAGGTCATTGAGTTCAGCCCCCTGCCTTCACTAGCAGGACCAAGTACTGATTTTTGCCCCAGATCCCTAAGTGGCCCCCTCAAAGATTGAACTCACAACCCTGGGTTTAGCAGGCCAATGCTCAAACCACTGAGCTATCCCTCCCCCCTTCATGGTGAAATATTGCAAATTCAGTACATTAAAAGTGACAACCATTTTAATTATGTGTGTACTTCCCTTTTACTGTGCCAGTCAATCAGTGTTTTCATGTTTCCAGCACCCCACCTCAGCTGCTTCACCCCTCTCTCCAGTTCCACTCTCTACTGTTCCCTCAATCAATGTAGATTAGTAATTAGCACTCTGAGTTTCTTCACAAGTGTATAAACTGTTAGAGCTAAATATCAGATCTGTCACTGCTAATGAGACTAGAAAGGGGGGATATAATGTGTTCTGCAGAGGTAAATTCTGGGGCCTCAGAGACAGGCCTGGATGGTGTCAGTGTTTACCTCTGTAGATTGTGAGTGCTGCACTGGAACCTGAAGGATTGCCCCCATTAAGGTGTGTGTTTGTTAGATGAGGAGGGAATATATTTCCAACTTTTGCTGCTGTTTGTTTGGTTGGAGAGACCAGTTTTCATATATTCCCAGGCCAGAAGGGATCACTATGGTCATCTAATCTGGCCTCCTGTATAACACAGGCCACAGACTTCCCCCAAAATAATTCCTAAAGCAGAGCTTTTAGAAAAACATCCAGTCTGGATTTAAAAATAGTTAGGAATGGAGAATCCACCACAACCCTTGATGAATCGTTCCAGTGGTTAATTACCCTCACTGTTTAAAAAAAAAAAAAAAGTACACCTTCTTTCCTGTCTGAAATTATCTAGCTTCAGCTTCCAGCCATTGGATTGTGTTATACCTTTGTCTGCTAGACTGAAGAGTCCATTATTAAATATTTGTTCCCAGTGTAGATACTTACAGACTGTAATCAAGTCACCCCTTAAACTTCTCTTTCTGCAAGGGTGGGTTAATGAGGCAACAGAATATCAGTTTATACTGTAGAGCCTCTTTGCAACAGAAAAGGCTAGAGCTTTAAAAAAATAAACAAAACACTTCCAGGCAGGTGAAAACATAAAAAATCTTGGAATCTGTCATTTCCCACTAGCTCTGCCCATGCTTCATCAAAAGGCTGCAGACAATCCAGTATCCACAATCCATAGAGGTGCACACTCATAACTCCCAGGCCAGGCTTTTCAAGATCTGCCCAGATTCACCAAAATGAAGACACTTCTGTCAAGATGTTGTGCTAAATAGACATTGTAAGCAGAGGACAACTTCTGTTTATTGGGTCTCATACCCCCTATACCTTTTCTGCCCTCCATTTGACCCAGCAAAGTCTCTATTATCAGCAGAGTCATTGCCTGGATTCTCCAGCATCAAGGTTACTCTTTTGACACATGTCAAGCTGTCACTGAAATACTGAAGTCAAAAGAAATTTTTGTGCATCTTGCTGTTGAAAAGAGCATTAATTGAGAGCCTCTAATTGTGTGGGAGACATGACAGTGTACAGGGCCAAACTAAGTTGGCCCTGGTCTACACTACAAAGTTAGTTTGACGTAAGCCACCTTGCATCAACCCAGTTATTCATGTGTCAACACTTAACTTTGTCTCCCCGTGATGTAAGCTAACCATTATGCAAACACCATCTCTCCAAGTGGCATTGAACTGTGGTTGATGTACTGAGATCGACGCAGCGCGAATGTAGACACTACATTACCTGTGTTGACACAGCATTCTGACTTCCAGGAAATCGTCATGTTCTCGTTGGCTCTTCTTGCAGCTCTGCAAATACTGGAGGATTGTACATCCTGTGCTTGCAACGCTCATGACAACAGTGCAGAGCTATGCAGGCTCAATGCTTCTGTCAGAGATAGTGGACAGCGACAAGTCCCACATAGGTTTGGGAGATTTTAAAAATAGGCATGAAAATTATGGGATAGAGATGACATTATGGGATGGCAGCAAAGAATCCTGTGGCACCTTATAGACTAACAGACGTTTTGCAGCATGAGCTTTCGTGGGTGAATACCCACTTCTTCGGATGCAAGTGGTGGAAATTTCCTGGGGCAGGTATATATAAGCAAGCAAGAAGCAAGCTAGAGATAACGAGGTTAGATCAATCAGGGAGGATGAGGCCCTGTTCTAGCAGTTGAAGTGTGAAAACCAAGGGAGGAGAAACTGGTTCTGTAATTGGCAAGCCATTCACAGTCTTTGTTTAGTCCTGAGCTGATGGTGTCAAATTTGCAGATGAACTGGAGCTCAGCAGTTTCTCTTTGAAGTCTGGTCCTATTATGGGATGGAGAAAGTTGCATGATGGAAACATGACTCCGCAATCCCAGTCACCCCTCCAAGACTTCTGCCCCACCATACATTGCCAAAAACTTCCAAAAAAACAGTGTGCTGGATGGTAGCAAGTTGTACACTGGGATACTTACCTACCTACAGTGCACCTCACTGTGCATCGAAACAAGCACTGTGAAGAGCCAACAAAAGATGCCAACTGTGCATAGACACAAGCAATGTACTAACCGTCGTGGTTTAATGCCAGCATAACTTGCGTCGGCAAAAGTTTATAGTGTAGACATGCCCTAAAGCATAGGCACCTGTGGAACCTGTGTGCATCTATGGCTCATAGAGTCATATGATTACATCATATGCCACATCTACCATTAATTAAAGATGTGTTTAATCCACCACGTGGTCGTCTGCCTTCACAGAACCCATTGTGGATAAGTTTACCGGGTGAAAGATTTATGGTGGATGACATGCGGTGAGCTTAGGTGGTGAAATCTCCATCCTTTGAGGGTTTTAAGGCCTAGCCTTGACAAAGTCCTGGCTGGGATGATTTAGTTGGGGTTGGTCCTGCTTTGAGCAGGAGGTTGGACTAGATGGCCTCCTGAGGTCTCTTCCAACCCTAATTTTCTTCTATGATTCTTCTTCATGGTCCATAGAGAAAGCGAGAAATAATTATCTTATCTCGGACCCCACTCAATGTCAACCCAAGTTTGATTTTCCGCAAAGGCAACAGACCCTTCTGAACCGGTTTTGTACCAGACACGGAATTTGTGCTGCAGTGGAATTTCGGTGTCATTTTAGAGACAGTCTAGTATGTCAGTGTGGGCAGCCACAAACCCTGATACACATCGTTGAGGACTGCAAAATGACTAAACTTTCTGGAGGTCTTTGTGCATTAAATATCATTGATAAGAACGCTGTGGTTTGGCTTGACTGGATTGTATATGCCAAATAAATAAATCAGAGTATCAGCTTTCATTTAAACACAGTAAGTCCCTCTAGACCTTATGGTTGGGGAGACAATTTTGAAAAGATCACCAGCATGTAACTTATGCAGTGATGTCTGCCTGTGTCTGCAAACTGCCTGAAACAATAGCTTTAAGAGGTGTTAACTGCTTCATGTACCTCAATGGGCATTTGCTGCTCTAACTGAGAAACTGGGCCCTAGGAATGTGGCTGTGAGCCAAGGGCCTTGGATTGCCTTAATCCAGCCTTGGCCATATACAGTTTTAATAGATTCAGAGGGACTGAACTAAGTGGTAAGTAAACCGTGTTTAAACCTGGATTCAGAATGATCCTTTTGGTGCTTCTCCACTCCAATCAAGCCATTTGGCAGAAGTTAAGTGATAATAATGATAGACAATATCTGCTGTGTATATCAAAGACCAGGAATTTTTGAGGCAACCTAGAAATACATGTTGGTGTCCTCTACTCAGCTGACAAAACCTTCTGCCCTGACAATTTTCATAAGTAATACAAAAACCTGTGGTATGCTGAAGTCTGAAAATATGAGGACAGTGCAAAATAAAATGAATTTATTATTAAAATAAGTAACACAGGCTGCTGTACCAATTGTATATTTCATTGCCTTATGTAATTCATTTAAAATCTCCAGTGTTTAATTTTAAAGGAGGTTGCTACAGAATTTTCATTCTGCTGCACAGGAGTGCCACCAAATACAGTGATGTTACACAGAAGTTATGTCCAACTTATTGCAGAGTACTAGAGATTTGATAGATAGTGAGATCAGTAATGCCACGATGGCAGTAAAACGTCAGTGATATTTCCAGGCCTTGCATCAGAGTTTTGTTTGCAAGTGAGTAGGATTATGAAAATATCTAATATCCAGTCTACCAACAGTCTTCTGAACACAAGCGTGAGAAACCAAGGAAAATGGGAAATTAGTATAAGATTTTGCTTTATTTCTCAGGGGAAGTGCCAGCTGGCCAGATTAATGAATTACACACAAACTCAATTTCCAGTAAGAAATACTACTTTACTGGAGGCAGTTTTGAAATAAATCAAAGACAGTAATTTCAGCAACGATAAATTGGTGTTCTATTAAATGCCTATTGATGTGGACACAGCAGCAAAATGAGGACAGACACATGCATGGAATTAAGTGGCAGACCGTAACTTTAACACAGGGGAGGGGCACTTCCCACCCCTCACCCATACTTTTCTATACCAGCCATTTAATTGGTTCCAGTGCAGGACTTACCATAGAACCCATAAGGCGGGGTAGGCTCTCTTCAGCCCTACCCTGCAGGATGTGGTTCTTTGAGTCCTAGCACCCTCCCCCATCCCCGCAAGAGGGACCGAGGGTGCAGCAGGGTGAGGACCTCAGCCCACGAAGGCCAGAAGGTCTCATCCTGTCACATGAGCCCAAGGCCCAACACCAAAATCCCAGGTCTTTTACCTCTAGAAACTTTTTTTATTCTGTTAGCTGCACTGGAAACCAGCCACAGGGAGTGCCAGCAACAAGCTTGGTCACTCTCCACGCAGCTACGGCACCTGCTATCACACCACTTGCTCAACCCGTGCCTGCACATGCCGTAGCCGTACGTCAGCACCTCCGTCAGATGGATATACATCATCATCCCTGAAAACTTCTGGCCGATTGTAATGGATGTCCCCATGCAGTATCATGGAACCCCCTTTCTTCAGGAATATCTTGGTGACTCCATTATTTACTTTCTTTCTAATCTTGCCCACAAGGCTCGGTCTGCTCCTAGCCTTTTGCTGTCAGTGAGTGCAGAAGTGGTACAAGCTGATCCCACTGCATGCCTCTTCTGGATGCTGACAGCTTCAGCACTGAAGCCCAGCTGAGATCCGTCTGCTGTCCTGGCAGCATCTTGTGGCCCTCCTGCAATATAGGGTGCCCACAAATCCAAACATTGTGTACACTCTGGGTAGCTTCTAAAACAAACAAGCACATTCGCTGCCATCGTTTCCTTGATGCAGACATAAGTCCTGTAGCCCTTGATTTCTAGTGCTCTATTGCCTGCACCTAACGTGGGTCAAAACCCTCTGCAGCTACTGACATCGCTGCTCTGATTCTGAAAAATAACTATCAAATTTACCCCGGTGAAGACCACAGTAGTGCAAGGTGCTTTTCAGTCTGGTGCTGAATTGATACCTTGTCAGGAAGCTGCCATCACCACATGAAAACAACAGGGCTAGTTGCAGGCCCTGGATTTTAGTGAGACTCTTATCACCTTTACAGGGAACAAGTGCTCATCTGCACATTCCTTCAACACCACATAGGCCCCTCTTCTCCTCTGGTCTGTTTTTGAGTTCTGTAAGCACAAGAGTTGCATATCTGTTACATTTAACGCGCGCTGGGACCTGTCCACAGCGCCCATAGCCACCAGCTCACTCACTCTCAAAGCGCCAAAGGCGGCAACAATAAATGCCACCTTAAATAAAATGGCCTGCCTCCCACAGCTGCAGTCCCAGGCAGAGCCTTTGGAAACTCCAACAGGGTGGGTAACCTGTCATCAGTCTAGCACCCATCCCTCCAGGACCACCCTTCTAACAGTTTCCTTGCTATGAAATGCCTGCATGGGTCTGGGAAACCCGCCAACCTACTCCAGAAGGATAGGCCCACTAGCTGGCCAGAGATAGTGAAGGGAGCCTACCTGTGGTGGGTCAAAGGCACCACTTGTTGTGACCCCTGATGTGTGGGTATAGGCTACCCACAATGAAGCCCTTCGTGTGCCCTAAATTTCTCTAATTCTGAACGGCTTGCCTTATAAGTCCTCAGGTCCTCAAATCCTGGATAGAGAGTGAGAGAAACTAGTTCTGCTATCATGAGCCAAGATCCCAAAGTTGTTGGGGCATTGGCTGCAAGTCCCTGCTGGGTTTGTTCCTGTGTAACCTTTCTGCCAGGCCAAGTTGACAGCAGCAAGGGCCGGGTTCAGTACATAGGGGTTCCCTTTCAACAATACAATGCAAAACCGGCTCGAGCCCCCACCCAGTGACCTGGGAAAATTACACACACACACACCCCTGGGCGCCTCAAAGAGGCAATACTTCCCCTCTCTCAAGCACAGAGTCTCGGTGTAGCAAAAATCTTTAACAAGATGAGGTTTAACAACTCAGCATTAAATTGGGACAATACCACAACTAGGGTTCATTAACACAAAACCATGAATCAGAAGACCCACCCCCAAGCAGATGGGGCCATGTCCTTCTCTCTTCGATTCTTGAGTCCAGCAACCCAAAAGTTACTCCTCCCACAGTTTCTGTCCTTGGTCAGTGCAGCCCCCATAGAGTTCAGAAGTTCATCTGCAGAGTTTACCTCCCAGCCTGGGTGGAACGGGGGGCAGGTAAGGAGGGCACCTTATGTGCTCGTGTCGATGCCCGATTGCCACGCCTCTCCGTGGGGATCTGCTGCAGTCTTCACCCTGGGCTGCTCCTCTCTGCTAGCCACTCCTCTCCACTAGCCATCCTGCTAGCCGCTCAACAATATACTTAGCCCCCCAACACACACACTTAACACAGCTCTTAGTAACTTCAGCGCTTTAGTGATTTCAGCTGTTAGTAGGGGTGCCTCAGTGCTGGTGCACTACTAGTCCAAAGTAGGTCTAATGCTTAGACCTAGGTATCAGCAATTTCAGCTTTGCAGTATGTATCAAGACTCGTAATGGAGTCAAAATTAGCTCTGTTATTACACCATGAAGAGAGAAGGAATCAAAGTGCTGTTTGGGGTCCTCAGAAGGGGCCTATGCTACCAAATACAAACACCTGTCCCCCACTTTTTTCCAGTCACAGGGTTTTGGAACCCATGTGCCTTGCTTAGCGAGTGCTACTTAGTTGAGGGCGAGTCCCTCCATCAAATGCCAAGTACAGTTCTACTGTCCTTGATTCGCATAACCAGTATAACAACACTTTATTACTCCTGCCCCAATAACAAAGAGACTGGGGATCCCACAGCAGCCAAAGTGACCATATGGGCAAGCAGTCCCATCATGCTAGGCAGAGTGGGTGTGCCCATGCAAACAAGATCAGACCCTGAAGTCCTTTTCCACAGCTCACCACCAGTTGTCAGGGTAGAGCCCATTCTGACTCTGCTTACATCTGCAACTGGTCATCCTGAAAGCAAGAGAGCATCGGTAACACCATTATCCACTTCCAGGACATTTACTGAATGATAAAGGATGTTAAACCACCGACCGTGTGAAACAAAGGCCATCACCAGCCTCATTTATTGTCTTATATGACAGGGATAAATCATGCATGAAAATTGTGCAGCAAAGTCGTTAAATGAGCTACTAATGCAATAAAAATAAAGTATTCAAAAATTTAACAAATGGGGGGCGCCAAAGACGCTCTTCACCTGGGGCGCCATTTGGTCTAGGACTAGTCCTGGACACAGTTCCAGGGCTATACTATGTTGGGTCCCCCATGTGGCTCCCGGCCTCCCGGGGGAGTCATAATGGAATCCCTCCTGTAGCAGACAGAGCCCCCATGCCAAGGGAGGCAGAGGTACAACCTCTGCAGTGGGATAGACCCTCTGCCCCTGGGGAAAGGGGCCCCAGAATTTACCCAGAATTATCAGCCTTCCTCTGCAACTTGAGGACTGCTGTTGCTGCTGCTGGAAGCAGATGAGTAACCCTTTCTCTGCTGGAATGGAGCCAAAAGAGGTTCCGCATAGTCCCTGCGCTGGTCTAAATCCTGAGATCTGGGGAATGCTGGTCAATTAGCATCCCTCTCCCCTAGCTGGCTAAATGGGTGACAGAGGCTCCTGGGGGAGGAGCTACCTATTGTCCTCTAGCAAATGTCCCCCTTTCAGCACTGGCCCAATAAAGTTCCCCCACCCATTGATGCAGATGAGTAGCATTCTCATGATAAACAAGGGACGACTATTATGCAGTTTTATTATAAAATTAGATTTGTTCCTTCTCTCAGTGGATAATGCTAACATATGTTAACTTTCTAGTGTTACATCTTGGTGCTCTGGGCAGCTCTGATAGTTGAGGGATGGGAAGTTTTCAAGAAAAGAAGTTTAAATTTTTGAGCAAGACCTCAATCCACTACTATGAAAAATGCAGAGTGATGGGAACAATCCTATAACATGATAACAAAGAGAAAATGAAAAACAGCCTTTTCACAAGAAAACTTCCTTCTGTCTCCCCACAAAACTTAGATAGTATAAATTACTTTCTTACTGATGGATCTGCACAATTAATTTGTGCGTTTAACAAAAATAATTATTCAATTTGTCTGTAATATGCCCTTCACCATGATGCGTGAGTTCCATATGCCACCCTCAATCTGCATACTGAACTCTTATCAATGACATTGAGGCTTCCACACTAAAATCAAGGGTAGTATACAATCTATTTCTTTACAAATAGAACACTTGTAATTTGGTGCAGCATAACCCTTTCCAGACACTTTTAGGCTGACTTTGTTGTGGGTCAGAAATCCTTATTTTAAATCAGCTGATCTAGTGTAATGCTTCTATAACACCTGCTAAATTGGCAGAATTAAACTCATTTTATTTTATAGGAAGACTGATATTGCATTTAAAGATGTCTGTCAAATACAGAATAGGAGTACACCGTATCTGTCATGATGACAGCCTAGCATCTGTGAAATTATGACCTTGCTCTTCCTCTTCAATGAACACTTGATGGCAGATCAATAACCACTTTTGGGACTAATTAAAGTCACTGCAGTGACAGATACTCTGACAATATGGCCTATCAATTCAACAGTTTGTCAGGAAATTGAGAGGAGCATTGTACATTTCACTAGGATATTTGTTCCAAATAGATTGAGGGACCCAGTTTAGAACTCTTTGTACAAGAAAATCTCCCATTGACTTCTGTAGCTAAATTGGACCCTAAGAATTGCCACTGAAATATCTAAGTATTGATGAGCAAGATGGATAATGTATTACTGATTATTTTTTAAATTCTGTTTTTAATTTTAAAATGTTGCTGTTAGAGAGGAAATGCATCATAAATCTTATTGATCTTGTCTTTGCATTAACTTTGAATTTTCCAAATATATTGTGGGTTTGCACAAAAAGAGTAAAACATCTATATCTTTTTGAAATTGCTATTTCTTTAATAATATTTAGAAGTGAAGGTGTTTTTTTATCTTATAGGGAGGGCTTTTACTAAAGAAACAAAACAATAAGAAAATAAATGGTAGGATAATTTAATCAATCCAATAGAGAGACGAATTCTGATGGACAGCTTTAAAATTAATGGCTGTACTGAGAATTTGTTATTCATTTAAAGAGACACTGACTGGCAGTTTAGTTGCAAAATGTAGGGTGTTTTTACATTTTCATAACTTTTAAAAAATAAACATTAGGGTTTTTTTGTTTGGATTTCAATATTCATATGCAACATTTGCAAAATAAGCATTGCAACATTGCACTTCTGCATGAGAGCCAGACTACCAAAAAAATTAAACTAATTAGTCTGCTGAATTTAGAGTCTCTTCCATAAGCTTTCAGTTAAGCAGAAGGCTTGGACAAGACAGGTTTTTACCAATCTCTTCTATTATTTGACATTTTAGATCCTCTAGTGCAAAGAGAGCAAGAGAACATCCCGCAAAACATGGTAGACAATTAAGAAAAAGAGCAAACTGTGTAACTTCACCTGCAAACTTCATGTTGTCTTACTTGTGGGAACAACACCAAAAATGTTTGGGCCCAATCACTCCTCTAATCTCTTTCATTTTGTTCAAATATCTGTCTGCTGCCTCTGCAATTAAAGTGTTGCTGCTATTACTGATAAACACCCACTGGCAGAACCTGGTGAGGACTGTGCTTGTGAGCTCTCCAGAGAATTGCCTGAGAATGATGTAATAATAATGCATGAGATAGGAAGTGCCATCAACAAAACACACTATACATAAGCCAAATGCACAGAGTAAGGGCTGGTCTATATGCACTTTGTGCACTGATTTAATGACATCTGTTAGAAACTGATATAGTTAAAGTGGTATAACCTTCCAGTGAGGATGCAGACACATCAGATATGTTAATGTCAGTACTGATATAACTGCATCTGCACTAGGGCTGCACCAATTTAACTGTATTAATTTCTAAACCAATACGGTTCTCTCGGTGCAAACACTATATGTAGTCCAGCCCTTGGTATACTGCAAAAACAGACAAATGCAAATCTCTTTCAATTCTAGTAATCAAATGTTTCACATATAACAATAGCAGATACAACGTTTTCAGAGGGAAATGTGAATTTCAAATGGACTCTCTATTCCTCAGGAGACAGAGTCAAGGCCAGGCTGCAGGAGCGGGTGGAGTTGACAAAGATTTGCTTTTGAAGTAGTGTCTATTGGGATGCTGTGGATTCTGTAATCATTATGTGTAAGGAGAGGTTGAGATGGAAGGAGCTCTCTCCAGGGACATGAGGCTTGAGGGAATGGCACTCTAGCCTGGTCTTACTGGAGTCCTCCGAGAGAGCTAGTTCCTAGCAGTAGTGGCGCCTGTACTCCCTTAGTGCAGCTAGCTGGAATGTCACAGCTTCTGTTTCATGTGTAAACAGCTGGTGGGGAGTGTGAGAGACAGTTGTATCTCATCCACTAGACTGCAGGGGAGCTCTGGAAAATTGCTTCACATCTGAGTGCCTAGTTTGTTTGTAAAACAGCACTACTCAGGCTTAGCCACTTTTGTCAAGCGCCTTGAGGTCTGCAGCTGAAAAAGTGCTAAGTGTTGTTATGCCCTTTTTACTGGCAAAAAAACTGAGACAGAAAAACTAAATGACTTTCCTGTTTGGCCTGGATGGTGGACTAGGCCTTGGTTCTCATTCTGGGGCTGGCAAGCTTTTGCTGAAAAAATCTTATAGGCCTTCTATATAAAAAGTATCTTCTAAAGGCCACAACCCATATTTTTAATTTCCTTTTCATGTCATCGTTAATGGAATCTCGTCACTTGCTGTTCTTTTCGGTGTTTATTTTACAAAACAAAATTCTTGAAAAATTATGATCTGTTGTATTTTATCAGTTCTTTTATTTCAGAGAGAGAGAGAGAGAGAGAGTAATATGAATCCCTATGCATAGATTATTTCTTGCTGTTAGTAAGAATGCCAAATGTAATGGGTAAAACATAACATTCAGTTACATTTAAGCAATGTCCGATTGGGACTCCATAGGCCCGCATGGTGTTCCCAGCTCAACCACTGCCCTGGTGTATCTCTGTACCATCGTCTGTCTTGTCTGTTTAGATTGTAGGGTCTTTGAGGCAGGGAGTATCTCTTACTATGCATATGTATAGTGCATAGCGCAGTGCCGTGCTGTTCTGAGTGCATCCTGCTGTAATATAATAATATCCATTCCATATATTAGGTATTTTGGAATAGAAACTGTAACCCTATGTTTCCAAACGTATTCAAAAAGCAACTCATTTTGAAACGCTGTACAATTTTTTCTATGTTCATTAAGGAAGGAAGTGAACAGTCTGCTGTTTTATTTTCAATATAGATCACGTTTTAGTTCTATCAACATCTTAAGTGCTAAATAATTTAGTACTTACATACATTATGCACAATTAGAGTTCTCCAAACGCTTTTTGGTTTTTTTGCACAAAACATTAAAAATACATCTGTTCTACATTCACCTGAAATAGCATACAGCAGAGCAGGCTGCTGAGAATCTGTGCTAAGCCATGTTTCAGCTGTCAGATGAGACTAATTCACAATTGAGCCTATCCAGCTGGGAGTCATCCTCAATGTCTGCCAGCCTATGGAAGCTTCTTAGGCCTTGCTGACTATTCAGCTACAAAAGCTGCTTCTGTTCCAAGGGGGTATTTCATGGTAACTCCCCAAGGTAGTCTGTGTCTTCAGCACATCCCACCTACTGAAGCAGGAACAGCCAATTTACTTCCTGCTGGTGGACTCATCCGTGGAGAAGATCATCTGCATGGCCTGGCCCAAAGGTGATATCTGCTGGAAGAAGAGAGGAAATTATCATCTTGAGGATTCTATGTTTTGTTCTTTCCCCAAAACCAATATAGAAACCAAAAAACAGACAGGTGCATGCCCACTCTACTTTGCGTTGGTGGGTTTACTCCATTGCCGAAAAGTTTGTTCTGAGGTGCAAGTTACTTGCTTTTTTCCCCAGGGAAAAGGTGAGAGGGAAGTCAAACCTGCTTAAATTAGGACTAATTTTCCATCACCTTTCCTTATCCAGAGTAGTTAGAACAGTGCTTTGAAGATGCAAAGTGCAGTATAAATAGCAAACAGAACAATAGCAATCTAATGTCATGTACAGTCAACCTTGAAAGTAAGTCACATGAGCAAGGCATGCATGCCTGCTGCTAACTCTTGAGATTAAATTAAATGGAGCAGGAAGGAAAAATACAATCTAAACGCTGTTGGCAAAGATATTTATTCAAGACTTCATACGATTGTGTTTTTATTCAGGGGCCCTGTGATTTTTTTTTTTTATGAGAAGCTTTTTTATATCCATTGCCTCTTAACTCTTCTTTGACTGTCTCTTCCACAGGTCATGAAAACATACCACATGTATCATGCAGAGAGCATCAGTGCAGAAAGCAAGCTGAAGGAAGCAGAGAAGCAAGAAGAAAAACAGATTGGGAGGTCAGGAGACCCTGTCTTTCATATTCGACTAGAGGAGAGGCACCAGAGGAGGAGTTCTGTGAAGAAGATTGAGAAAATGAAGGAAAAAGTAAATAGGGTTTCATTAAAAGCTTGTTATCCTGCTTAATTTGAAGTAAATTTAGTTCAGTTCTGAGATTCCTTTGAAGCTGTAGCTTAGATGTATATGTTTCTACAGAATGGTTTTAGAGAGAGATTGTCCATTAAGGAAATATGTGGCATATGATGAGATTAATGTAATCTGTGGTAAACTAGAAGTAGCTAGTTAGATATATTAATGTTATAAACTAGTAGTAGTTTACAGAGAACTTGCAATTCAGAGATAGTGAGTGTTTTTACTCCCAGTAATTTCCTCATTACATGGCTTGTTCATAAATTACATTTTCTATTGATGGGGTTTTAAAATTGTGTTTCTGTTAAATGCATAGCAAAAATTGAAGTTTCTTTCTAGTTGATAGTAACAATTAATGCACACTTATCTATTTGGCTGCATGATAAAGTTGAGGCATTCAAACTTTCTCACTATATTAATATACAATTTCTTTCTCAGCGTCAAGCAAAATACTCTGAAAACAAGCTGAAATCTATTAAAGCCCGAAATGAGTACCTACTAACCCTTGAAGCAACCAACGCTTCTGTTTTCAAGTATTATATTCATGACCTTTCAGATTTAATTGATGTAAGTACTTGATGTTTATACCTATAGTCTGTTCAGGAATAATATGTAGTATTTTTTTCTGCTTTTCATCTTCCAAGAGAAAGTGTACAATGTTTAGTTACATTTGTCACTGATCATATAGTATATTGTTTACTATAATATTTCATAGTGTAACCAATAGGTTTTCCTTTTAGTTTTATATTTTACAAAAACAAATGCCGGTAGGAAGCTGAGTTCATGTCTTTAAAATTTAGTGGGCAATTTTTTTTCCCTAGGTGACTGGAGAAAACATGGCAATTATAGCACTAAACACAGAAATGGTTGGGCATTTCCACCTTCTGGTGGAAAATGTTTCTGGAACAAGAATGAAGAATTTTAATGCTGCAAGTTAAAAACTTTAAAATGTGGTTTTACTCTGTAAAGTGACCATATAAAAATGGTACCTTACTCAAAAAACCCTGTTCTTTATGTGTACTCAGAATCACTTTATGTTAATTTTAATGGCAAAAAAATACATTTTTACTGATTTTTAGTCCTGTTAGCACTACATGGCCAACAGAGCTACAATTGAGTATACTGGATCAACTCCACCTTGTGCATTATCAACACAAATGTTTGACGAGTTTCATTGAGCTACATCTCTACAAAGTCATTGAATGCAGTGGGGTTACAGGGGTGTAACTTATATCAGAATTTGGCCTGCGGAATCTGTAGGCAAGTGATGGAAGGAACCCAGCTTGACTCCAAGCCCAGGGTAAGGTTGTAGGCCTGGCATTTTAAAAAAATGTAAACTTATTGTATTAGATACAGAAAACTTTGAGACAGGAAGCATCAAATCACCATATATATAATCACTTTTCAGAATAGAACTATACTTTAAATGGCATATATATTCACAAATGTCATGCACTGATGTCAAGATGTTCTATACTGTAGGACAAGCTCGCTAGATTCTATGTTTTATAGCATGGGTTTATTGCAGACCTTGAAAAATGTACGTGGCACCGACTAGCCAAGGTGAAAAATACCCACTGCAATTTAATGGATTAGAATAGCTGTGTAGTTGTGTTTAATTATAACATTGTGAATCAACTTCCTTTTAATATATATTTTAAAATGTAACTTACATAATCTCTCTTGCTTTTGTTATTATTTATTTTCCTTCTGCCTTCACAATACCTTTTTCCTTTCTTTTTTGTAAGACATGGCATATCTTTTCTTGCTGTGTTTTCAATATCAGTTATTTCCTCTTTTCTCTTTTTCAGTATCCTCTTCTCTTCCTCTTTCTTTTACTCTGTTGCATGCTCTCTCTTCCCCTTTGTTTTGTCTCCCATTTCTACCAAAACCTCTCTCCTTCAGCACCCATATTTGTCTTTTCTGTCATTTTCCCCACCCACATCCATGCATCCACTCACCCCAATCCACCTCTTCATGCACTGAAAAATTTACTTGACTCCTAATAGTCAGAAGATTAAGCCAGAGGACTAATCTAAGATTAGAGGCTCCTCTATACAGGGGCAACACTTTAAGTGAGAAATCAAGCTCTCCCAGACTGTTAGATTGCTGTCCCTGGACCCTGTTTGGGGGCTCCATTTTTGTAGCCTCTAGCTCAGGGGTAGGCAACCTATGGCATGCATGCTGAAAGCGGCACACGAGCTGATTTTCAGTGGCACTCACAGTGCCCAGGTCCTGGCCACCGCTCTGGGGGGCTCTGCATTTTAATTTAATTTTAAATTAAACTTCTTAAACATTTTAAAAACCTTATTTACTTTACATACAACAATAGTTTAGTTATATATTATAGACTAATAGAAAGAGACCTTCTAAAACCGTTAAAATGTATTACTGGTACGCGAAACCTTAAATTAGAGTGAATAAATGAAGACTCAGCACAGCACTTCTGAAAGGTTGCCGACCCCTGCTCTAGTTAGTAGGTGTCTGACAAAGGTACACCCCATTTATCTGCTGGAAGGAAGGAAGGAAGATATTTTCTCTGTTTTTCCACCACCACCACTACAGAGCCTCCTTTGCAAGGGCACTGTTGATGTCTCTGCTAATCATCCCCTTCTCTGGCCTCTGTTTTTGAGTCATCCTCCCCAGAGAATAGCTCCAGTACCCGTTTCCAGTTTTGGAAAGAACTTTCTCAAGCTGCAGATTGGACAATTGACCTGATTCTGTCAATTTCACTGATGTCCACAGAGTTTTCAATAGCAGGAGTGAAAACTGACCAGACCAAACAGTTTTCACTGACCTGGAGGAAAGATACTGCCAGAAGCAGAAGCACTGAAGCTGTTTGTCTACAGATTTACAAAGACATCACCACATTGACTAACATTTGAGGTTCATGTTTCAAAAGCTATTGGCACAATCATAAAGACTGGATTTTTTAATGTCAGAAAACTTAAAATCAACAGAATTTAGTGGCATTTGCATGGAAAAGATACCTATTCATAACGGATGAGTAGCTTTTCAAGCCATGGGTTAATATATGCCATAACCATTTTAAATAGGCAAAATTGTTTTAAATATGACCATTCCTTAAAGAATTTAAATGAAGGATTTGATTTTGGACACCATCTATACCATTGATTTATGGGTCTCAGCTATAATTATGTGTAACTGGAAATTGGTTCAGAGCCATATTCAGAAGTTGTTTAGACATGAATGTCTGAAAGACACTTCATTTAATCAGAATATTGTCTATGTAAGAAGTCAGTGTAGATTTTTTAAGTGTTTACTATTTCACAAAGGGAAACAGTGTTGTGTAAATGGAAAAGTTCTCACAAGGTTTTTGGTTCACAATCACAATATGAAACATGCTTCCCACATGTTACAGTGAATTTAAGAAATCTCATGCTGTAAAAATATTAATGCAGTGTTACAGTCCTGACTTAAATTTACAAAAGTGAGGAAATTCAGTGTTTTAGTTGCTTCTTCGCTCTCTGTCTTCTCTACCTTGTCGTCACTGCCCTCCCTCCTATGCACCCTTGCATGTACACATTATGAAGTCAATTCTCCAATGCATCTAAGTGCTGATCATACAGGAGGGATTGGGGGTGGGATGGAGCTGCTTACACTGCCTGAGTTGTGCAAAAAGGACCAGAGTAATGTGGAATCTAGTCCCATGTTGGGGAGTATGTATTTGTAGCAACGCAATGACTCACCGGCGCGGCACCTCCTGCTGGTCGTCCTGGGAATTAGCTCTCCAGCTCCGGAGTGCCCTTCACTGGCCGATGTCCTGATTGCCTCAGGCCCCCGTGTCCCTCTTGGACCCCGGTGCCCCTTAACCCCCCTCAAAATCCCCACCCCTGGGGGTAGGGAGAACTCTTGGCCTGGGCTCCCCAGAGCTCCTCCTCCAGGGCCGCCCCTCCTGGGCCGCACGCTTCCTCTGACACTTCCCAGCCTCAGGCCATCTCCCGGGAGTGTGCCTCTGCCTTCCGGCGGGCCAGCTCCACGGCCTCCAGCCACGCCCATAGGTCTGCGTCCCCCTGACCCTCCACTTGCAGGGTCTGGGTCCCGGTCTCTTGCTGGACCCACTTGCTTTCTGTCCCTTGGCTGAAGACCTGCCTGGTGACAGTCTGGGTCCCGACCTCCCACAGGGTCCCCTCCATCCCGGTTGTTTCCTTCACCACCTCCTCCTGTTTTAGCCCTTCTGGGCCCACAGGCACCTCCTTCGGCCGCCCCTCAGTTCCATGAGGGGGCAGTGCTTCCTAATGTGGCCTGGTATCTGGCAGCTCCAGCAGGCTCCCTGCCTTCTTGCTGCCCTGGGCCTCTCGTGGTCCATCTGGGGTCCCGCCCTCTCGCTGGGACTGACCCCGACCCTCCGCGTTGGGCCTTGGCACGTCCACTGCATGTGGCCTCATTGCTTACAGGCTCAACATGTCGGCAGCCGCCTGGGTTCCTTCACCCAATGGACTGTCATAGGGACTCGCCCCTGTTCCTCCTGTGGGTGAGGTGCCCTGCCCCCATCCCAGTAGGGACAGTCCCATCTTACATGTCCATTCCGCCCACAGGCGTAGCAAGTCCGGCGCTCTGCCACAGGCCTCCTGGCACTCAGCTTCTCATGCCCTTCTCCCTATTTCCTCTGAAACTCCTGTCGGAGGAGTTGTACCAGGGCCCGCTGTTCCTCTGCCAGCTGGCCCAGTTGTTCATGGAGGGCCCACTGCACCTCCCATATTCTCTTTTGGGCCTCCCGGATCCCCTGCAGGTCATCTGCCCCTTTCCGCCGGGACACTGACACCAAGGCCCAACCAGGGATGGCACCTGGGGTCCCCGCATAGAAAATCCCAGTGCATCCAGGATCCATGTTTCCTGCTGTCTGGGCAATAGTCCCACAGTCGTTGCCCTGCCCCTTATATCGGGGATGGACTGCCTATGCCTGCATTCTCCACCACCTTGTAGCAATGTGACGACTCATCAGCACGGCGACTCCTGCTAGTCATCCTGGGAATTAACTCTCCAGCTCCAGATCGCCCTCTGCTGGCCGATGTCCCTCTTGCCTCAGGCCCCTGTGTCCCTCCCGGACCCTGGTTCGCCTTTACCTTGGGTGCTTCCCCCTGGCAGTACCCCCGCAGTGTCTGGGTCTCCCATACCAGAGGAACCCCCAACCCTCTACCCCCACCTCACCTCAGTGGCTACTGCCAGTCACCATCTAGCCCCTGCTCACTGTAGCAGACTGCAGTCTATACCACTCATCGGCAAGGGAGGTTTGGACCTGCTGCCTCTGCATACCCTGGGCTGCACCTCTGTAACCCCAGTACCCTTCCCAGCCTTTACCAAGGCCTGCAGCCTGGGGGTTTTCCAGCCTTGAGCTCCCCAGCTCCTCTGGCCTTTCCCCAGCCCTGCTCCAATCTAGGTACCCTGCTGCGCTCCCAAGTAGCCAGGCCCATCTCTCTCCACAGCTAGAGAGAGACTCTCACCTAGCTCCTGGCCCACAGCCTTTTATAAGGCCAGCTGTGGCCTGACTGAGGCATGGCCCCAGCTGTGGCTGCCTTCCCCATCAGCCTAGCCTTCTGGCTCCCCAGGGTAGCCCTTTCCCAGGGCTGTTTTAACCCCTTCAGGGCCGGAGCGGGTAACCACCCCACTACAGTATTCAATACATAATACTGAGTAGCAACCCATGCCACTGGATACATATATCTTGCAGTGATGACTTAGCTATGTGCAGGTGTACAATGAACTATTTTGTATACTGATTGTAGTAAATTATCTAATTATGCAAATAAATTAGCACAGACGAGGTATTCTGTCAGGTTGGCCTACCACATGTACATATTTCTGCATTTGAAAAGATCTACAAAGTAAATAATTTCTTTTGGGAGTATTGCAACAGAATGAACAGGGTTAAATTTTTCAAGTAACAGTTCATAGTGTTTATAGGACCCTAAAATGTAATACAACTTGATTTTGGCAAATTCATACGGATGATCCTAAATTGTACCTCTTTAACTGAACCCTGAACTCAATTTGAACTCTTCAATTCATTCATTTCATTAACAAAGCTTAGTGCTTCTTTCTTAAAATGCTGCTGTGCAGTTAATAATCTTATTAAGCCTCCTTAAGAAAAGCCAGATAAAAATGTACCTTGAGTCTTAACGTTTGTTTTGGGGAGCATTTTATGAAATAAGTTTTGAGGCCAACCTTGGTAAAAGGATGAGGATAAAAATTATTTAATATGTACAACTGTTTCTATTTACTTTTTATTCAAGCAGAGGAATTTGGATGTCTCTTAAATAGATTATTTCCCTCCTATTGGACCTCCTGTAGATCTACTTCATATGCAGGAAAGAGTGTACATTTGACTTGTATTGTGTGGAAAAACTGGAAAAGAAATGTTTTTCAGCTAGGCTGAGCAAGCTTCATTTGGTTTGTGGGGATGTTTCTTAAAACTAGAGATCTCTGAGCAGCAGTACAGTACACACCCCTGTTAATCTGAGTGCTTGTACTAACATCTTTCCATATGGTTCATATCATTGTTCAGTTATTTGAAGATTGCTATGCCATTCAGATTACAAGATTTGTCTGTTTGTAATAGGAAGGTATGAGCCCTTTTTTAGACATTTCAAGCACCCACATAATCGAGCGGTAAATGCTGAAGAAACAGCTATGGAATGTAGGCCATGATTACAGGGTGAGGGGCTCTATCCTGGGAAGCAGTGACTCTGAAAAAGATTTTTGGATTGTAGTGCATAGTCAGCTGAACTTGAGCTCCCAGAGTGACACTGTGGCCAAAAGAGCTAATGCAATCCTGGGAAGCATAAACAGGGGAATCTCAAGTATGTGTAGGAAGATTATTTTATCTCTGGATTTGGCACTGGTTGGGCACTGCTGTAATACTGTGTCCAATTCTGGTGCCCACAATTCAAGAAAGATGTTTATAAATTGGAGAGCGTTCACAGAAGAGCCATGAAAACAATTGAAGGACTTGAAAACCTGTCGGATAGTGATAGACTCAAGGAACCTAATCTATTTAGCTTAACAAAGAGAAAGTTAGGGACTGACTTGATTACAGTCTATAACTACCTACGTGGAGAACAAATATTTAATAATATTTGCTCTTCAAACTTGCAGAGAAAGGTATAACAGGATCCAGTGGCTGGAATTAGAAGCTAAACACATTCAGACAATTTTTAAATCAAGATTGAATGTTTTTCTAGAAGCTCTGCTCTAGGGGCTATTTTGAGCAAGTTCTTTGGCCTATGTTATACATGAGGTCAGCCTAGATGATCACAATAGTCCCTTCTAGCCTTAGAATCTATGAAAACCAGTTTAAATGTTCCTTTAACATGCCTTTCCCTCAGTTGCACCCCACTCACAGCTTATCTGTGGTCAGCAAAGTATCAGAGTACCGGGGTGCATTCAGGTGGGTTCTGGAGGTGACCGAGTGACACCTCGGCTTCAGCTTGCCGCTGCTGTTTCTACTGCTGCTGTTGCTCACCGCTGCTGCTTCTCTTCACTGTGATGTCGTGTTCTGAGGTTCCACCATATAACCCAGCTCCTGGTGATTTCATTGGGTAGAGAGGAACTCGCTGCTGCTGCCTGCCTGTTCTGCGTGGTGTTTCACCACAACACTGTCCCCACACCAGGACTAAGCCCCCTAGACCAGTTTATTAGTTTGATTTCAGTTCTAGAGATCATTGAGAGGAAACAAGGACTCTCAATTGAATCCAATCAGCTCTGTCTTTAAACACTGGAGGGGAAAGGTCAAATGATAGCTACGACCCTTTAAACAGAGTCTGCACTGTGTGCCCACCCCCTCCGACTTTCACTTGGACTTGGCATCACAATCTCCATTTAACAAGTGAGGTTGAAGTTAAGCAGTGGCGTAGCCAGGTTCTAACAGCAGGGGGAACAAACATTAAAAAAAGGTGCCACTCGCCGCGAAGCAGCAAAGAAAAAAAAAAGAAAAAGCCAAGTCTTGCCACCAAAGACTGAAGAACCCGCTGCCGAATTGCCGCCAAAGACCCGGAGCAACTGAAGAACCTGTCACCGAAGTGCCGCTGAAGACCCAGACATGCCGCCCTGCTGGGAAGTGCCCCTGAGTGAGTGTAAAAATTAAAAAGGCGCCACTTTGGGGGAATGTGCTCAGTGGGAGCAGCCGCTCCGCCCCAGCTACGTTACTGAAGTTAAGGTGACACCTTCTCAATTAGGGCATATTAAGTACAGTTCTGCTGCCCTTTATTCATAAAAAAAGCATAACATTTTATTTTACCTGCGTCCAAATCTAAAGTGAACTTTAACCCAAAACAGCCAAAATTGATCACTTTGCAAAGCAGGTCTGATTACTGATCACGTAGGCAAAGCGCTTGTGTCTATGCAAATGCAGTCTGCTCCTGAAGTCTTTTGCACAGTTCCTCAATAGATGCTAGAGGAGAGCTTATTTAGATCATCTGTCCAGCTTCAATGGCTACCCATTAGTTGGCTATGGATCTCTTTAACCACAAGGACTTCTGCTTTCAGTTATTGATGAGTGAATCTCACAGAGGTTCAGAGGTTGAGTTCAGTTTGGATAAATGTCAAAACGTTTTGGTTGCTTATTCAAACTTTCCAGATGTCTTGGCTCTGCAAGCTAGAGTCTGAAAATCTTGAGAGAATGTGCTTTTGTGAGAGATTTGACAATTCCACTCCTAGCAGTGACAGCAGTTTATCTAAAAGTGTCATAATCGTAACGGTTTTGGTTCTAGAAATGGAGGAAGGTTAAAAAATGGTGACTCATATCCTTTCCAAACTGGTTCAGCCATCCCTATTTTTCAGCTGTGGTTGCAAGTCCACTCTGGTGGTAGATTAAACCTTTCATCCTCTCCTTTCTTAGTAGTCTTTGGAATACTGCTTGAGGAGGGAACCTTTCACGGAGTGCAAAAACCTCTGATCTATCCACAACAAATTGTGTTTTGGATTGGGGCATTGTTTGAAAATATATATGTATATTTTAACCCAAGCCTGGGAGTTTCCAAGCTTCATAGAGTTTGTTTGGTTTTGGTTTTGGGGGGAGGGGTTTAGAGTGTCTGGATTTTCTTGTTAAACAAAACTAAGGCAAATTGTCATTCAGTCAAATTTTATTTTTATTCACATATTAATTTTGAAGCACAAATCCAAATTCAAACATTAAACTCCATATACAAATCTACTGTGTAGAAGTCTCTGGTTCAAATTCTGGTCTCATTCTCTTGCTGGCAATAAGAGTGCTGTGAAGTGTTGAAGAGGTTATCCTGCTTCACTTGAGAAACCCTTCAGGTTGATTCAGAAGCAGTACTGATAAGTTTCAAAGATAGTACCAGGCAACCTTATTTACCCAAACAAATGATGATTGTGGTTTTCATTCTTGTGGTTGATTATGATTGCTCAGTGCATTGAGGGATGAATCCTGGCATCCTTGGGACTATCTGAGGCTGAAGGTTGCAACCCCATTTTCACGTGCTTGTAATTGTGATTTCCTCTATAAATCAATAAGTTCTTTCATTAATACAAATCTGAAAGTTCCTATTTTCCTAAATTCAGATTGTAACTGCCTGTAGTTTTAAAACAAGTAACTAACTGGCCACTATAGTAAAATTAGCCATTGCCATTTGTATTTCTTTTTCCTCTCAGTTTAGCCTCCAATGAGTTTTCGCTGGAATTAATACTCATAAAATAAAAACAGCTGGTCTGATCCTCTTTCTTACCATCATTTTTTGTCTGTCTTTTCATCCAAGATAGTGAGTTAAATTAAAAAGCTTAATTAACACAGAACATAGGGAAAAACAGAGAGAGGTAATTCCTTTACAAATAAATGCTAACACCCTTATTTTTTTTAGTCTGGAAACCTTTAAAATATGGATGCGGTTAGATTAAAAAGTTAGGGACTTTGGTTTCAGTAAATGTAACACAAATTTCCAATGTGGAGGGGAAAGGCTATCGTTGGACATGCACTTGACTGAGATTGAAATCCTTCTTTTGTAGACTTAAAATGGTTCATGTACTGTGTTTTGGGTGGCCATTATCCCATCACCAGTAAATGACCTGCAGTAACCTCTAAGGCTGAAAGCTGTTGCTGATCACAGCAGTTTTGTGGTCAGTAATGTGAATGAAACAAACCTTTTTTGTCATAGATTTCAGAGCAGAATTTGATCTCTTAGGACCAGTGATTAGAGTCCTAAACATGGGGCAAGGTGTGAAAGATTTGTTTGTACTGAAGGTAATTTTTACACTCAGCTATGGTAAATAGTTTGGAAATTCTTTGTATAGATAAGACAGAGGGATCAAAGCATAATATTACTTTCCCTACGAGACTATAACAGTTAGAGGGAGGTGTGTATGCATGAATACACAATGGGCTTGATTCGCCCTGCTGGCGTGGGGTGGAATGCAAATTGCCTTTTTGCCCTCCTGCACCATTCTACCTATGGGTTCTGTAAAGGGAAAACAGCTTTAAACTGCAGCTGGGCTCCCAGGGTGACTGAAGACGACTGGGGGATGCACTGAAGTAGCATGTCCCCCAACTGCCCTAGCTATGCACCCTCCCTGACTGGTGCCAACCTCCCTTAAGGCTGTAGTGTATCCCTGGGGACACCTTAGTCAGTGGCTCTCAACCTTTCCAGATTGCTGCACCCCTTTCAGGAGGCTGATTTATCTTGCGTACCCCAAGTTTCACCTCAGTAAAAAACTACTTGCTTACAAAATCAGACATAAAATTACAAATGTGTCACAGCTCACTGTTACTGAGAAATTGCTGATTTTTCTCATTTTTACCTTATATTTATAAAATAAATCAATTGGAATATAAATATTGTACTTACATTTCAGTCTGACACTTAAGCCTGTTTTTCACTTGTGAGCCTTGTGTGAAGCCAGAGCCCCAGGCAGTGTGGCTGAAGCATGTTACTTAGCTTTGTGGGCCCCCTGTGGCATGGAACCCCAGGCAGTTGCCCTGCTTACCGCCCCTTAATGCTGGCCCTGCAATTGTGACACCCCTAAACCCATACCTCAACCCCCCCCCCCCGGGGTCTGCAACCCCCAGGTTGAGAGACACTGACCTTGTTGAATTTAAATTTAGTTGAATACCCCCCTGGAAAACCTCAGAGTACCCCCAGGGGTACACGTACCCCTGGTTGAGAACCACTGCCTAGTAGATACTGGACATTTTGTTCTGCTGCAAACACCTCCTGACAGACGTTCTGAAAGTATAAACCAAGGCAGAATCAAGCTCTTCTTTTCTTTAAAAATAGGTGTTGATGAATAGTGTTTGCTTAGATATAGCTTTAAAATATTAATAAAAGATGGAAAATGCAAATCAATGCATCAAATTTACTCTGTTTTAGAGGAGAATTTTGTTCTGATTTAAACCAAAAAACATCTCAAAGAGAGGAGAGTGCTTTGGGTGTTAATCTAAGCACAGGACTGACAAACAGGAACTCTAGTTTTAATTCTGACTATGCCACTGACTTTATTAGGTTGTCTTGGAGAAGTTATATAAGGCCAGATCAAAAAAAAGTCTGTTTCATACACAGAAATGATATTGAAATACCCATTAGCGTGTGCAAACTCCCATTTTTCTGTGCAACTGTGGCAATTGCACATGTATATCCAGAAACATTCACTCACTCCTGTGTAGAGGCCTCTGACTTCCCTTTCAAAATTGTCCCTTAATCTCTTTGCTTCCATTTTTCCATCTATCAAATGGGAATAATAGCTACTTATCACCTTGACATGGCTGTTGTGAGGTTTAATTAGTTAGTTTGTAAAGTGCTTTGAAGATGAAAAAAAAATACACTGATACTATAAGTTCTAATTGTTGTTATGCAGTTTTTTATGTCATGGCCATTGCAATTTGTCTCTACTTTTTAAATTTGTTTTCTTCTCTCCTTGTTGTGTTGTTAGTGTTCCGATCTTGGATACCATGCAAGTCTGAACAGAGCCCTAAGAACATATCTCTCTGCAGAGTATAACCTTGAAACCTCTAGACATGAGGGCCTAGACATCATTGAGAATGCTGTTGACAGCTTGGAGCCACGAAGCGACAAGCAGAGATTCATGGAGATGTATCCCACTGCCTTTTGTCCGCCAATGAAATTTGAGTTCCAGTCTCATATGGGTGATGAGGTCAGTAGTTAGTGACTTCGTAGAGACAAATAGGGTAAATCCAAACCAATAATTTCTGTTTCTGCACAAAGAAAAACTTCCCTGGTGTGAATTCTGAATTATTTTCTGCAGGATGTGGCTTTTATCCACTTCTACAAAGAATCTAGTTAAAGTGAAATGTAAGCCAGTATTATTTATGCAGACACAAATGGATCAGCAAACAAAACCTTTGGCAGATCTGGAAACATGCTATTCAGAGCTGCTCAAAATAATTCTGATGCAAGAGCACTCCTTTGTTGTTGTGTTTTGTATTACACTATAATGACGTTGGCTCAGATTTCTCTTCGCTTCCAAGATGTGCCCAGCACAGGAACAGAGGCAATAATGGTTTTATATCACCACCACCCAGTGGGGTTTCCCAGTGCAACTTAGAGGGGCCTCAGAGCTGTTTTACACTGCACTTGGAGCATGATATCTGGAGATTGCCAGAATGCAAGTGGTCTCCAACTGTGCCCCTATTTTCCACAACATTAGGGACTGTTGGAGGCATAGAATGCTACTGCATCTGGGGATTTCCCTTCCAAAAGGGAAATCTTGGATGCTCCAGGCTGGAGCACCGCCGGGGAAAAATTGGTGGGTGCTCTATACCCACTGGCAGCTCCCCACCCCGTCCCCTCACCTCCGCCTTCTCCCTGAGGAGGAGGCGAGGAAGAGGCGGGGCTGGGGCACGGATTTGGGGAAGGAGTCCAGTAGGGGCAAGGAGTTGGGGTGGGGACTTTGGGAAAGGGGTTGGAATGGGGAGCAGGGCAGGGGTGGAGTCGGGGTGGGAGGGCGTGAGCCCCCACCGGTGCCAGGAGAAGTTGGCACCTATGCCTGTAGCAGCCAAAAGCCATATTGCAGAGGAACATCAAGGCTGCTGTCTATTTTCGTAGACTATTGTGACTATTTCTACATCTCATAATACATGCAAATCTAAATTTAAAGTATGTATTTTCCAAATCAATTATTTTATTACATTTTTAATAGTTTCAACAGCAAGTCATCTGGCTTTAAAGAGAGTGATAGAAGCCAGCATTGGTGAATTGAAATTTTCTCTGAGTCTAATAGCCATTTTTGATTCTTTGTTAGGTTTGTCAGGTCAGTGCCCAGCAACCGGTACAAGCAGAACTTATGCTCAGGTATCAACAGCTACAGTCACGACTGGCCACGCTCAAAATTGAAAATGAAGAGGTGAGATTTGTCTGAGCTTGTAAAGTGTGATAAACAGCATTTTGGGAGAGGGAGGATTTCTACCATGGGAGGCACGCATCATAGCTCCAGACAGCTCCATGTGGCCCCTCCTGCTTGCCACTTCACCCTTGGCCCCAGCCCAGGCAGGCTGGGGTTGGGGCTAAGGTGGCCGACCTGTGGGTGGGACTTGGAGTGGCTGGGTCCCCCAGGCACTGTGGCCATGCCACCCAGCACTCCGGGGCTGGAGGCACTCGGGTGGCCCAGGGCTGAGGGTGGGGGGGCACTCTGGGCCCCATTGGGGTGAAGAGGGGCGGGGCCTCGGGCGGAAAGGCAGGGCCAGGCCAGGGGCTAGCCTCCCCAAGCCCATGGTTCACCTGCCACCCCTGATTTCCACTGTGTGAAAAACTAAGATACATAATTTAGACCAGTGGTTCTCAACCTGCAGCCCAGTCAGCACAGAGCTGCAGCCCATGTGAGATCCTCAGAAGGCCATACAGGTAGTATTGGATGCGGCCCACAGTGGTAAATATGTTGAGAACCACTGATTTAGACTAAAATGGTTTAAATCTATGCACAATATCAAATATCTATAAACATTTCAGAGGTTAAAAACTGTACCCCAAAGGTGAAATTATACCTTAATACATCTCGAATGTATCACCGTCAGTCAGAGGAGCTGCACAGAAGGTGTACAGTGCAGAATTTGGCCCTACAGATCATTGAGTCACCTGTAGAAATGGATCAAACCAAAAACACCTCCAGGGTTTGGTACAAACATCCATTGTTCTTTTAGTAAAGGCCTGGAATGAAGTCAATAATGAGTCAGTATCAGTTATAAGTGGTTTAAAAATGCTTTCAGTGAGAATTCATTGTGTGTGTGTTTGAGCTTGTATCTATCGATTCCTTTACATTTAGGAGCAGCAAAGAATCCTGTGGCACCTTATAGACTAACAGACGTTTTGCAGCATGAGCTTTCGTGGGTGAATACCCACTTCTTCGGATGCAAGCAGTGAAGAAGTGGGTATTCACCCACGAAAGCTCATGCTGCAAAACGTCTGTTAGTCTATAAGGTGCCACAGGATTCTTTGCTGTTTCTACAGAACCAGACTAACACGGCTACCCCTCTGATACTTTACATTTAGGATTCATTGAAAATATTCTTATTTATGTGGATATTTTTCAGCTTAAAAAATGCATGATGCTCAGTGTTTCAGCTAATGCTTCTCCTTATTTGACCCATATTTTTTAAAGAAACACTTTTGTATTCCAGCCAGTGCATTTATTTTTAAACCAAATGTAGTTCAAGTTACTCACATTTAGGTGGTTGTGGTGGTTTTAAACCAATGGCATTTGTTGAAACTACTGCACTTTCTTTGTAACTGCTCAGTCCACCTTTACTGAAACTAATGTATTTAAGCGAAAACCAGCATGTTTCAACTCTTGGCAATACATGTGCATGTCAGCCAATGAGTCTTTGTTGAAACTTGCATAGTAAATTTCCCCCTTTTCAGTACCTCATAGCTAAGGTCATTGGCAAGCCGCTGCAAGGAATCTCCCATTGCAGCTGTTTGTATGGATTTGTTTTTACACAGAAGAACACAGATTCTAGATTTATTCATGTTCCATACATTTTGGATTTTCAAGTTTTAACATTATTGTTTTATATATTTCTAGATAGATAAAAACTGTTACTTTTATTATCTCCTATAAAATGGAATTTGTCAATTTTGGAGGCAGTTGCTGAGATTCTAAGAAGTATTATTAGCAGAATTACTGAGATCTAATTATTTAATTCCCCCTCTCCTCTCTCTACCATGGTTTTAACAAATGGTTATTCCCCAGAGTGCCAGCTCTGAAGGATGAAGGAATTTTGGCTGAGTTCTATGGCTGCAAAGGCAGAATCTTTGTTATGCTCTTAGCTAGAGCTATTTATACATGGTGATATAGAATGCCTTTCCTGATGATGGCTCACCTAGTAAAAGAAAGTTGCTCTTTCCTTTAAAAAGAATTTAAAAAAACTAAGGGCTCTTCACACCACTCTGGCAGCATGTGGGGGCCTTAAAGTGTGCATAAATTATACTTGCGCCCATTTTAAAGAAGTATAAATGAGAATCTGTTCCTAAAACTAAAAGCCATGGCATTTTCTTATTCTATTCAGACCTTGAAGGCCTGAATCAGAATCCAAATACTTATGTAAACAAACATACCATCGTTTAATAAACTATTTAAATTCAGAAAGTAACTCAGATTCACCATTCCAGAGATGTGGGGGGAAAGCAAGATTAAATTGAGAGAAGATAAGAAAGGGTGTTTGATTGCTCACCACATGAGTGCACAAATATAGGGAGAAGCAAGCAGGAGGCTCATGATAGTAGGCCAGGGCATATGACTGGGGAAGCATTGTTTCACAGAGTCAGATGTGCTTGTGCAAAGGAGGTGTATGTACAAGTGACTTTATGGAGCAAGGGCACAGGTCACCAGCTTCACCTCCAAACATATTCACTACCGAAGAGCTTGATGGTACACACACTATCATCTGGATCTTATCACTTGACTTTTCATTGTGGGGATGCAGTGTATCTCTTGTTCTGTTTCTAGTCATCTATCCACTCTGAATGGCCATACTAGCTACCCAATTCTGCAGCTAGTAGGAGATGCTATGATAGCTGTGTGAACTGTACCTTCTTCCATCTTCTCTTCCTCCATATTGCACCTGTGGGTTATAGACATGATCTTTACAATACATCGAACCCCTTACCAACATATGGTTATTGTTGCACCAGAGTTTCTCATGGCAGCACACAGTGCACTGCCAGCCATGCCATCAGATGTGCTCAATCATATTTTAATCTGGGGAGCCGACAGTTCAGGTTAGAGTACCAGTACTGTTTCTATTCACTACCACTTTTTTTCCTACTTTATTGTTCAGAAGCCAAATTCTGAGGTTGTTACTCGGTCAACAGGAGAACAGCCTGTATTTACTTATAGTAACTTATTAAAGCATAGAGACATACCTAGGAACCAATTATCTCTTTTTTTCTATTCTACACCAGTGTAGAACATGTCACTTGCTATTGTCATACACTGCAGTTCATTCACAAAGCATGTAAGAGTGAATTCATTTCAGTCACTAGTTTCCATTGTAAGCTGCTTCTAGAATTTATGTATCTTCCTTTCTATTCCATAAATTGCACTTATTCACACCAGGTTAAGAAAACGACAGAAGCTACTTTGCAGACAATACAAGACATGGTCACCATTGAGGACTATGACGTGTCAGAATGTTTCCAACACAGTCGCTCTACAGAGTCTGTGAAGTCAACAGTCTCTGAGACGTACATGAGTAAGCCCAGCATTGCAAAAAGAAGAGCTAACCAGCAGGAGACTGAGCAGTTCTATTTCATGGTATGTTGGTTGCTTCTTCAGCCATGTGATCTGGTCCAAACACCTGTAGTAAGTGTTTTCAAAAGGAATTGAAGTAACAGATACAATTAATCCATTGATCTTCATCTCTGCAGAAATTCAGAGAATTCCTGGAAGGGAGTAATCTCATCACAAAGCTGCAAGCAAAACATGACTTACTGCACAGGACACTTGGAGAAGGTAAATGATGCAGAAGATACTGAAAAGCAATTCCAGGGCGAACCCACTAAAATATTTAAAGTGTATGCAGTGGAAAATTACAAAGCTCAGAGTCCTAGTACCCAATAAATACAGGCCTGATTTATTTACCAGTCATAATTCAATGCAATGGTTAGAGCCTTTTCCTGCACAAGAGAAAGCTATAAACTGGTTTTGTTTCTTCAACAGATATTAGTTTGTATTTTACAAATATAACAATGTGGACAAATGAATGCATTTGGGAATGAAACTATTGAATGAAACATCTGTGTTCTGATTTGAGAAATAATACAATACTAGGCACATGCTGAATCAAAAGCTGTGCAAGACGTACTGTTTTTGCTTCCTGAATTTTTTTGCAGAGAGAGTTTTGTAAACATGTAAATGGCAACATTCTGTAAGACCCCTATCCTGTAACTGGAGCCACCAGCACAGACTCTCATGCCCCGCAGAGCCCCACTGTGGCTCCACTCCAGGATGGGGACCTGCCCTTGGGGATCTGATTGCAGGATCAGGTGGTCCTCAAAAGAAGAACTAGGGAAGTGTCACCAACTGGCACACTGAAGTACCAGGGAGGGGGAGACAAGCAAATGAACCCATTTACCACAAGACAGCATTAGCGAGTGGGGGCCCAAGAGATGGGAGGAAGCAAGATGTTGGGGAAAGCAGAAATAGTGGAAATTTTGTGATAAAATCTGTTCTCAAAAAAGTTCCACCTGTTCAGTCAGGATGGCAGATCCAGATTTGCATCCAGATCACAGATATCGTTTGAATAAAAATCCAAACTCAGAAGGAATCTAAAATTTTGATAGCATCTGGATCCTGATCACCCCAATCAACCTATGTCTTTTTACAGACAGATCATGTACCTGGGGTTAATATCGGATTTGTTTGTCAAAGTTAAATAGACCGCCATTAAATCAATTATCAAGTGGTCAAGCCAAGCAGAATCATGAGTAGACTGTCCAGGACATGCAGGTGAATGAGAGACAGACACTTGGGATGGAATTAATCGTACGCCACAACCCTATTAATTATACCTTGCGGAGGGGAACTACAATGCCTGCCCTGTGCTCTCACAGGACTTTAACCACAAACCAAAAAATAATTTGGGTACTGCAGTGATAGAGGCCACAGGGCTGGGGATTGTTTCATTCCGCAAAGACTCCAAGTCCCTCTCCTCTGCTGAGAACAAGGTCCAACAGTGAAATCCTGGGTCTTGGTTACCTCTGGGAGCTGGCCCTTTTAGTCTTTATACACACAGGACACCAGCCACGAGTCAGTGGTCATACCAGCATTACATGAATTTTGGAATTCTTCTGCTTTCAACCCAGTTGTGCCTCCAGGAGGCTGCAGGGAAGGTCGAAAAATCCACTGGACCTCATGCCAGTTTGCCCTAATGGGAAAAATTCCTTTCTGATCCCTAGAAACAGGTGACTGGTTAGACCAACAGCATCATAAATGGCACAGCTCCAACTCTACAACAAATGAAGGGGAGGGAGGGGCAGCTAACAGTAGAGTAAGCGACTTTTGAAACACCCAAACTAGCTTAATAGGTGGGGGAAGAGAGGTGCATCCAGCAGCCCGCCATTCAGGTGGGCCCATCTCCCCTGGCCCAGTTAATGACTACGTGGAGGACTAAAGGAGAAGGGAGCAGTGGGACAGCCCCCATTCTGCCATCCTTGTGCTTCGGTCTTCTCTCACTCCCTGCTGTCCCTGCTGTACTGAAGATGGTGAGAGGGTAATTAGAGAAGCTGTCTTTTGAGTATAGATAAATCCTATAACAAGCAGTCTTAAAATTCTTCACTGGTTTCTTTAAACAGATACATGGTCATCCTGAAAAAGGATTCTGTAAAGTCTATTATCCAAAAATTAACTTAAACTTCCACAGTTGTTTGGGAAACTGATTCCTCTCAATTTTATTTATTTATTTGTTTGTTTGTTTGTTTAGAGAAAGAGAGAGAGAGTGTGTTGGTAATTTATCGTTAAACTGTGACATAAATTGATAGTTTATACAGACACAGTTTCTATGAATTTTGGTGGAAAAACAAATTGTGCATAAGTTGTAATGCCAAGTCATGTATTTCTGACTAAACTGAATTTGGAGCCTCTTGAAATGGTACTACATTAATTAAAACTAGATATGGGTACACCTTGTATACATAGAATAGATTGAAAGAGAGAAAAGGAAGCTATTTTGGATGTACCTATTATATGGCTTAGTAGTTAACAGAAACATGTAAAGACTTGAGTTCTCTTTTCCCTTCGCATACATTCATGTAGCATATGATTGCTACCTTCATGACTTTCATTGTCCCACAGAATTGCACTGGAAGTCTCATGTAATACCACCCCCAAATACAGTTCCTTTGTGGGCACATTTGCTGGAAGTGGCAGAGCCCTACCAAAATTAGGACAAAACTCTGAGCAGGTGGCAATGCTTTGTCAGGTTGGGTATGTCCTTAACATCACTACACTGTAAAACTAAGGTTATGTCTACACTAGGAGTGAGGAGTGTGATTCCGTAGCTCACATAGACATACTCATGCTACCTTTCATTGAGCGGGCGCTAAACACAGTGATGTAGCCATGGTGGCACAGACTAGCTGAGCCAAGTATGTATCCATGGGGTTCAGGCAGGTTTTACTGAGCACAGTTAGCCCATGCCACTGCCATGCTACCATAGCTAACCTACTGAGCTAGCACAAATATGACTACTCAAGCTAGGGAATCTCACCCATAACACCTACTGTAGACATAGACTAAAACAAGCTAAACACTGCAAGCAAATGTTACCTGAAGCCAGAAGACACAGCTTTTTAGCTGAGGTGATAGGCTACCAAAGTTAGTTTAGTTGCTAAAGTTCAGTTTTTATTTCAGTATTTATTTATTGTGGTGAACCTGTATCTTCAGATTTGGAAAAATAAATAAGAGATGTTCGTCTTTGAGTGCTTGCTCATGTCCATGCCACGTTAGATGCGTGCGCAGTGCATGCACTATTACTGGAATTTTTTCCTTCAGTGGTATCTGTCGGACCAGCTTTATCACCCTCTGCTGCCGCACGCTTATGCACCGGTATAAAGGGCACTGCCAGCTCCACACCCTCTCTGTTCCTTCTTACCACCTGGGACGGTTACTGGAACAGCTCCTCTTGCTTCGGCAAGGCATTTTTTCCCTCTTAAACTTAGTATGTTAGTGTAGTAGTAGTGTAAATAGTATTTGGGTAGATAGTTAGTCCCCGCCCTTTAGTGTAGAGAGGCTCCCTTTTTCCCTGGGGCCAGGCATGCCCCAGTCCCTGGGCTTCAAGCCTATGCCAGTGAGCGACGTACACTCCAGTTGTCTGAAGCCTCTGGGAGAGACTCGCATACAAGAACGCTGTCACATCTGTTGGGACCTTAAGTCTTGTACGAAGAAAGACCGAGAGGATAGACTGAGAGCTATCCTAATGGAAGCTGCTCTTAGACCAGCGTCGGAGCCAAGCTGATTGGATTGGGCACCAAGCGCTTCAGTGCGAAGCACCCCTCTGGCACTTCATGTTTCTCAGCACCGTTCTTTATCTCCAGTGCCGAGGAAAAAACATAAGAATCAGCACTCCAAGAGAAGACACTCCCTAGTGTCAAGAAAAGGCAAACAGGAGGAAGGCAGTGGAGTGCAACCCACATCAGGCCACTCCTCCATCCTCAGTCCTATGGCAGCACCATCAACTCTGCCCCAAGAGCAGTTGAGCTCGGTGCAGGAACACGCCCCCTCCCCCCACCCCCGGCTGTGCCAGGAAGTCATTGCTGTGCCAGTGGGATTGCAGTGCCTTCTACCCCAGAGGCCTTTAAAGCAGCCAGGGACTTATTATCTCTCCTGGTGCCACCGACCCCAGTGGGAGAACCGCCTGCTCTGATGAGCATGTGCAGAAGGAGAGCATGGAGCTCCAAGCTTTTTCCCAGCACCAGGGCCCTTGGTACCTTCCAGAGGCAAGCCAGCCCTTCTTTCATCTGTGAGCTCATCCCTGGTCTGGCACCAGTCCCAGCACCCGTGGCACCAACTGGCAGAAGCAAGGGGTACCGCTCCCCTGTGGTTACCTCAAGAGGCCTCCTCTTTGGAATCTAAGGTGGAGTCCTACACCCATCCCAAGAGTCGCCAGCAGTATCCATCCTACATCCCACCGGATCCCGGCGCAGGTCCCCCCACTGGCACCTGGCTGGCAGGGCAGTGGCTGATGCAGTGGCCGTTCTGGAGCCTATGGGGTTTTCCCCCGGTACCGGGGCTGTCATCCCACCAGTCCTGCTCAGGTCTGAGAGGCTGGCTCCTGCACTGCTCCATTTGGCACCAGAATCCGACTCTAGTACCAAGCCTGTTACCGACGTGCAAGATGTGGGCCTGATGGAAGTAATAGGGGCAAAAGAAAAGGAGAAAGCTCTTCATCCAGTACAGGCCTCTTACTTCTCCTCCCTGAGTCTGTCTCGGGTCCGAGCAGGAGAGCCCCTCAGGAGCTTTTAAAGAGAATAGCTGCTAATCTGTGACTAGAGGTTCAGGTGTTCAAAAAATCCATAGCCTCACTGACATTTTGGCTGAAGCAGCGCCATCTAAGTTGGCCCTACCCATCAATGAGGCTGTTATAGGTCCAGTCCGAGCCCTGTGGCAGACCCCATCTTCTCTCCCTCCCACATCAAAGAGGGTAGAGGAGAAATACTATGTGCCAACCAAAGGGTATGAGTACTTATATTCTCACCCTCCTTCTGTGTCTCTAGTCATAACAGCGGCCAATGAGAGGGACAGACAAGGCCAGGCAAGTTCTACCCCCAAACAGAAAGACTTAAAGAGTCTAGATCTGTTTGAAAAAATTTTTATTCAATGAGCAGATTGCAGCTTCATATGTCTAACCAGCAAGCCCTGCTGGGGCAGTCCGATTACAATATGTGGGACTCTGATGAAATTTAAAGACTCGCTGCCTCATGATGCCAGGCAAGAGTTTTCTGCCCTCTTAGAGGAGGGAAAGAACATATCCAGAGTCTCAGTCCAGGCAGCCCCGCACACCGCTGATGCGGCAGCCAGAATGATGGCTTCCGCAGTGGCTATGAGGCAATGCTCTTGGCTGCAGTCCTTCAGGGACACCTATTTCCATCTTCCAAGGCCACAGAAAATTCCTCAGGTTCGTAGTAAACCAGTCCCATTACCAATTCACTGTCCTCCTCTTTGGTCTGTCTGCAGCACCCTGGGTTTTTACGAAATCTATGGCAGTGGTAGCAGCCTTCCTTAGAAGGCGAGGGGTCCGAGTCAACCTGTACGTCGACGGCTGGCTGATCAAGGGCCACTCAGAGGCTCAAGTAAAGAACAGCGTCAGCCTGGTCCAAGACACCTTCTGAGCACTGGGCCTGTTGATAAATGAACAAAAATCGACTCTCATTCCAGTCCAGAGAATAGAGTTTATCGGGGCAGTGCTCGACACAGACTCGACACAGACCAGAGCTTTCCTTGCAGAGGCTCCATTCCAGACAATGTCAGATCTGATATCCAGAGTCAAAGTCCACCCCGTCACAACAGCCAAGGTTTGCCTCAAGCACCTGGCACACATGGCTGTGTGCATTTACATGGTACGACATGCAAGGCTGTGCCTCAGACCCCTACAGACATGGTTAGCTTCAGTGTTCTCATTGAACAGACATCACTTGGACTCGGTGCTTAGTGTTCCAGCCCTGGTCCTCACCTCCCTTGGTTGGTGGAAGGACCCCTGGTCGGCATTTAGGGGCCTTCCTTTTGTCCCATCAGTGTCTCTAGTTTTGGATGCTTCCATCTAGGTTGGAGAGCCCATCTCGATCGCCTAAGGACTCAGGGCTTGTGGTCCCAGGAAAAGCTTTCCCTATACACAAATGTCAGAGAGCTCAGAGCGGTCCACTTACCTTGCCAAGTGTTTCTTCCCCAGATCATGGGCAAAATAGTATGAGTGCTTACAGACAACACGGCAGCCATGTTCTATATTGACAGACAGGGAGAAGTGCGGTCCTCCATCCTGTGTCAGCAGGCCGTCCATCTGTGGGACTTCTGCTTGCAACACTCCATTCACCTCATGGCTATCCGTCTTCCAGGAGCCCGGAAAGCCCTGGCAGATCGCCTCAGCAGATCTTTCTCCTCTCACCACGAATGGTCTCTTCACACAGAGAGTACCAGGTTAATCTTCCAAAGGTAGGGATCTCCCCAGGTAGACCTGTTTGCAACCAGACAGAACAGGAAATGCCCTCAAGTTTGCTTGCTTCATGGTCACAGCCCAGATCCCTTTCAGCCACCTTCCTGCTTCCATTGGCAGAGCTCCTAATCTATGTGTTTCCTCCAATTCCTCAGGTCCTTCTGAAAATCAAGCAGGACAAGGTGAGTGTTATCCTTATAGTGCTGGCATGGCCACACCAACATTGGTTCAGCACGCTGCTACACGTCAGTAGTGCCTCTGCTACCCTCCTACTCCGTGCAGACCTGATCTCGCAAGACCACGGATGTTTACTCCACATGAACCTCGTGGCCCTTCATCTGACTGTATGAAAGTTCCATGGTTGAACCCGGAGGAACAAGCTTGTTCAGAACAAGACCGCCAGGTCTTTCTAGGTAGTAAAAAGCCGTCTACTCGTGCTACCTACCTGGCCTAGTGGAAGCATTTCTCTATATGGTCTTCCCAACAAAGTCTGTCTCTTACTTGGTCTTCCCTTCAATCTATACAGGAATACCTGCTCCACCTAAAATAGCAAGGTCTGGCCCTTGCATCTATCAAGGTACACCAAATGGCGATCTCGGCCTTTCACCTGCCAGTGAGTGGTAGGTCAGTTTTCTCACATGAGATGTCCATCCGCTTGCTTAAAGGGTTAGAGAGACTTTACCCGGAGACTTGCGAGCTGATTCTACCCTGGGATTTAAACCTGGTCCTGTCAAGAGTCAGGGGCCCTCCTTTTGAGCCGCTAACATCATGTCCTCTGCTGTTTCTCTTCTGGAAGGTTGCCTTCCTGATAGTGATTACCTCAGCCAGAAGGGTCTCAGAAATCAGGGCCCTTATGTCAGAACCACCATACACAGTGTTCTTTAAGGACAAGATTCAGCTGTGTCCCCACTTGGCCTTCCTTCCAAAGGTGGTTTCACAGTTCCATAGTAACCTGCCAATTTTTCTTCCCAAAGCCACATGGGAATTCAGAAGAGCCACAGCTTCACTCACCGGATGTCAGACATGCCCTAGCCTTCTACATTGAGAGGATTAAGCCGTTCCGTAGATCTATGCAACTCCTTGTGGCAGTAGCAGAAAGGTTGAAAGGCCTGCTGGTTTCAGCCCAGAGAATCTTATCCTGGATAGCCTCCTGTATTCGGGCTGCTACGAGCAGGTGGACTTTCCACCTCCTGCTGTCTTGACCGCTCATTTGACAAAAACTCACCCCTCATCAGCTGCGTTTCCGGCCCAGATCCCAATTCAGGATATCTGCTGGGCTGCAACCTGGTCATCAGTGCATACCTTCTCCTTCCACTATGCCAGCACCCAGCAGGCACAAGATGATGCCAGATTTGGCAGAGCAGTGTTGTAATATGCATGTCCATGAACTCGGAGGCCACTCCTTGGGTACTGCTTGTGCGTCACCTAACATGGAATGGACATGAGCAAGCACTCAAAGAAGAAAAAAGAGTTACTACCTTTTCCGTAACTGTTGTTCTTTAAGATGCATTGCTCATGTCCATTCCACAATCCACCGTCCTATCTCTCTGTTGGAGTTAGCCAGCAAGAAGAAATTGAGATGCTGGGCCAGCAGGGCCCATTATACTGACGCATAAGCGTGTGGCACCAGAGGGAGCTAGAGCCGGCCCAGCAGATACCACTGAGGGAAAAATCACTGGCAATGATGCACATGGCACATGCACTCCTAACATAGAATGGACATGAGCAACACATCTCGAACAACAACAGTTACAGAAAGGTTAGTAACTGTTGTTTTTTTTTTAATCATGTCAATAACAAATATAGGAAACATACTAATTATCAAACTGGTTCAGTCCCGTGGCCCATCTAGTCCAGTATCCTGATTCCAACAAGAGCTAATACCAGTGCTTCAGAGGAAGGTAAAAGAAACCTCATATTAGGCAGAATAATGAGCCCCTCGCAGTAGATCTCATCTTGATCTCCAGTAGCTAGAGATGGGACTAAACCTTGAAGTCTGAGGGTTTTTTCCAGAATTTGTTTGCATTAACTATTATGAAGCTAATATTCTTTTTAGCCATATAAATGTCCAATCCCTTTTTTAATCTTGTTAACTTTTTGGCCCCAATGAAATCCTGTGACAGAGTTCCACAGTTTCAAAATATAGTGTATGAAAATGTTTTTCCTTCAATTGATTTTGAATTTGCCACCTTTTAATTTCATTGACTCTCCCTAGTCTACCTTCTCTAAACTATTCATTATTTTACATATTTTTATCATGTCCCTTCATATTCATTTTCTTTCAAAGGTAAATAAAACAGTCTTTAATTCTCTCCTCACGTGAAAGATTTTTCCATGCCCTGGACCATGCGTGGCAGGTGGACCCCCACTTTGGGGAGGCTAGCCCCATGGTCCAACCCCTTCCATACGAGGCCCCGCACCCCACAGCTGGGGACCTGAGCCCCCCACACCTCTCTTCTATTGCCAGAGAAGCCCCTGGCCAGCCAGAACCCTGAGCCCTAACCACCCCTGCCACCAGAAGAGCCCCGGGTCAGCCCCCGCCAACCGACCAATCCAAGCCCCAGCCAGAGCAGACTCAGCCGGACCACTGACCCGAGCCTCGGCCAGAGCAGACCCAGCCACAATGGCCGGCCCGGGACCAGAGCAGACACAGCCCAGCCTCCCAAGGCAACGGCTGCAGCCAAGGAAGGCAGAGCCTTCCCTGGCCTATTATACCCGCCGCCCATGCCCTTGATCTTTCTTGTGACCCTTCTCTGAACCTCCTTTAGTTCTGCAAAATATTTTTTGAGAAGGAGTGACCAGTAGTATGCGCAGAATCCAGATGAGGCTGCACCACTTATTTGTATAATGGCACTATAATATTTTGCATATTTTTCTCCATCTGTTCCTATGTATCCTAACATCTTATTTGCCTTACTGACTGCAGCTACCTTCTCTAGACCATTCATTATTTTATATATTTCTATCATGTTCCCTCTTATTCATTTTCCTTTCTAAGATAAACAATTTTTATCATTGCAAAAGGTTAACAGCAGGGTGAGTCAATGTTCCATGTTAAGTCCTATTTAGTTTAATATATTTAATTATCTGGAGGGAGGGAGATGAGTGGTATGAGCAGTGAGGTAGAAAAGTTTGCAGATGACTAACCTAAATAATTGTCAAATCCAGAGAAGACTCAGGAACTTCAGAGGGCTTTAACCAAGCTAAGTGAATGGGCAACACAATGGTAAATGAAATTAATTATTTATAAATGCAAAACAATGCTCTTTGGGAAGCTAAAAATTAAACTACTTTTATACACCTCAGGGTTATAAATTAACTATATCAACTCAGGAAAGTGACTTGGGCATCACTATGGACAACTCAATGTGCAGCATTGACACACTCTTGAGAATAAAGAAATTGTTATTAGCAAGCAGTTACAGTCAAGAGCTCTGCATTTTTGGCATTGAACAAGTTTAGGCACCAGCCCAGATGCAATCTAATCCTGGCATAGCTCTATTTAATATTGATTTAGTCATTAAAATACATGAATGTAAGCAATGGAGGCTATTTGGAATTTTGCATCACATTATTTATATTACCAAATGGTTCTTTAAGAGAAAATGTCTGAGAAGTAGCTTTATACGTGGATTATTTTGGTTATTTAAAACTATGGAGATGGACAATAACCTCACATTGCCCTGAATCGTTGTAGAGTTGTAAATCTTGTGAAATAAACTTGGGTTAAAAATAATTCAGGATGAATAGTAAACTAGCAAGCATAAGTATAGTTACATACAAAAATAAGCTTTTATTTCCACAAGCTACAACTTAATAGTTCCTTGTTCATTGAACTCCTCTAGGTCACAGAGCTGAATACATGACCACAAGGTAAGATTTTTTTTTTACCTCTTTTGTGTTGTAGGGAACTACACAGATAATAAAGTTTGAAAAATCATCTATATGAAGAATGTGATGACTTTGAAACCAGAGTATTGATAAATAAATTGTATAGAAGCATACTTGCACCACACATTCTAGCATCTAACTAAGCTAATGCTGTGACTTCAGATTGATAAAGGACCGACTTGTCCTTCTTTTTCTGGAATTATAAAGTACTTTTGTGAACTGTTTGGTCAATGTCGAGTATTGTGAAGAGAAGCCTTCATAAAATCTCATAAAGTTGAAACACATCAATTTAAAAGTTAATTTTTTGCTTTGGTGAATAGGAATGAAATCTTTTTTAACATTTCTGCACTCTTATGGTGTAATGCAATGTTCCAAATTGTCACTTTTGCAAGATATCTCTTCTCAGGTATAGTTTCTACTGCTACCAAAGCACTACTGTGGAAACAGAAATTTTAGGGGAAAAGGATTTATTTAAAGATTAATTAAAAGTAATTTCCAGTAATACATCAGCCCAGAGTCTTACCACCATTTTTTTTAGGTTTTAAAGGAATTTTTTCCTAACTTTTAAAAAAAGGCTCTTTCTATCGGTGCTTGAAAGAGCCATAGAAACAAAGGAACCTGACTGACTATATAGGGACACTAACTACACACCGACTACTGTCAAGTGCACAAAATAAATTTTGAATTAGAGAAGAATACTTATTTCAGTAATCTCTTTTGGTTCTAGTCATCCCATGTGTTACATGTAACAATACTATGTGAACATTTAGTAGACAGAAGTGCATCATGAGTTTTTCATGTTGATGTTATTCCTTTAATTCCTCTAGCTAAATTGCAGTGTATTTTGTTTCTTGTGAAAAGAAATTGGCAGTTTGCATCTGAGAGGCTAATCTGTTTAACAGTTACTGGCTCCAGATGAAAATGTCCATGAATTGTTTTTTGAAGTCCCTGAGGAAAACAATGCCCAGCATTAATTTTCATTTGAAGTTTCTTCACCATGAGGCAACTTCTCTGCTTAATAAAAGAGGTGCTTAGAATGTTGGTGTGTCATGCTGTGGTTGGCAGGATGGATTTCCGTTCCTACTGCACATTTCGTGAATGATGATATAAAATAAGACCATTCCAATCATACACTTTTGGGGGAGTGTACAATAAAACTTTAAAAGAGGATTTGTAAGAGATGTCAGAATTATCAGTGAGGAATTTCTTTTTAGCAGGATTTTTCCTCTCTTTATTATGTTACACTTAAATCTTGTGAAATTTCTTTGACAAGTACAGTTTTTGTTTTCCTTTTTTCCTCTTAAAATGTTTTATTACTTTGCCACGAGCTTACAGATATTTTATTGTATACTTAATTCTACCTTGCTCAGTAATCATATTCCCTTCCCTTAGGCCTCCAAACCTTCCCCCTAAACCCCACAAACACAGGAAGCCCAGACCCCGATCACAATATAATGCTAAGTTGTTTAATGGTGATTTGGAATCATTTATCAAGGTACTGGCACCAGCTCTCTGGGTGGCTGATCTCAACACTTCTTGCTGTAATGGTCAAAACCCTTATGTAAACTGAGGCAGATCATGATGTTCAAATCTGTCTTGGGGCTCTTGCCCAGCTGATCAATATAATACTTCCTAAAGTCAGAGGGAAACAGAAGAATACAATATTCACATTGAACTTCCTTACAATTTATTTAATCCAAGTATGGATGGTAGTGGGAGCCTGTTTTTGGTAAGGAATTTGCAGTTCATTAAAAGATAAAAATTTAATGTTATATCCCACAATCTGCCATTATTTCCTACTAGCAGTTTTAGTCACTTTAAATAAATCAGAACCCTATGTACAACCAATATTACACTGGGTCTGAAATCCAGGTTTTCATTCCCATGACTTCAGGAATTCATTATATTGTGTGAAATTGTGAGAAGCATACTTCTGTATCTTGTATCTTTGCTGTATTTACTATCTTCTTCTTTTTCTTACTTTATTTCTAATAATGCTTCTAGCCGAGGACGAAGAAACTCTCACACCAGACACCAGGTATAGTTCTAGTGAAAAGAAAGCCGACTCTTCCTCACTAACAAGTTGCATTCATGCCTGGCTTTAAATTAATTTTCCAGTTGACCTTACAGGGGAGGTTTGCATTAAGAAATTAGATTGTTTCATAACTCAATTTTGGCTGCCATAGTCATCCTAAGAATGACTGTGGAGAGATGAACTATAAATTTACAGATATTCCCTTATTCATTAGCAGGCACTTCCTCCCCACAATGTGCTGTGTTGAATGGGAATAAAACTTCAAGTGAACTCTAGTAGTAAGGTTTAGGTAATCAGTTTACAAATTTTAAAAATGTTTTTCAAAAAGACAACTTCTGGAAACTCAGCCTGGGATCTGAGAGTCAAGCTGGGTTCTTTTCTTCTTGTACATCATCACTGGTAGTAAATATTTTGCAGGACAAATTCCACCCTCAATGGCACAAATATGATCCCACTGTCTTCAAATTGAGCTTTCGGTGACACCTACGCAACTGCACTGAAGGCTAATGGTATTACACAGATGTCATTTTGTGATATAAAGACATAATAGTAAATCATAGCACTGGGCAAAACATAAACATCATTATAATCAATTATCCGTGCAAAGATACAAATAAAACAAAAATTAACACACACACATATTAAAAAAAATAAAATGCATTGCCTTCCAGCACAATCCAGATCTTGGAACAGGCCACTATGAGACAGCCTGGGTGAGAGCTCAGCCACAAGGAAAGAGGCTGTTCCCCTGCATGTCCAGTCTTAAAAAAAAAAGTTAGCCTAATGACTGATTCAATAAGGCTGGGGAAAGGGCCCCTAGTCAAAGAATGAGCTTTGTATGGAAAGGATGAGTCATTTTGCCTGGCCCCACAACAGAATTACAGCTAGAAAAAAAGTCTCATTATTACATAACTGCTTTAACAAGACATGCTCATCAGTCCGAAATACATGCTTGTTAATAGCAAATATTTGATCTGAATTAATGGCAGTGGAAGGGGTCAGTCCTGGTGACATCTAGCAAAAGCAGATTCCTTCCTCAAATGATTTTTTCCACCAATGGATCAAAAATCTATGGCCTGTTACTTTTGATTAGCAATGAGCTGGACAAATGTGAAAACTAAGGCTGAATGAATGTTTTAGTGTTGTGAGGCTGCTCCTAAAACAAGCATTAAAATAGTCATGTTTACTCTGGTAATTTCTTACTGCAAACAATACCCTTTTAGCAGCTTTACATTCCTTGTATAGATAAGTATGCTAGGAGTAGATGTGATATATGTTCTAATATTTTGCTGTTCTGTAATTGTTGTAGTATTACTAGGTCAGCAGCTGAACTGTGCAAATCTTGTGCAAATTAATTTATCTGTTACTGAATCGCTACACAACCTGACATGTAAATTTTGGTGTAATTATTGTTGTTGATTCTTAGCCATAACCCTCCCGTTGCCTTTTTTTAAATAACATTCTAAAATTTACTTTAAATAAAGTAGAATAGTTGCTGGAATTATGATAAATAACCCCATTAAAGCATTATAATGTTGCACACCAAAGCAATAGTTAGGTTGTCTCAGCAATTCCATTGTAGATTTTTTCCCCAAACATATAAGAATATATATATATTTGCCCATTGTCTTCCAGTAAGAAACTAGACACACAAATTGCGGAAGTGTGGCATATAGAATCTTTGTCTGGGCTTAATTCTTAGCTCTCCCTTCTTTACGTCTAATTTAGTTTAACATGAAACTAAAGGACTACTTTATAAGAAGAAAAAAAAAGTTGCGTATTTTGAGTGACAGAGGATTTTTTTGTTTTCTTTGTGGTTTTGTAACTCAATCTGTTGTTATATTAAATTTTGAAATAAATTAGTTCATATTTGAGATTCATTTTTCTAAAAATATTGTAGCCACCAAATAATGATTTTTGAAGGTACCTTTTGGTTATGAAAAAAGTTTATTTTTCAAGCATAAGCAGTAACTACTGTATTTTTAACCATATATGTTCATGTCCTCAGTGCATATTTGATGACTCCTTCAGAGTCCTTAATCTCCATTGGGTAAATAGTATCTATTTTTAAAATGCCAAAATACAGAGCCCAGCAAACAGTAACCACTCTCTTGGATCTGATCCTTTCGACACCAGCAGATGTTGCGAAGGGCATGAACAACGCTCTTCCATCTCTGTCTCTCATGCTGTTTGCCGGAATGGCTACCTTTTTGTGTTTTTGAAACTTTTTTACAAGACTAGGTTGAGAACAGACTGTTTTTTGTTTGATCCCTACCCTTACACCTATCCAGTTTGGGTGACCCTACCAGGAGTTAAAACTCCCACCAGCAAAGCACTTGGGGTCATTGAAATACACATGCCTTCCACCATGTTAAATCCCCAGGGAAGGAATTCTTTTGGATAATCAGTGGTTTGAAAAATAGTCAAGTTAAACTTAAACTTCACTGATCTAGAATCTGTGCATATTCAAATACTTCCTGTTCCCTCCCACTGATTATTTTTTAAATGGTCATATTTAATATAAATCAAAAAACCCTATATTTAGCTAAAGCCATGTTTGTGATTCAAACACCAAAGAAAGGCAAGACATTTTAGAAATACAGGTTCTGATCCTGCATACAGATCCATACTATTGCTTACTCTTATTCAGAATCCCACTGAAGAGAACTTTGGGGATCAGGCCCAAATTTCTTACCCTCCCTTTCAGACTGTATCGCAAATTGAGGGGTAGGTTCTAACTGGCACCGAAAACAGCCATAATGGATCTGCACACAGGAGAACACATGCTTCTAAAGCTGTATTAATGTGTATCTGTATTCTGGCTGAGACCCAGCCCTGTACACAAGCTCCTCAAACAACTTAGTCCTGCTAAGGGTAGGAATACACTGTACAGGTAGCTGTCGGTGGTAGTAATTCCCAGATCAGGAAGTAGACAGGATACCATCCCATGCTATCCAGTTGGTGGCTCTTACTGCAGACAGCCTGTGGAGCAGCACTTCTGACACCTCGGAGCCAGAATAGAGGCCACTAACTTCCTTTTCCCTGGCCTTTCAGGCCTGGCCATATGAGCAAGCATCTGCAATAATTTGGCCCCAGAGTATATAAAATTCACTCCGGCTACTAATGGAAAAATAACCTAAATTAATGCACACGCTTCATTTTCAAAGCATGATAATTAATGTTAATTGTATATTTAAAAGAAAATTCATTGTTTAACTCATTTTGCTCCAAGGGTCTAAAATAACTGCATGAAATGAGGTTTCATGTGTGTTAAGATAACCACATGCAATGAGATAAGTTGACGATATAATTTCAGCCATCACTTAGAATTTCATTGATTTGATGATTTGCATAATAACCTTAATATAACTTTTTTAGCCTCCTGGCAAAAGTGGGGAGATAGTTTTGTTTGGAAGGGGTTGTTTTAATCAACACTACTGACTCAATCTTGAATTATCAATAAAACCCATTTTCACACGTGATCTAACTTCTGTCTCTTTCAGTTTGTGATTATATTCTTTTTGCTTTTGCCAGGATTCAGGACAAGTCATTCCCCTCATAGTGGAAAGCTGTATCAGATTTATCAACTTATATGGTGAGCTCTGAAATATGTCATGTCACTTCATTAGCACCCTGGCTATTTTGCATAAAGTATATTTTGCATAATGATTTTACCCCCTCATGTTTGTCATTTACTTGTTAAAAAACAGATTAAGTCTTTAGCATATGATCTCATTGCTCATCTTTTCTTCCCCTACCCTTCAGGTCTTCAGCATCAGGGAATTTTCAGAGTGTCTGGTTCCCAGGTGGAAGTCAATGATATTAAAAATTCATTTGAGAGAGGTAATTGAATTTTCATCTATATGAGCAACCTGAGATCCATCTCTTGAAAAAAAAAATCTGTTACAATTTAATAATTTTCTTGGATATTTAAGCAATTTTATGTACTGTATTCACTGTACTTCAAGCTTTGCCTAACTATATATTTACTTGCCCAGTATAGTAATGACTCTTTCAACGTTTTCACTTTATTCTGCCGGTAGGCACATAAGATTATATTTTGCTACACAGGTACACAAGATTTGTGACCCTTGCACTGTCTGTAAAAAAAAATTTATTTTACCAATGGTGAACTGCAAAGAATAACTTGTTTGTCTTTCCTATTTTTATTATCTTTAAGGTTCCCAGAAGAAGCAAAAATATTAAATGGATAATCAGATAATATTTAACACAATTTGAGACCACTGTTACTAGGTCTTGCAGAATATGAGTGCTGGACTTTCTGGTCCCTCTGCCAAAGTGACATCACAGCCAATACAAACATAGGTTGAAAGAGTCATTCCATTTTAAACCTCTATTTTCATTCCTAAAGCCATTTCATCCCAGAGGATAATTTTTGAGGAAGATGTGAGAGAATAAACAGAGGGTTTAAATGTAATTGTCTTTCAACCTACGTTAAGTCTATGACTGTTGTGATGTCACTCACTGTCACTCATCTGAAGGAGCTAGCAATTCTCAGATTGTATTAAAGCATAGTGTTAATTACATTTTTCTAAAAAAAACCAGCCAAGTCATCTCTTTTGGGATTTTACAAACCATTTTTTAATTTCTAGCATAACCTTTGCAGATCACCTTTTAATAAGAGGAACCCTTGGAGAAAAATCTGTTTTGTGACTAACAGCAAGAAGAAAGAGCAGATGATATTTTCACTTTCCAATATTAACTGCATACCTTGTAAAATCAGATATGATACTTGAGCAGATATGTGCAGTAGCTGTTTTTATATGATAAATGATGCCACATCCTTATATCTGAGGACATTAATGGATTGTTATTGTCTATCTTTAAAGTCTGCCTTATTAAAATGAAAATTGTTTCGCTATGGAAATGTTCTCAAGGTCATATAATATCATTAAAGCTAAAAATGTTTTAACATCCAGTTTAGTTTTTAAATGATGCAGTATTTTGTTGTGAGTTTTAGTGGTTTTGATTCTGTACATTGAACTCATACAACTGCATTATGCACATCTTCTTGAGTTTCTGTGAATGCTTTTTCAATCCAAAGAGAGATGTGCAGCTCAAATAAATCTCTTAGTTTTATATGTTCTATATAAGCTGCCTAGGAATAGTCCTAAAAGTCCTATTTCAGTAAGAATGATCGCATTCTTTATTTCACTAATTGCAAATCATAATCTGTCCCAAAATATTCATTCTGAACTTCATGATATATGGGATCACTGGGTTACATAATTTAAAGAGAGATTTATTTCAGGCTGGGTTATTTTATTTTTTTTCAGTTTAATCACAGGGCAGGATTTCTAAACCAATGTTTATTATTTTACTACTGTGCAACATCCCACACAGTCAAATCAAATCTTCATTTATTTATATGAAATACTATTAAGCAAGAATGCCTGTGCATGTTTCATTTATTCTATTTATTTTTAAGGTGAAAATCCTTTGGCAGATGACCAAAGTAACCATGACATTAACTCAGTTGCTGGAGTACTGAAGCTCTATTTCCGAGGGCTGGAAAATCCTCTCTTTCCTAAGGAAAGATTTAATGATCTTATTGCCTGTGTCAGTAAGTAAAAATTCCTATTTCATTCTCTATAGAATTACATGTTCCTAAATACAGTAGCCACCTAGAAAAAAAACCTGATTTCACTGATTTTTCTGAAACAATTTGTTTGCCATCTGCAACAGTCTGTTTCGATTATTAGTCATACTTGCAGCTGTGACTGCTCTCTTGTTCCAGAAGGCTCAATGTACAGTACAAGTCTTTGTTTTCGGTACAGCAGGAAGACAATCTTTCTTAGTATATGAAATATTTAAATTTACATACACTGCCATTTTCTTCTAATCTTTAGGGCAGAAAAAGGGAGTGATGCCATCAGTGTGCCAAGAGAATGCATTACTTTGAGCAATGGTTTCACTCTCTGCTGTAGTCTCATGCAAATGGTGGTGAATAACTATTTAATGACCCAACAGTGTATGATTCTGAGCACCACCTGTGAGGTGCTTAGTGCTCTCAATTTGCATTTGCTTTTCGGGGAGTTGGGATACCTCAGCCCTTTGCAGGATCAGGCCCTTTGGAGGATAGTAGTTTGCATTCCAGGTGATGTTCTTGCTCTGTACACTAGGTAAAGGGAGGAAAGCAGTATAAAAGCCTTAGAACCTGCTGATGAAAAATTCCCTCAGCACAGGAACTGAGACAGAAAGGGCAGGCTGTTGTCAGAGGACTTCTTCACAACCCCCAGCATGAAAAGCATGCCATCACGGGGCTGGAGTGGGAGGAGGTGGGACCGCAGCACCTAATGCTGCAAAACGTCTGGGCAGTACTGTTGCCCATAGGCAGGCAGGGACAAGTTACTGTAATTTAGGCAACCTTCGATGGCTGTCCGAGTTACACTGGGATACCCTGTGGCCCTGGGACAGCCCAGAATCAACAGGGCACAACATGTGGCTTTGTGAGTTCCATAGTTAAGATCCACCTCTTGCAGAAAACTTTCCAGCTGAATGTGTTATCAAGGGGGAGAGGCAATCTCATAGGTAGTTACGTTCAATCCCATGGGGGAGAAGGGGTTAATTAGGACAGGTACCTTGAACTATACTATCTAGTCAGTGGGGAGCCAGCCCAACATGCAGAACTCCAGGGTGATATGTTCAGGTGCCCTGTGTTGCTCAGCAAATGGGCAGTTGTGCTTTGTACTATGTGGAGCTCAGTGTGTGGTTTCATTTCTAGATAGGATAAATGGCAGTAATCTAGCATGGAGGTTATTAATGAGTGGATCACTGTGATAGCTCTGTCACTTAGGAGAGGTCGCAGTATTTTGGTCATGCTGAGATGGAGGGGGGCACATTTTTTCCACTGTGACTATTTGAGTCTCCAGCAGCACTAAGGGCCCCAAAGCTGCAGACTAATTTAACAATCTGAGGACAGTTTCCCCCAAAAGAAGGAGATGTGAGAGAAGACAAGTTCTATGAAGCATTTCATTCTTTCTATCAGCATTACCTCAGTCTTGCCTGGGTTCACCTTTAACCAGCTGCTCTTAATCCAAAAGCAAATATCATGGAGTCAAAAATTTTAAGTTCAGAAGAGGGACCATTCTGGTCATCTAGTCTGACTTCAGGCATAAAACTTAACCCAATCATTCCTGTATTGAGTCCAATAGCTTCTGGTTGAACTAAATAATAGATACTAGAAAAACATCCAATGTTGATTTAAAGACATCAAATAATGGAGAATTTACTACATCACTTGGTAAACTGTTCAAATGGTTAATTGCCCTCATTGTTAAAAATTTGCACCGTATTTTCACTCAATTTTTTTCTCATTTCAACTTCTACTCTTTAGATCTTGTTATGCCTTCATTATTTTGATTAAGCATTAAAACAGCTGAGAGATAGTGGTGTTTACATGTAGACCTGGGTAGGTCCATATACTGCTGGCACTTCAACTTATGTCATCTCACCAGCTCTCCCAATGGCTTTAAATAGATTTGAATAATATCGAGGAAGAAGATTGAGCCTTATAGCTCAAATGAGGGCTTTGGAGATGGAAGAACAGTTGTCCAAAACAGCCTGTTAGGTTCTTTCCAAGAAGAGGGACCTGAACTGTTTAAAGTTCCTTTCCCTCCTTCCTTTCCTTCCTTCAGCTTTGGTGATTGATGGTAGAGGTCTGGCAGAATGAGTATAGATATGTATCCCTTGTCAGTAGAAAGGTCAACTCCATAGCAACACCATTTTGTGGCCTACAGCTTAACTGAGAGGGAACCAGTTTCATGTGGCACTGGAGACTGGCCTATCTTATCCGTCAGCTTATTTGAGAAAAGTGAGGCTGGGCATTGAGTGATAGTTTGTGGGGCTTCTAGCATCAAACAATGGTTTCTTTAGTATGACTACTACATATCTTACGGTAGGCAGTAAATTATCTTCCTGAAAGGAAGTGTTGACAATCTCTGTTTATAGTACGGCTCCCAGAAGTTCCCTGTTGTCTCTTTCTATCCAGGAAGAGCAGAGATCAGATGGTAACTCTGAATGATGTCACTCCTTTCCTTGGAGTGTTTCTGGTCCTGCACTTGGCTAGTTCCTCTTGTGGTTTATGAGGCCATCTTGGATGTAGGTGACCTTCTTTGTGACAATTCCTCACAAAAAGAGGTACTGTGTCTTAGGGTTGAGTAGAGCCAGTCTGTATTTCCAAAATGATTTGGAGCCCAGAAAAGTTCTGCTGGGCTTCACTTTTCTGCCTCAGTGGCAAAGAAGAGGTAGGCTCTGTTTTTGCCTTTGTTATGGCAGTGTCATAGGTTTGTAGAAATTCTGTGTCTGCCACTGACTACTTTCAGTTATTTCTTTCACAAGTCGACTGAGAATGATGACTGTCTGCATAGGTGGGGGGGATTGAGAGAGGGTGTTTTGGTAGTAGAATGTCTTTAGCAGTGTTCTAGAAGTGGCTGTAGGACCTGGCTAATTTATCTTCTCCTTGGCCGGTTGGTTGGGTAGAGTTTTCTATAAGTAAGTTCTGACAGGATCCAAGAGTTTTTCTGGGTAGATCATGGTGGTTTCACCTTGTTTTGGAATAGGGAGAGTTCTTATTCCTGTCTGGAATAGAAAGTAGTCTGATCAAGTTAAGGGGATAGTTCTTGCATTTATATTCACAGCCAGCCCTAGGCAGGGGCGGCTCCAGGCTCCAGCATGCCAAGCGCGTGCTTGGGGCGGCAAGCCGCGGGGGACGCTCTGCCGGTCACTGGGAGGGCGGCAGGCGGCTCCGGTGGACCTCCCACAGGCGTGCCTGCAGAGGGTCTCCTGGTCCCGCGGCTTTGGTGGAGCATCCGCAGGCACGTCTGCGGGAGATCCACTGGAGCCGCGGGACCGGCGACCGGCAGAGCGCCCCCTGTGGCATGCCGCCGTGCTTGGGGCAGCGAAATGGCTAGAGCCGCCCCTGGCCCTAGGATCCAGTCCAGGGATAGTCAGCTCTGAACCTACATCTGGAGCTTACCTGTGAAAAACCTCAGGTGGAAAGTTTGGATATCTTTCTTAAAATACTTGTGTGTGTGTTTGGTTTTTAAACACAGTTATTGAGTATCAGTGAAACAGTGGGGGGAGGGATAGCTCAGTGGTTTGACCATTGGCCTGCTAAATCCAGGGTTGTGAGTTCAATCTTTGAGGGGGCCACTTAGGGATCTGAGGCAAAATCCGTACTTGGTCCTGCTAGTGAAGATAGGGGGCTGGACTCAATGACCTTTCAGGGTCCCTTCCAGTTCTATAAGATAAGTATATCTCCATATATTTTATTTGATTTGTATGAAATTCATGGTCTGTTGACTACTTCATCCTTGAAATATTACCTGCATTAAAATGTTTGCCCATCACAATATTTATATATTTGCTTATTTTTGACTTTTCTGTTTTCTGCTATAAGGCAGAAATGAGTATAGTAATTCATATGAAATATTATTTGATTTCGAAGCAAAATCCTATTTATTCACATATTATTAAAGCCTAGCTTTTTAATCCAAGGCAATGTCAATTCATGTCCCTGACCAACCCATATTGGTGTTTCTATGCTCAAAAATAGGTGCAAGAACAAAGGAAACCAAAGCAGACGCTAAGCCTTAAACTAAGATTGAAGTAAGCGAAAATGAGTATAAGGAATTAAAAGCATTACTTGGATTTTTAGACAGACATCATAGAAGAAACATAGCGTAAAGCTCAGTGCAGATGTTTCAGCTCTCCAGAGAACTATTGCACTGAACAAGGCAGAGGATGGCTTAAATGTTCATACTGAACTTTGCACTTTTGTTTCTTCTCTGATGTCTTGAGAGCACCTCAGCAGCAGTAGTTTTAATTCCTTTTGTTGGTGTGAGTTTTCAGACCCTCTTCAGGGTTTTAATTTTGTCTCTACACTTGTATACCTAGTTTGTGTGCTGGTTTTCAAAGTATCGTCTGTTTATATAAGAAGAAACTCACTGATTTTGGAACTTACTATACCCCACCTGAATTTTGATGGAACCTAGATATTTATATTTATAAAATCCTAGTCCAGTCTCAAACTCAGTTTTTACTCTTGTTTTTTTTAATCTTAGACATCATATAATCTGCAATGGGGCAGACAGTTCAGGCAAAACCCTGCTCCCAGTATGAATTGTAAATCCTTCAGGGCAGGGATAGTCTCTTTCCTGTGTCTGTACAGCCCCAGCACATTGGGGCCTCCATCCAGATTGAGACCTTCAGGCACTATCATAATATAAATATGTATCACTATTACTAGAGGCAGTGGGAGTTTTGCTAATTATTTTTAACAGGAGCAGGCACAGGCCCTTTTCCTGTAAGAGAATAGAACTTGTTAGAACTCGTTGAAATCACTGTATAGCATGTAGATTTTGGAAAGCTTTTATTTTTTAATGAAAAAATGCTCCGGTTCTTATTAAATAGAGTTTCTGATAGTACCGTATGCAAATGAATATATCCATTTTCACTTGGTGCCCTTCCAAACAGCCTGTGAAGATTAATGCAAATTTATTTTACAGTTCTGTTTACAAAGATTCCTGTGATTCACAACAAAATAGGATATAGAAATTGATACATAAAGTTGGCATTCATTTAAAAATATAAAATGGCAAAATGTCACAGATATTATCTGAAAATATAATGTTGCTAGTGAAAGAACCTTGAAAGTGGAGTTGTTAGCTATGGATGTCAAACATATTTGAGGCTACTACCACAATGTAGCCACTGAGGAATTTTTTTTTTGCATTAATGCATACATTTTCAAGTGAAATAACATATTGTTATTTAATGCTTTTTCTTTGCAAGTGCTTTGGAAATGGTGCTACAAAAGATTCAGTGCTTTCTGTGCAATTTTTCCCACATAAATTTATAATAATTTATATAGCTAGTTTGTTTTGATTTTTAAACAGCTGTAGTTTAAATTGGGGACAAGTTCTGATTGTTCTAAAGCTAGTCTGCAGCAAGTGATAGGGCATAAGGAACTTGCATCATTATGGGCTTCTCTATACCAGAAAGCCATACTTCAGCTGCTTCTGCTACCTGAGCAGAAGGGTGGACACTACTGCTGGTATTCTGAGGGTATTGAATTCAGCCTGTTTCAGTAGATGCTAGTCATACTGAAGGCTATATGAGTGACTCCTTCATACACCGGGGCCAGATTTGGCCACTGGAAGCACTGGTGATGAAGTAGAGGGATGGCCAACTGTATCTTGCACTCTTGTTAGTTGCTTTTCCTGCAGAATGTAAATTACACTTATTTTGCACACTCACCAACTGCCACATCAGCACAAGTTAAATGACTTTTGTCACTTAGAACCTACAGTAAAACCTGCCTTTAGTGACCACCTCTCAGGAGAGACAACCTGTCACAAGTGACTACTTGCAGAGGCCACGGAACACCACCACTGTCTGGTGTGCAAACCTTTGAAAAGAGACCACCACTTTTGCTAACTCCCATGAGTGGTTGCTCTTGGCAGGTTTTACTGTACTTACACTTATTTTATGACCAGCATACTCCTCATATGAAACTTACACCTCTGTTTTGTCACCCCTGAATTTGGCCTTGAAAAGGTAAATATTTGCCTTACATTACTGGGGAAGTTGTGGGAGAGATGAAAATAGAGCCTGGCCCCAGTTATTGAGTTATAACCACCAGGCTAACTCCACTTACCACATTCTAACCACTTAGGCCTGGTCCACACTAAAAAGGGGGTTCGAATTAGGGTACGCAAATTCAGCTACGGGAATAGCGTAGCTGAATTCGAAGTACCCTAATTCGAACTACTCACCCGTCCAGACACGGCGGGGTCGAACTCCGCGGCTCCCCCGTCGACTCCACCACTGCCATTTGCAGTGGTGGAGTACCGGAGTCGACCGCGGCGCTTCCGGAGTTCGAACTATCGCGTCTAGATCAGACGCGATAGTTCGAACTCCGAGAAGTCGAACTCACCGCGTCGACCCACGCGGTGAGTATGGACCTGCCCTAAGTAGTGCTCCATTGCAAAATGCTTCTGTGCTCAAATGCAAACGTTTGTGGTTTATATACCTGAGCATTTATTGCCTGTTAAATGCTCCACTACTTTGGGATTATTGCTTAAACATCAATTTGCCTGATGTTGTTTTACGTTTTTTAGACAGGATATATTCTTGTCTTCTTTTATAATTTAATATTGTTTTATTTGGTTTGGCTTTTTTGTAGGTTTTTCCCCTTCTCTGGTCTACTTTATTCCTTAGATGCAGGTTGTTCATGCATTTCGCTTTACGTACTGTTTGCAAAAACCTCAAGGTAGTTCAACAGGTGGTTAAAATGTGCTGTTGCTTCTCAAGGAAAAGCAAACATGCACACTGGTTCTCTGTATCTCCAAAATGGACAAAGATGAGACTGCATTATGAATATTTCTAATGATTTTTGAAATATAGTGATTTTGAAAATAGAGTTTTGCGTAAAAATTTGAAGCTGTACTACACAGTAAGTGAACCAAGTCAATTGATTGGAAATACACACAACAGTCCAGTGACAGGGTTCAGTACAGCACAGCCTAACTTATCGCCACTGCATACCTGCCTATATTATGCAATCGGCAGTGGCTCCAACCTCTCTGTGCTTCTTCCATTAGGTGTTATGGCCTCTGGAAAGCAGTCTCAAAAAGACTATGGTCCCTGACCTGGTCCACCCACAGTGCTGCCCTATCACAGCTGGTTCAGAGATCTCTGAGTGTGTGCAGAGGCCCTCCTATGCAGCCACTACTCCTACAGTTTCCCTCTCCCCGAACTCTAGGCTTCCAGGGTGCAAAAGGTCTTGCAAGGCCCTCCACACCATTGTAGATTTCACACTTGATGAAAATTTAGTTGGCTGCTGCAAAATATCCACCTCTCCACTTGACATCAGTTCCCCTGAGGCTGTTTTATTTGTGTCTAATATTCCTTCCATCTCCAAGCACCTCCCTTCTTTGCCTCTTTCCCCACACATAGAGGATAGATTAATTACTAATGAGGTTATCCTTGCCAAAGCAAGGCTAATTGCCTGGACTTAAAGGTGGGATTGTTGTCTTCTTCAACTAACGCTGCATTATTTGGGCAAGTCACATAGGTTGCATACCACAGTTAGTATGTTATATTATAATTTAAATCACCTTATGTACCAGATTATTGGAGGATAGCTAATATTATGCTAATTTTTTTTTTAAGTCTCCAGAGGCGATTTTGGCAATTACAGGCTAGTAAGCCTAACCTCAGTACCAGTCAGATTGGTTGAAACTGTAGTAAAGAATGGAATTATCAGACACACAGATGAATAGGATTTGTTGGGGAAGAGTCAACATGGCTTTTGTAAAGGGAGGTCATGCCTCACCAATCTATTAGAGGTGGTAGGTGGATGTAGTATACTTGGACTTTCAAAACAACTTTGACAAGGTCCCTCAGCAAAGGCTCTTAAGTGAAGTAGGCAGTCATGGGATAAGAGGGAAGGTCCTCTCATGGCTCAATAACTGGTTAAAAGACAGGAAACAAAGGGTAATAATAAGTGGTCAGTTATCAGAACGGAGAAAGGTAATAGCGGTGTCCCCAGGGATCTGTACTGGGACCAGTACTGCTCAACATATTAATAATTGATCTAGAAGAAGGATAAACAGTGAGGTGGCAAAGATTGCAGGTGATATAAAATTACTCAAAGAGTTAAGTCCAAAGCTGACTGCGAGGAGTTACAAAGGGATCTCACAACACTGGATGTCTGGGTAGCAAAACAGCAGATGAAATTCAGTGTTGAAAAATGCAAAGTAATGCATATTGGGAAACATAATCCCTACTATACATACAAAATAATGGGGATCTAAATTAGCTGTTACTACCCAAGAAAGCTATCTTGGAGTCATTGTGAATAGTTCTTTAAAAACATCCGTTCAATGTGTAGTCAAAAAAGCTAACAATGTTAGGAACCATTATGAGAGAGATTAAGAAGACAGTAAATATTATAATGCCCTATATAAGTCCATGGTATGCCCACCCCTTGAATACTGTGTGCAGTTCTGGTCACTCCATCTCAAAAAAGGTACATTAGAATTGGAAAAGGTACAGCGAAGGGCAGCAAAAATGATTTGGGGTATAGAACAGCTTCCCTATGAGGAGAGATTAAAAAGACTTGACTGTTGAGGTTAGAAAAGAGATGACTAAGGAAGGGGGCTATGAGAGAGGTCTATAAAATCATGAATGGTGTGGAGAAAGTAAATAAGAAAGTGTTGTTTACTCCTTCACATAACACAAAAAATAGGGGTCACCCAATGAAATGAATAGGCAGCAGGTTTAAAACAAACAAAAGGAAGTACTTCACACAACTCACAGTTAATCTGAGGAACTCATAGCCAGGGGATGTTGTGAAGGCCAAAACCATAACTGGGTTCCAAAAAAGAATTAGATACGTTCATGGAGGATGGGTGTATCAATTGCTATTAGCCAGGATGCAACACCATGCTTTGGGTGTCCGTAAGCCTCTGGCTGCCAGATGATGGAGCTGGATCACCTGATGATTACCTGTCCTGTTCGTTCCCTTTGAAGAATTTGGTATTGGCTGCTGTTGGAAGACAGGATATTGGGCTAGATGGACCATTGTTCTGACCCACTATGACCATTCTTATGTTCTAAAATAAATGCTTAGGTTATCTTATCTGAAAAATGGGGAAAAATACTAGTTCACTTCAGAGGCGTGTTGAGATAGGATTAAATTATGGTTCTTGAGAGTCAAAGTAATGAAGATGAAGATGAGGCCTTTGGCATGCAAGTAGAAGACTCGCTGTACTTGTGTGCAATGGGCTTTACCTCCTTGGCACTGATAGAGCCAGTAATCCTGCCTCACAGTAACTGATCTGCTACCCTTTGCTTGGCCACACAACAACACACCCCCACCCCCAGACACACCCCCTCTGGAAAAGTAACCTTTAGAGGCAAAGTAACACTGTCTTTCCCCTTCATGGGGAAAGCAACACAGTTATGCAAGGAGGTTCTTGCATCCACTCCTTTTCCCCCATAGAAGCAGCCAGAATTTAGTCCTTGGTGTTTGAGATCCTTAGGTAAAAGATTACAATGTATAAAGCATTCTCATCTATCTTTCATTGTAAACAAAAGCAAAAATTGTGAGGGGGATATCAGTGTTTCTGAAATAAACAATGGAAAGCAGCCAAATTCACAGTTGTGCGGTGTTCAGATTTTCAGTAGAGAATGTTTTCTTCACCGAACTGGGTGAGAGGTAAGAAAATTGGGACAATTTTACTAGAAATGAGTTAAAATATACGCAGCTAATTACAGCAATGGACTGTAATTCTGTAAGGACTTACAGAAACTGTTTTACACTGTGTCATGACAGGCCGCATGCTGCTGGAATGTGATAGGACCCATACTATGAAACCTGATGTTCCCTTTTTGCTTACACTGTCTATTCCCTTGGCAGGCAGTTATGAGTAAGGCTATGTTTTAGTCATGGGTATTTTTAGTAAAAGTCATGGACAGGTCACAGGCAGTAAACAAAAATTCACAGGCTGTGACCTGTCCATGACTTATACTATATACTGCTGATTAAATCTTGGGTGGTCTGGGGGGAGGCAGCCCTGGGGGAGCGGGGAAATAGCCTGGGACAGCCATCATTGCTGGGAGGGTGGCTCCATGCAGCTCCCTCGAAGCGGCAACATACATGTTCCTTCATAGGCAGAGAGATGGCCGGGGGGCTCTGTGCACTGCCCCTGTCCCAAGCGCTGGCTCCATAGCTCCCATTGGTCAGGAACCACAGCCAATGGGAGCTGTGTGGGCGGTGCCTGCAGACACAGGCAAAGTGCAGAGCTCCCTGAGCACACCTCTGCCTAGGAGCTGAGGGAAGGACATGTCGCCACTTCTGGAGAGCCTCCTGAGGTAAGCGCTGCCTGGAGCCCTCACCCCCTCCTGCACCCCAAACCCCTACCCCCCAGCCTTGAGCCCCCTCCCACACCCAAACTCCTTCTACTTCTGGGGTAGGGGGCGCAGTGGCCCGAGACTGCCCTAGCAGTACCCGGTGCAGCTGGCCCATGGGCTGCCCAAACTGCTCAGGCGGCCCCCAGGCCAGCCGCACCGGCTGCTGCAGAAGTCATGGTGGTCCTGGAAAGTCACAGAATCTGTGACCTCTGTGACAAACCCGTAGCCTTAGTTATGAGCTGCTTGTTAAGCAAATAAAGGTACAATTTCTGAAAACCAGCACACCTAGCCCCAGAACTGGAATGCTGGGCTATGTGCTGCTCTCTTCCATGAAGAAAGGAATACTGCTCACCCCAGGCTGTAGAGCTTCGCCGCTGCTGCTATTGCAGGAGCTTCTACAGGCCCAACCCATCCCTGCTACAGGGAGTGAAAAGAGAGGGTGGAAGAATCTGTTTGTGCACAAGAGATCCCCAAAGAGCTAGATTGCATGCAATCAAATCCCTGTTCACCCCAACCCGAATCCCCCTCTCTTCCCCCCACACACCCGTTCTGCTGGGGAATCGTCCATGGCTGCAGATGTAGGAGCAGTATTTGCCCTGTACTTTACCAGGCAGAAATATTTATCTTCAAGGAAGTGCTATTGAGGTGCATCACTTTTGTTTGAGAAACGGAAATTCTGCTGCTGTGATGCTCTGCTTGTCCTCAGTTTATGGTATGAAAATATCAACTGTTAGAAACTGGATTTTTTTTCCTAAGGGGAGAAATATTTAAACACTGATCAACACACATTTTACATCTGAAAATAAGACCTAATTTGTATAAAATAAGCACATCAAAAGACCAAAAATAAACATTGAGAACGCCGTCTATAATTAGCACTGACCTTTTAGGTAAGTGATTATTTTAAATCTCTTCTGTGAAAAATCTTGTATTCTGTAACAAATGGTTTTTAGCTGTTGGCTTCACCCCCAATTCCTCATTTCACAGTTTCTCAATGTTACCAAATGTCCATTGCACTGTTATTAGGTGCTATTAGTCTAATATTCTACTAGGACTGTGTTTAAAATTATGTGAATTGCACTGTTATTTCTTGGTTGACTTGGGCATTATTGAAATGTTAAATTGCTTTTAGCAATGTCATCTACACCGAAAATATCTTTGAGAGACGAGTTCAAGGATTTCTTATTCAGAATAGAGGTTTGCTACTTTGAAAGATGGTTTTGCTTTCCAGATGAAGCCACATGTTCATTCTGAACAATGTAGAAAATAATACATGCTGATTTCTGTTGTAAGGCAATAGAAACCAAAGCTCTTGTGCTGCCTCAGTCCTGCTTTACACAGCTGTTGGTTTGCCTATTTCAGGAACATTTTGATGGACCTAAATGAAATTATCACAGATCTGATCATTGTACTTTGTATTTTTGGATTAACACGAGAAGGCATTGATTTAGAATTGACTTTAATAGATTTACAGCTGGAGAGATAGTGTTAACAGAAAAAACTAAGTCAGGAAGGCTTTACAACCAGTGATCAGAAGGATATTTTCAATATGCAAATTCAAATACAGAGAATAAGCCAATGTTAGGAACTGATGACAGAGATTCCTAGCCTCCTAATATTACTTTTTTACCCTTGAGGGGAAAATCCTCTTATTGCAGTTTTGTGAGCTACCTTACTTAGGATATGTCTACACTACGAAATTAGGTTGAATTTATAGAAGTGGATTTTTTAGAAATCAATTTTATACAGTCGATTGTGTGTGTCCCCACTCCAAGACCATTAAGACCATTAACTCAGCGGTGTGCGGCCACAGCACCAAGGCTAGCATCGACTTACGGAGCGTTGCACTGTGGGTAGCTATCCCACAGTTCCCGCAGTCTCCGCTGCCCACTGGAATTCTGGGTTGAGCTCCCAATGCCTGATGGGTCAAAAACATTGTCATGGGTGGTTCATGTCGTCAGGCTCCCCCCCCCCCCCCGGTGAAAGCAATGGCAGACAATTGTTTCGGGCCTTATTTCCTGGGTTACCCGCTCAGCTCACCGTCATTGTACGTCTCCTGGGTGCTGGCAGACGTGGCACTGCATTGCTACACAGCAGCAGCTAATTGCCTTTTGGCAGCAGACAGTGCATTATGACTGGTAGCTGTCGTCGTTTCCTGGGTGCTCTTTTAGCCGACCTCGGTGAGGTCTGTCAGGGGCACCTGGACATAAATGGGAGTGACTCCAGGTCATTCTCTTTTTTAGTTTCGTCTCATGGAGATTTAGTCCTGCCTGCAGTCCTACTGCACCGTCTTCTGGTGAGCAGTCAGGAGACAACGATGGCTAGCAGTCGTACTGTACTGTCTGCTGCCAGCCTAAGATGTATAAGAGAGATGGAATGTATCAAAACAAGAATGCAAACCCACCCCCTGTGTTGATTTTAATTCCCTGTAAGCCAAGTCGCCCCTCTCTCCATCTAGGGTGACCAGATGTCCTGATTTTATAGGGACAGTCCCGATTTTGGGGTCTTTTTCTTATATAGCCTCCTATTACCCCCCACCCCCTGTCCCGATTTTTCACACTTGCTGTCTGGTCACCCTACTCTCCATCAGAGCAATGGCAGACAATCGTTTCACGCCTTTTTTCAGTGCAGATGCCATAGCACAGCAAGCATGGAGCCCACTCAGATCACTGCCGCAATTAGAGCACTGTAAACACCAAGCGCATTATCCTGCAGTATGTGCAGAACCAGAACCTTCAAAAGCAAAACGAGGCAAGGAGGCAATAGCAGCATGGTGACAAGAGTGATGAGGACATGGACACAGACTTCTCTCTAAGTACGGGACCCGGCAGTGTGGACATCCTGGGGTTAAAGGGGCAGGTTCATGCCGTGGAACTCCGATTCTGGGCCTGGGAAACAAGCACAGACTGGTGGGACCGCATAGTGTTGCATGTCTGGACAATTCCCAGTGGCTGCAAAACTTTCGCATGCGTAAGGGCACTTTCATGGAACTTTGTGACTTGCTTTCCCCTGCCCTGAAGTTCAAGAATACCAAGATGAGTGCAGCCCTCACAGTTCATAAGTGAGTGGCGATAGCCCTGTGGAAGCTTGCAACGTCAGACAGCTACCGGTTAGTCGGGCATCAATTTGGAGTGGGCAAATCTACTGTGGGGGCTGCTGTGATCCAAGTAGCCAATGCAATCATTGACCAGCTGCTGCTATCAAGGGTAGTGATTCTGGGAAATGTGCAGGTCATAGTGGATGGCTTTGCTGCAATGGGATTCCCTAACTGTGCTGGGGAGATAGACGGAACTCATATCCCTATCTTGGCACAGGAGCACCAAGCCAGCAAGTACATAAACCAAAAGGGGTACTTTTCAATGGTGCTGCAAGCACTGGTGGATCACAAGGGACGTTTCACCAACATCAGTGTGGGATGGCCAGGAAAGGTACATGACGCTCGCATCTTCAGGAACTCTGGTCTGTTTCAAAAGCTGCAGCAAGGGACTTTCTTCCCAGACCAGAAAATAACCGTTGAGGATGTTGAAATGCCTATAGTTATCCTTGAGGACCCAGCCTACCCCTTAATGCCATTGCTCATGAAGCCGTACACAGGCAGCCTGGACAGTAGTCAGGAGCTATTCAACTATAGGCTGAGCAAGTGCAGAATGGTGGTAGAATGTGCATTTGGACATTTAAAAGCACACTGGTGCAGTTTACTGACTCGGATAGACCTCAGTAAAGCCAATATTCCCATTGATATTACTGCTTGCTGTGCGCTCCACAATATCTGTGAGAGTAAGGGGGAGACATTTATGGTGAGGTGGGAGGTTGAGGCAAATTGTCTGGCTGCTGATTACGCACAGCCAGACACCAGGGCTGTTAGCAGAGTACAGGAGGGCACGGTGCGTATCAGAGAAGCTTTGATGCTACGGTGTGAAAGTTCTATTTGTTTCTCCTTGATGACTCTCCCCCCTTTGGTTCACTCTACTTCCCTGTAAGCTAACCACCCTCCCCTCCCCCCTTCGATCACCACTTGCAGAGCCAATAAGTCATTGTTGCTTCACATTCATGCATTCTTTATTAATTCATCACACAAATAGGGGGATAACTGCCAAGGTAGCCCAGGTGGGGTGAGCGGGGAGGGAAGGACAAGGCCACACTGCACTTTAAAACTTATTGAATGCCAGCTTTCTGTTGCTTGGGCAGTCCTCTGGGGTGGAGTGGTTGGGTGCCTGGAGGACCCCCCCCACACACACACACGTTCTTGGGCATCTGGGTGAGGAGGCTATGGAACTTGGGGAGGAGGGCAGTTGATTACACAGGGGCTGTAGCAGCTGTCTGTGCTCATGCTAGCTTTCCTGAACCTCAACCATATGCCAGAGTGTATCAGTTTGTTCCTCCAGTAGCCTCAGCATTGCCTCTTGCCACCTATCATCTTCAGCCCGCCACCTGTCCTCGCATTCATATTGTGCTTTCCTGGACTCTGACATTGTCTGCCTCCATGCATTCTGCTGGGCTCTTTCAGTGTGGGAGGACTGCATGAGCTCAGAGAACATTTAATCGCAAGTGCATTTTTTTCGCCTTCTAATCTTCGCTAGCCTCTGGGAAGGAGAAGATAGGTTAATGTGCAGCACAAACCCAACTAAGCGCCCCCCCCCCCCCACACACACACACAATTCTCTGGGATGATCGCTTCACCCCTCCCCCCACCATGTGGCTAACAGCGGGGAACATTTCTGTTCAGCCACAGGCAAACAGCCCAGCAGAAACGGGCACCTCTGAATGTCCCCTTAATAAAATCACCCTATTTCAACCAGGTGACCATGAATGATATCACTCTCTTGAGGACACAGAGAGATAAAGAATGGATGTTGTTTGAATGCCAGCAAACACCGGGACCATACGCTGTGTTATGCAATGATTCCAGACTATGTGCTGCTGGCCTGGCATGGTAAAATGTCCTACCATGGAGAACAGAATAAGGCTGCCCTCCCCAGAAACCTTTTGCAAAGGCTTTGGGAGTACATCCAGGAGACCTTTATGGAGATGTCCCTGGAGAATTACCGCTCCATCCCCAGACACGTTAACAGACTTTTCCAGTAGCTGTACTGGCCGCGAATGCCAGGGCAAATTAATCATTAAACACACTTGCTTTTAAACCATGTATAATATTTACAAAGGTACACTCACCAGAGGTCCCTTCTCCGCCTGGCGGGTCAGGGAGGCAGACTTGGGTGGGTTCGGGGGGTACTGACTCCAGGTCCAGGGTGAGAAACAGTTCCTGGCTGTCTGGGAAAATGGTTTCTCCACTTGCTTGCTGTGAGCTATCTTTCTCAAAACCCACATCCCTGTTGCATGCTACTCTATTGATGGAGTCAAAGCACAGGGGTGGGGTAGTTGTAGGGGTACCTCCTAGAATGGCATGCAGCTCATCATAGAAGTGGCATGTCTGGGGCTCTGACCCGGAGCAGCCGTTTGCCTCTCTGGTTTTTTGGTAGGCTTGCCTCAGCTCCTTAAGTTTCATGCGGCACTGCTGCGGGTCCCTGTTGTAGCCTCTGTCCTTCATGCCCTTGGAGATTTTTTCAAATGTTTGGGCATTTCGTCTTTTGGAACGGAGTTCTGATAGCACAGATTTGTCTCCCCATACAGCGATCAGATCCCATACCTCTCGTTCGGTCGATGCTGGGGCTCTTTTGCGATTCTGCGACTCCATCATGGTCACCTTTGCTGATGAGATCTGCACTCACCTGCAGATCGCCACACTGGCCAAACAGGAAATGAGATTCAAAAGTTCCCGGGGCTTTTCCTGTCTACCTGGCCAGTGCATCTGAGTTGAGAGCGCTGTCCAGAGTGGTCACAATGGAGCACTCTGGGATAGCTCCCGTAGGCCAATACCATTGAATTGCGACCACACTACCCCACACTAACCTAAATTCGACATGGCAAGGTCAATTTCAGCACTAATCCCCTCTTCGGGGAAGGAGTACAGAAATCGATTTTAAGAGCCCTGTAACTGTATATTAAAAAAAAAAAAAAAAGTCTTCATTGTGTGGACGGGTGCAGGGTTAAATCAGTGTAACGTTGCTAAATTTGACCTAAACTTGTAGTGTAGACCAGGGCTTAGAAATCTGCAGTAAGATAGTTTTTGGCAGACTTGCTGGACATATTAAAGCATCATCTGGTTATTATGTATTAATAAAGCTGCTCAAAAAGGGGAGGGGAACTTGATTTTTTCCAAATATTTCACTTTTTTTTTTTCAAAATTTGAAAAATGTTGACCAGCAACATATATTAGCATAAGAATGATGCCGTTAAGCTGAATGTACGGTTTTCTCCTAAAAGGAGCTGAAAATATTATCTTCTGCCTTACAGGAATAGATAATCTCTATGAGAGGGCTCTTCACATCCGCAAACTCCTCCTGACTTTACCCAGGTCTGTCCTTATAGTGATGAGATACCTATTTGCCTTCCTTAACCAGTAAGTACCCTAAGGTTCCTGTCAAAATGCTGCATCTTCATCCCACTTCCACTGCTGGTGTCAAAATGTCCTTTGTTGTCTTCATAGTCTGCATGAAATTTACATTTTAGCTTCATTTAACACAGAAGAGGGTATTTTAATTGGCAATGAAAATAGAAGGAAAAGGTCCATTTTCGTACAAACTGAAGTTACTTTTCTTCTTAACTGACCACAAGGTCATGGTAAGACTAATCAAAGTGTTGCCTTGAACGCAAGGACTGCAGCTAGAGCTGAAGCTGTAAAACAAAACAACAAATAAAAAATATCCACATTAAAAATAACTTGCATAATTTAGATGTGAACTTTTTCAGCTACACTCCTATCTTAAGCTGATTTTAACTCTCTGATTGGAAAAAATGCAACATACTCAAAAAGCCAAATCATCTACGAGCTGGTGGTTTGATGCTGTGGTGGAGCAAGATCCAAATTTCCTCATATGTGTCTTTTGGGAAATTCACTGGTGCTCTTGCCCAAAATAATGATGGTGCTATAGGTGCTCAGGAACCTCACTTCTTTCCCTTCATACTGAGACAGTTGTTGGGGAGATGGAGGTATCAGAAACTGGCCCATTCTGAAGGAAAAAACTGAGCCAGAGGAAAGTGTAGTGTGGGAGAAAACATTTTACCTGTGTCCCTTTTCTGTTTTTTTCCTGGTCCTGGTATTTTCACTGTGATATGCTCTCTTTGATCAGTGTTCTGCCCTATTTCTGGCTCTTTCTGTTTCTGTACTGCCTGCCTCCTGGGACTTTTGTTCTGCTGCTCCTTAAACCCTCCTTTCCTTCAGCACTGTAATGTGTGTGTTGGGTTGAGCTTCTACTATATCTTCCAGGATGTGAATGATAAACTGTGTTATTAAATGTTAATATATTAAATCTACAGGTTTCATTGTTAGGTTTTAATTATGTGTGCACATACTGTATATTTGTTGAGGCTAACCTCCATTGTACTTGTCACCAAATAAGTGATTTTCCAAACACACACACACGCAGTCTTTAAATATAAGGATTTGGGCCAAGTTATTTTTTCCACCTGAAAAACCCCAGCTGTATCTCTTGAGAATGGCTATAATAAGGGTGTGACAACAAGCGGTGCATGTAAGACTGCTTTTTATTTCCTGGCCTCAATCACCTAACGTGGATCAGGATTATAAAAGGTAATACATGTTATATGGTCTGGGTCAGTATTCATTGACCTCAGCCATCACTAATCCACAATCATTGCTGCTCTTTGATAATCTCATTCTCCTCACTTAATTTTACATTCACCCTAGTAAAATCCCAATCCTCCAGTCTCCACTTTACCTCCCATTCCCCAGCAGCAATGGACCTACTACCAGCACTAGATGATGATATGCTTACTGAGGGTGCATCTACACTTGAGCTGGAGGTGGAATTTCCAGCTCAGGTAGACTGACGTAGTGTGCTAAAAATGGCAGTGTAGCCACAGCTGCATGGGCTAACCATCTCACATACAATCCCATCAAAGCGCTAGGTACATACTTGGGACAGCTAGCCCCTCCCACCACCGAGTCTGCTGTGGCTATGCTATTTTTAGTACACTAGCTCGATCAAAGCTAGGGCAGGTGTGTCTATCCGAGCTGGAATTTACACCTCCAGCTCTAGTGTAGATATACCCTTAGTGATTGAGAGATCAGGCCCTTAGTTAGCATATTCCTCCTTTGCCCATATTTGCTCCAAAATTGAGTGGATCTATTGGGGCTGCACAAAAAACACTTTGCTGAAATAAGTCTCTTGTACTATATTCCACCAACTGTGTGTTATGGAGAACAGAGAGGCAACAGCATGTAGCCTCTCATATTTCATAAATCAATTATAAGCACCTATGTAGCATAGTTCATGAATAATCAAGTGACTAAATCGCCTTTGTAATTTGTAGAACAAGATTTATGATATCTCAGAGTAGCACACAGAACATTAACAAAACATGACACAAAAAAGGGACAGCATGACTGATTTTTACAAGCAGATTTTGCAGGAAATTGGAGGGGATCATTTAAAATTCTTGACTCTTTTCAGTTTGTATTGATGTCACAATGCTGTTGCTATGCAGCAAATGTTTTCTCTAGAAAGTCTAGTTTAAAGCCTTTTAAGCTGGTGTATTTAAAGATGGGCAAATATAGCAGCTGCATCTCTAATCCTGCAGGGTGCCAAGCAGTATTGAATCAATGAGAGTTACGGGACTTCAGGCCTTGTGGGACTGGGTCCTGAGTCCTTAAAAATGACTAATATGGGGAGCTGTAAGCCTCAATCCTCAGCTATTGCTGAAGAGCGCCCAGTTCAACTTGCAGGGGGAAAGGAGGTGTGTGTAAAGGTAGCCTTTGTGATTCTGGGCCAGGTATTCCTCAGGCTGGTCCTCTAGCACGGTGGTTCTCACCCAGGGGTACACATACAACTGGCTACATAAAAAGCACTAGCGACGTCAGTACTAACTGAAATTTCATACAGACCATGACTTGTTTGTACTGCTCTATACACTGAAATATAAGTACAATATTTATATTGCAATTGATTTATTTTATAATTATATGGTAAAAATGAAAAAGTGAGCATTTTTTCAGTAATAATGTGCTGAGACATTTCTGTATTTTTATGTCTGATTTTGTAAGCAAGTAGTTTTTAAGTGAGGTGAAACTTGGGGTACACAAGACAAATCAGACTCCTGAAAGGGGCACAGTAGTCTGGAAAGGTTGAGAGCCACTGCAGTAGCCCCAGGGGACAACATGGAATCCAAGGTTCAGCAAGATGTAGGAAAGCCCCAGCCACACTCTGAAAAATCGGCCTCCGATAGAAGCAGACAGGTGGAGTGGCATAGCAGCAACCAGAGGATCCCTCTGTGACCATCTTGTGGTCAGCTATGCTCTGTATCAGATATTGGAAATGTTGTTATATACATGGCTTCATAGTAAAGGGGAGAGGGTTCCTTCCCTCAGAAAGCCCTTAGCTCTATCTCACCGATGGTTGTTTGCATTTTTTATTTTTTAAACTTAAAACAGTGTCTTTATTATAGATCACACAGAGTCCCTTAGTAAAGTTTTCCATGGCTAAAAAATGATTAATTCAAATTCATCTCCCCCTCCCCCAGTATCAGTCTATTCTAAATTCTCCCAATGTTGTATATTGCCAGACAATAGAAGAACAAATTCATTTGTTTTGCTGTGTTGTACAGGACTAAGTGTCAAAAAGGGTGGGGAACATTGCATTGTGTTGACAATTTAAGGTTGTTCTGTGCTAGTTTTCAGAATTAGGATAGTCACAGAGGAAAAGTCTTTCTTTTTCTTGATTCTTCTTCCAAAGCCTTTCTCAGTACAGTGATGAGAACATGATGGATCCTTATAACTTGGCCATATGTTTTGGCCCAACACTGATGCCTGTTCCAGACATACAAGACCAGGTGTCATGTCAAGCTCATGTGAATGAAATAATCAAAACGATCATCATCCATCATGAGGCTATTTTCCCAGATGCTAAAGAGCTAGATGGCCCTGTTTATGAAAAATGTATGGCTGGAGATGACTACTGGTAAGTCAGAATATTATCTTTCTGTCTTCATACCAAAATGCTAGGACTCCATTTTACATGAATGACTCCCATGATATAAGAGGTTCTGCATAAATAAAAGAAATATGAAAAAAAAAAATTCTAATGCGTGGAAGGTTCACAGGAAAGTGGTATTGTGAAACACATGGGGCAAATATAACCATGATGATTTCCAGGGTTTCCTAACTAGAAGACTTCAATGGAGTTAATTTAGGATTCTGAGAACTATCATATATGTGACGATCAAGTAGTTGACATAGGTCTACACGTACAATTGGGAGTGCGTGGCCAGATGGTGTAGTCCCAGTCTTGCATTTGTTGAAGGGTTGCATAAAGAATTTCAGTTCATAATGGTTTCACCATTAAGCCCAGACATATATACACTAAATTCAGTACTGCTAGAAGGGAAATATCTAGTTACCCTCTTATCTATTTAAATAAATGGAAATGATATCTGAAGGGAAGATGTGTTAATTCCTGTAACAATTATGATTTTATACCATGGTCTGAGGATTACATTGCTTCTGACTTTAACTTTATAGGTAGGTAGGTAGGTAGAGTTGTCAATTAATCACAGTTAACTCACACGATTAACTCAAATTAATCACAATTAAAAAAATTAATCATGATTAAGTGCAGTTTTAATCACACTGTTAAACAATAGAATACCAATTGAAATGTATTAAATATTTTGGATGTTCTTTCTACATTCTCAAATATATTGATTTCAATTACAACACAGATTACAAAATGTACAGTGCTCACTTAATATTATTTTTATTACAAATATTTGCACTGTAAAATTGATAAACAAGACAGTATTTTTCAATTCACCTCATACAAGTATTGTAGTGCAATCTCTATCATGAAAGTGCAACTTACTAAAGTAAATTTTTTTTGGTTCTAACACCACCCAAAAACAAAACAGTGTAAAACTTTGGAGCCTACAAGTCCACTCAGTCCTACTTCTTGTTCAGCCAATCGCTAAGAAAACAAGTTTGTGTACATTTACAGGAGATAATGCTGCCCTCTTTTTATTTACAATGTCACCATAAAGTGAGAGGAGGCATCTGCATGGCACTTTTGTAGACCACATTGCAAGGTATTTATGTGCCAGATATGCTAAACATTCATATGCTCCTTCGTGCTTTGGCCACCATTCTAGAGGACATGCTTCCATGCTAATGACGCTCATTTAAAAAAATAATGCATTAATTAGATTTGTGACTCAACTCCTTGGGGAAGAATTGTATGTCCCCTGCTCTGTTTTACCCCCATTTTGCCATAGATTTCATGTTATAGCAGTCTCGGATGATGACTCAGCATGTGTTGTTCGTTTTAAGAACATTTTCACCACAGATTTGACAAAATGCAAAGAAGGTACCAAAATGCAGTTATTTTTTTGTACATAATTCTACATTTCATCTTTCATGATAAAGAGATTGCACTACAGTACTTGTATTAGGTGAATTTAAATACTATTTCTTTTGTTTTTTACAGTGCAAATATTTGTAATAAAAATAATATAAAGTGAGCACTGCTTTGAATTCTGTGTTGCAATTGAAATCAATATATTTTAAAATGTAGAAAACATCAAAAAATATTTAAATAAATGGTATTCTATTATTGTTTAAAAGCGTGATTAATCGTGATTAATTTTTTTAATCATTTGACAGTCTATACATACACACACACACATATATATAAATATAAATAACATTGAAAATAGTGCTATTTGTTTCATAAGAAAATTTAAGTGATATTTGCTATAGAAATAGATTACTCTTGTCAGCTTGGGGGGGGGGAGTTATGCCAAATATAGCATCCATTAAGCACGGCTTCATGTGCTAATTGCCTGTACCTGCTTAATTTTGTGCATTTCTGCAGTGATAGCCCTTATAGTGAACATGGTACACTAGAGGAAGTGGACCAGGATGCCAGTACAGAGCCCCACACCAGTGAAGATGGTACGTTCTTTATGTTACACCTTTAATCCTCTTTTAAATAAATTACATTTACAGGTTTTTCATGCAGGAGATACTCTCTTTTCCTCACTGTCTCTCAATTGAAACTAAATTACTTCTGGGAGGATGCTCTGCTGCTTACAGCTTCATTTTTTAATCTTCAGTTTTTGTTTGTTTTTCACTCTTATGCATCTGTGTTTCGCCAGCTGTTTCCTTGCACCTTTCCTGGCTTGCTCAGTTACAGGAAGGGCAAATGGGAAACTACTTCAGTCAGCACAAATTACGTTCTGATGTAATGTTCCCTTTTTAAGTGGCCTTTTACCTTTTTTGCACAAGATAAACTGATCCAAGCCATGTCTCTGAATATTTTAGCTTAGAGAATTGCATTGATATTTAAAACCACAACTTTCTAGAGGATTTAAGGACCCCCAAAACTATTACACCAAAGCCATTCACTATAATCTTGGCTCATGCTCACCCTTGTTGGACTAGGCATCGTGGCTGGCAGTGAGGGCCCAATGGGATAAGCATCACCTATCAAATCTCCTCTTCTTTCTTTCAGCACATTAAGACTTAGGCCTTGTCTAGATAGAGAAATATAATGGCATAGTCATTCCACTATAGCTATGCCAATATATTTCCCCATATAGGCAAGCCCTTAGTGGCAGATGCCTCTTTCCCTTGTTTAGGTTAGCACAGTGGATAAAGCAGCTTGTGATCACAAGGAGGCAACCGATCAGGGGCCTGGGACCAAACAGGAAAGGGAAGGCAGATAGGGCCTGTAATCTGGTGGGGGAAATAAAAAAGTAGTTGCAGGAGGACCTGTTCAAGGGGGCAAGGTAAGCAGCAGAGTGCAGGAAGGCCTCCTTGGCATTTTCAGGAAGGGGGGAATTACAGCAGAAGAGCTTGTCCGGGGACAAAGTAGGGAAGAGTAAGAGACCAAAATGGTATCATTGATTTTATTTAGGAGATCAGAAATGTCCAAGTGTGGGGTCAAAAATAATAATTTCAAGGATTGGAAAAAGGGTCCTGTTGCCAGCCCCAGACCCACCATTTATTTTGAGCACCAGCCACAACTTGGTAGTATGTGTCTCTGCCCGCCTCCCCTCATATACTAATTTATAAGACAGTTTCTCATGTTGCTAAAAACAGACTATTTCAGGCTCCTATGAAATGCTCAGGATTAAATGGATGACAGATCAGGAGGTGAAACACTTAATGATGGAGGATTCTCGAAGAGAAACTTGATTTTTCTGACATATATACAGAGGTGTAAATGATGGAAATTCAGATTCATAAATGTGCATTTCTGCAAAACTTTTCCCTGCACGTGAGAATGAAACTGAGGGAAAAAACATGCAACAATCAAAAGTTGTTTTAATCCCCTTGTACACAATTGTAAAATATTAAATGGCATCTGAAAAGCATGGACAGGCAAATCTTGACCATGTGAAAGTAGTATGGTACTTCATGTGTGCCTTGATATCAATCCTGGATGCAATGACTGTAGTAAAGTTGTAGCATAGCATTATTGATTGAGACAAAATTGACTGGAGTAACTCTCAGTGGAGCAGAGGTAGCCAAGAAAGGATTAAATTACTTGATCTAGTTTTGTTTATCAGGATGGCCAGCAATTAAATCCTAGCTTTTGCCATTCCTTTGTTTGCTACTTTTTGTGAATTGAATACAGAAAGTGGACAGTCATGTTGTGGATGTGCATTTAAAGGGGTGGGGGGGGAAGATAACACAAAGATTTGAACTTTGTGGTAATGCTTGGGCAAAGATGATGACTGCGTAGTTGGTGTGACTAGATGAATGCATGAAGTGAGAGGCCTCCACTTAATCAGCAAGGTCTAATCAAGTTTTTCCACCAGTAAAAAGGTTTATCTTTAGATAAGCTAATTTTTTATAATGAAGGGTGGGTATTTTCATCGAACTGGTGCTGTTAACTGTCTTTTTGCACACACACATTCGTGTGTTTGTCCCTTGAATAAAAGTGTTTGCAATACCATACACTGTGATTGGTAACAGTTTTACTTCAATCGTCAATCACAAGGCTCAGATAACTGATCTTTTGTGGGGGAACAGGAAAGCTTCCACTAAAGGAAATTTTTGAATTCAGTAGATTTATTGATTACTAGTTTGTCACACCAGGACCCTGATATACATGTGTATGAGAGTAAGGTAATGTTGAACTGAGCTTGCTACTACTAACTGGACATATTGTACTTTTGCATTTCCTCTGTTAGGAGCTGGACAGAGCCTACTCTAAAAATGTAAATCTTTATTATGTTGTAAATCTAGTTAGTTTTATACTGAAGGGATTTTTTTCTCTCAAACCCTCTAGTCCCATAACAATATTGGGCAATTGAAATGTAATCCAAAGGGTATAATTAAAAGCAAGAGGATTTATTTTTCTGTTTTGATTATTTTCACTATAAGAACTACTTGCTGTATAAGGTTAAATTACAAGTAAGTCTCTCTATACCTACAAGAAGTCAGTTTGTATATAATGACGAGGCTGAGCAACTGTGGGGGAAAGTAAAGGTTTATTTAGGAAATTACAAAGCTCAAATAATTTTTTTTAAAAAGGCAAGTATATATAAAAGTGTAGGGATAAAATTAGATTATCCTCTGTCTTTTGAAGGTTTGGGGCATACAATGATGAAGTATAAAAAAAGCTACATCATCCTTAACTGTAAACACATGAGTAGTCACAGTGACTTTATTGGGGCTATTCACATGCTTCTCTGAATCCAGATCATAGTGAAGAGTTCTTTGTAAAGGTAAAAAGCCTTCACTGTAAGAATTTTTATTTACATTGTCTGCTTAAAAAAAGAGCATTCCTGCTAAATAGCATTTTCCCCTAAATCTGAAAACATGAACTTTTGTGCATTTCAAAGAGTTCACCTTGTGCCTCAGACATTCGCCTGAAAAATAACGCTTAGAAACAAGGGTAAGATTCAGGGGATACATCTTTATGCTTAATAAGCAGTTTTTGTGCAATTTTCTTCTGAAATTCTTTAACGTTGAAGATATTTTACTCTAGCTGGATGAATATAAAAGTTGACTAGATCTGTTTCCTAAGGAAATAAGAGAATTTCCTGAGGAAGTCTCAGACACATGGGTAATTCCTGATATAAAACACAAACATGCTAACATTTTTATTGCTGTTCATTGACCACTTATGATGCCTTACATTTATAAATCAAGAAAGTAGTTCTCACACAGATGGGGGTATTAAAGGACAAATAAGGCTGAGAGTTAGTGCTGTTGCGTCCCTGAATGGTCACCATTGCAGATATGACTACTAAAATAATTCATACTATGATCAACTTTTTGCCAAGTTCTGCTGTAACAGTAATTCACAGCCTTGTTTCCCTTTGTTGTTTTCCAGTGAGAGAACTGCCAGACAACTTGAGGATAGATTGTTACTGTAAAGCCACAGCCCTTTGATAAGGTGTAGAAGAGAGCATAGGGATCAGGCTGTCTTTTGCTTAAGACAAGCACAATGCATGTGGGAGAATTGGGGGAGCACAGAGCAGGGGCTGCTCTGATGCACCCAGTGAAAGGTACAGTGGATGTTCTCATTTTGCTGACTCAGCTCCACTTGCCTCACTGGTGTGGGGTGTAGAGTGGCCAGGTGCCTGGTTTTTGACCAGAAAGCCCAGTTGAAAAGGGTACCTGACAGTTTCCTACCTATGTTGGGTGACTGCAGCTCCCAGCCCCCAGGTGAGTTCGTCCCAATCGGAGGGTGGGGGGGGGAAGAGGAGTGAACTGGGGTGGGCCAGGGGCAGGGCCTCCGGGGGAAAGAGACGGGATGGGGGAGGTTCCAGCACTCCTGCTGGGATGTCTGGCTTTGGCACCCTAGCACTGCGGTGGGATGGCATAGCCCCATCCTCATACCACCCCCTTTAGAGGAAGGCTGACGCTGTGGTTGGCTCTTCAAGTGCACGGATAGAAATAGCGACTAGCCTTTGTGTTTCTTACATCTTTCCCCTTACCACCTGCTGGACCTATGCAGAGCTATTTACAGTCTAGCCAGTGATTTTTACATGGTAGGCACCATAATGTGTCAGTGAATGGCAGTAATAATATTAGCAGAATTTGAGGTCCTAAGTACGAAACTGGGAACAGAATCCCTAAAGCTCTTCCCACAGTTCTTCAGCTTGTCCTAATATTTCTCCTTCTCTATCTTTGTCTGAATCACTAGGGATCATAGCTAGTGATATCTCAGATGTCATCATATATTTTTTGCCATAGTTAGCAAATGCCTTGAGGTAAAGGACAGAGCAGTATAATTATATTTCCCTCTGAGCTGTCTTAATTTTACTGTTAGACCCCATGGCTTAGTATCATGCAGAATTTCAGTTACAAATCTATGATTTGTAACTGTTGATTAGCTCTATTCCCTTTCCTTTAGTTGTGAAACGGCTCCCTCCAGTTCTCAATAATAAATCTTTTGGCTTTTTTTTAATGTCCAAATGGAACTGTCAAGGTATTTTTATATTAATTGTCAATGTTCTACTTGTTAACAGGTGAATTAGTATTTGAAAAATAAAATCTCAGAACTGTCTGCTGCAGAAATGTGCTGTTCAAGTAAAGGGCACATTTTTAGTAATGAAATTTCCTATCAGAATAAAAGATCAATTTAGATGAGCTTAATATAAGAGTTTCATTAAGAAAAGCAACAGTGTCAGCTATACACCACATTGTTCTGAAAGTATAGAGTATGTTACATAGGAACACATAAATAGCATGTCTCAGTTCAAACAGCTGTTCCCAGTGCAGCAACTTCCCACAGATGTCTGAGAAAGCACGTCCGTCTATAATGAGGTACAGGAAAAGGAAGAATTCAACATTCCATAGGCCTGACTCTTCATACACTAGGCTTACATAGGTGTGGAGTTACTTCTGATTTACTCTGGTGTGCGGTAAATGAGAAGAATCAACGCCTGTATACTCAAGTCTTTTAATATCAAACAGTCCATTGAACTTTTAATTGTAGTATGGCTCACCCAAAAAGGAATTGCCATATCTGATCATCACAGTGGTCCAATATCCTGCCTCAGAATGCTCAGTACCAGATGCTTCAGAGCATAGGCGCCAACTCCGTGGGTGCTCCGGGGCTGGAGCATCCATGAAGAAAAATTAGTGGGTGCTGAGCACCCACTGGCAGCTCCCCGTGGCCCCGCCCTCCTGCTCCAGCTCACCTCCGCCTCCTCCGCGAGCGCGCCACCACATCCTGCTTCTTACCCTCCCTCCCAGCGCTTGCACCGCAAAACAGCTGTTTCGTGGGGCAGGGAGGGAGGGGGAACATGGCGTGCTGGGGGAAGAGGCAGGGCTGGGGTGGGGATTTGTGGAAGGTATCCAATAGGGGCAGGGAGGGCGGTGGAGTTGGAGTGGGGACTTTGGGAAAGGAGTTGGAATGGTTTTACAAAAGGTAGATCGTGCCAAACCAACCTGATCACATCTCTGGTCCTCTTTGCTTTCTGTTTACATAATTTTTTAGATAGGGTGTCTAGAACTGAACACAATATTCCAGGTGAGAGCATGCTGCTGATTTTATATAGTGCCATTGCAATTTTCACTAATATTTTCTAGCCCATTCTATATACATCTTACCATTTGGTTTGCTCAGTGTGCATTGGTCGTCAAAAAAGCAGAAGTTTTCATTAAGCTAGCCAGTCTTTTTCCTGAATAAATACAGTTAATTTAGAAACTAGCAATATGTATAAGTAATTGAAGTGATTCCTGCCAGTGTGCATTACTTTGCATTTGTAACACTGAATTTCACTTCCATCGCCTCACCTAGTTGTGTGTAGGCCTCTCTGAAATTCTTCAATGTTTGCTGCTCTCTAAACAAGTTGTCATCTGAACTATTGCAAGTTTTTAACCTGATTGACTAAAGAGAGCCAACTACAGGACAGTCCTCTACAGGTTGGGCAAGTTATTTGGAAATAGCTGCAAACTGTAACCTTAATAGGGCACAAGGATTATATTTCCACATTGCAAGATGGAAGTTAATTTTAAAAAGACATTCCAGCACGTAACATTAATGCATAATAAAGGGGCAAGAGTCTTCATTATAAACCAAGTTTTTCAGAGTATTACAATGAAGCAATTTAAATTTGCACCAAGCTAAGACGTGATACGGCAGTCGTCAGCCTAGCTGTTAATTTCTTTCTAAATTTTGATTTAATTGTATAAGGTATTTTTCATTTTGGATGGCTTTATTTTTGAGCTACTCAAAGCAAACAATGTATTATTCGAAAACTGACATTTTGCGGACATTAGTTCTTAAATGCTTTGGTTGGTATTTTGATACTGAGATAAATTTAACCTGACAAATGTGATTTCACAGGCATTAGTTTTTCATAACTTTTAGAACAAACTAGACATTGCCAACATCATACAATAAAATCGTCGCTGTTCCATCAAGGTCCAACTGACAAAGTAGCAGCTTCAAAGACATCAGTTAAGATATTATACTTATTGGCCCCAATTCTGCAAATAGATATGCTAACAAGGGACCCTTGAGGCTGCACAGAGGCCCACTGATGTCAGTGGACTCTGCACAGGTGTTAGTAGAACCATACAGTGATGAGCTGCCAAAATACTAACAACCGGTTCCCTCCTCCTCACCCCATGAGGGGTCATGCCCGCCCCCGGACTCCTGCCCCATCCAACCCCCCCATGTTCCTTGACAGCCCCCCCGGGACCCGTGCCCTATCCACCCGCCTTCCCTGTCCCCTGACTGCCCCTTGCCACCCCATCCAACCCCTTCTCTCATTGCTGATGGCACCCGGGGACCCCCAACCCCATCCAACCACCCCTTCTCTCTGTCCCCTGACTGTCCCTGGAATCCCTACCCCTAACTGCCCCCCACCGCCCCATCCAACCCCTATTCCTTCCTGACTGCCCCCCCAGGACCCTTGGCCCCGTTCAATCCCCCTGTTCTCTGCCCTCTGACTGCCCTGACACTAATCCACCCCCACCCCCCCCAACTCTCCTGCCCTCTATCCAACACCCGCTCCCTGCTCCCTTACCTTACAGTGCTGCCTGGAGATGGGGGCCCAGCTGGGCTGGGACCGGAACCACCCGGCGGAGGTCGGGGCCGGGCAGGAGCCGCGCCGCCCGGCTGAGGTCGGGGCCAGACCCGGCGGCTGGGCAGGAACCGCGCCGCCCGGCCGAGGTCGGGGCCGGCCCCGGCGGCTGGGCAGGAAGCACACCGCCCGGCCGAGGTCGGGGCCGGCCCCGGCGGCCGGGCAGGAACCGCGCCGCCCGACCCCAGAGTCCCGGCGCACCGCCTCCTGCCCTCCTCCCGCTGGCACCCCCGGCCCCAGCTCACCTGGTGGAAGCCGCTGCTTCCTTCTCAGCCCTCCCAGGCTTCCCGCGCGAACAGCTGATTCGCGGGAAGCTGGGGGGGGGGAGGAGAAGCCGGAGGAGCTTCAGAAGAGGAGGCGGAGTGAGGTGAGCTGGGGCTGGGGGAAGGGTAGACAGCTGCTAGAGCTTTAGTTAAATTTAAAAGCCCTTTTGGAACTAGTAGTCCCTCCAGGAACAACCGGTTCTAAACGGGCTTCTAAATTTAACAACCAGTTCGCGCGAACCGGCTGCAGCTCACCACTGGAACCATATCTACTTATAGGATAGGGGCCATTGTCACTATGAACTTTGATATATCAGGAAGTTTTGACGGGAGGGAGGTTTTAATTCTAATTTTCATCCTTAAAATGATCTCTATGAAGATAAGGTTTTTAAATCTGTTCTTGTGGAGGGAGAAGCTTTACCACACACACTCACTCACTCTTTCTGCAGGGGCCAGTCAAAACTGCTGTAACCTATGCCTGGCTGCTCATAGAATCCATCCCAGCAGCCAGTGATCACTGGGAGCAGAGGGACACCTACACTTTGTCCTCTTTCTCCTAGCTATGGCCCCATACACTGGGGTGTAACAGAACTATCCTAGCAACTCTATGCCATACAATGATTCCTCATACTCAGATGTACTCCTAAAGGAGTTGGATCTGTCAAGGGTTTGGTGGCTTTGCACAAACTGGAGCTTCAAAAGAAACCAGAGAAGGCCCAAGAACAGGTCCCTGTATTTTGTAAAATATGAGGTTTACACTGGATGTGCACTCTTAGCACAGAAGTGACAGAAATTCTAGTAGAGTTCTAAAGCTATTAAATTTACTCATCAGACAGCTCATGCCGAAAGCCCTGAAAATCTGCGGCTATCCACGGACCATGTTTGCGGATCAGATGGGAATACAAATTTTGTATCTGCACAGGGCTCTACTCATGCCTAGTCTTGCTGAGGAAATCCCTATCTATTGATTCCTTTTTCACTGCTGATTGTTGTAGCACATCTCTTTGGCTTGTTCACCTGATTTATCAGGCTCCCTCAGGTTTGGTTTGGTTTGGTTTTTTTATTGCCTGCAACTATTCCCCACGCACCACATAGCTTTTTATATTAGGAGACAAGAGCTCCGCCCACTTTCAGATGTTGAGCACTGAATGTATTGTGTGCTCTCTCTCATATTCTCTGTCTAGAGATCTTAAAAGCAGCCCAGTTGCTTTATACTTGGGGCACACAGACATGGCCACTGCCTGAAGTATGTCTTGGTTCAATATCTGACTTGTGTAAGGTTTGTTTGGATATGAATGCTGAGGCGTTACATTTTACAAAACTGAAATAAACAGATAAGTCTATTCTTATTGTCTGAGATCTTACTTTTTTCCCCTAGAAGGTGAGCCTATCGAAGCTATAGCCAAGTTTGACTACATTGGAAGATCTGCACGAGAACTCTCCTTCAAAAAAGGAGCCTCCCTGCTTTTATATCATCGAGCATCTGAAGACTGGTGGGAAGGAAGGCATAATGGAATTGATGGCCTAGTACCTCACCAATATATAGTGGTGCAGGATATGTAAGCATGTCTAGTTATATAATATACTTGAGTGATTGCTCCTTGTTGGGAAGAAGCTTTTTGAACTAGCTAGTGGGGTATCTCCCAAATGTGAAAGTGCTTTGAAGGCTCATAAACACCTGGGAGATTTTGCCTCCAAACTGGGCAAGAGGTGACGTGAGTGAAGTCAATAAATAAATAGGTCATCAGTGAGAGTACAGCAGCTAGAGATGCAATTATATGTCTAGTTTTAATTCTATAAGAGGACAAAAACAGAAGAGCCGTGATGCCTGCTGTCCTACATACCTCACTTCCTAGAAAATGACTTCTCAATCTATATCTTCCTTTCAGGGATGATACTTTCTCAGATACACTGAGCCAAAAAGCAGACAGTGAAGCCAGCAGTGGGCCAATAACTGAGGACAAGTCCTCATCCAAGGATATGAACTCCCCAACTGATCGTCATCCTGACATATATTTAGGAAGGTAAGGTTAACATAGCAACATTTCTGCATTGCTTTGCAGCCGTTAGATTGCTTCTGGGCTCATGCAGTGGCAGGATTTCTTCACACAAACCTTGTTAAAAATGCTAACTTATCCTATGATTTCTACATTTGTGTAGGCAAAGAAAGAGATCAGAACCACCTCCTTTAAGACGCCCAGGCAGGATCAATGATGGCCATTGCCCAGTACATCCACCACACACACTCACCAATTCATCAGTGGAGCTAGGTTCCCCCAACATGGCAAGTCATTGCAGTCCTCGAGCCCTTCTTCACAATCGCAACCTCAACGCAGACAGCCCTGAAAGACGACGTAGACCTGGGCATGGCAGCCTTACCAACATTAGTAGGCATGATTCACTAAAGAAGACTGATAGTCCTCCAATTAGAAGATCTACATCATCTGGTCAATACCCAGGTTTCAATGACCATAAACCACTGGACCCAGAGTCAATAGCTCAGGTTGGTCTCTTTTCTTTGCCTTGGTGAGGAGCATGGTCAAATAGATGTAAATGAACCTTTGACTTTCACAACACAGAGAGTTTATTTTTTTTATTGAAAATCTGGATTGGAAAAGTATCCCACTTAACTTTTTGCCATGAGAGCCTAGGACAGAGATGTGTTAAAGAATCATGGGAGAAAGGAGGGCCAATAGGAATAAAAGTTGCAACAGCATTACAGTGAAATAATTTTCAGTTGTACTGAAATGAAACTCTGTGCCACTCAGAACATAGGGATAATGTACAGTTACTGTTTCTCAGTTATGTAAACCCGTGTGCTCTGATGGAAGTGGGTTTAGCTTTCATAATTACTGTATGATTATTTCTGAATCTTACAGTATGCAAATCTGTGCTTCAGTTGGCTACTAATGTCCTCAGTCACTTGAAAACATAGGAATTTGCATTTCAGAGTCTGTTTTCTTAACATAGTTTTTGTATAAATGTAGAGCTTTTTAACTCTTGTAGTTGTGCCTATGGAACATGCTAGGTAAAAGTGCAAATAAATCTGAATAAATAGACTGTGCCATCCATGTATATGTAGGAGAGGTGGCTAGTCTTTTCTCAGCAGCATAGAGGTGAGAGGGATAGAATAGCTGAGACAGATAGCACCAAGAAGCAAGTTATTAATTCTGTGCTGCTGAAGTGTGCTAACTCAGTAATAGCCATATCTAGGGCTAATAAATACTTCTGTCCTACTCAAAGCTCATTTAGTTTAAAATATGGTCATTATGTAAACATTCAACACCCTCAAATTACCATCTGATTACAAAAGCATTTAAAATAATCCTGCACTGACATTTCAAAATGTCATGCAACTTTTGCTTCTAAAGTCTCTGCTGCTTATGAAGTGGGAAGAGAGAGTCTCAGTTGTTGTGAATGACTCAGACATCAATTTTCATTGCTCTTATTTCAACAATTTCTAACCTTTTAAATACTAGGTTAAGCTCTGTTACTTATTTACTGTCCAGGAGCTATGCACAGCCCTATTTGGCTTTAATTAAATTTGTACACACCTAGACCAAATATTATTTGACAGAGACAGAACTTGAACTTTGACTAAATCATGTAAATGCTGCTGTGAACAAGCATGAAACACCTGATAGTTTTCTTATTTAACCCACTTGTGCCTCACCAACACTGAAAAATTAACCACAAAACCAATCTTGGCATGTCCTTTTAGCAGATGTACTTTAAGAATAAATCTAAATGTGCAAAACAAACATATGGAAATATGCTCATAAATGATCTCACTAAACCGTATCTTGAATGACAACTTCTAACCATGTCTGATATTCTTCTTTGTCTTCCTTAAAATTTAAACTACAAATATGAGGACATTGGGGGGCACATCATCATTTATACATTAAAAAAAATCTATTGAATGAACAAGTCATAACAGATATGTAGGGCCCTTTGTTTAGAGTTTTTATTTTAATTTTTCCTGGAAATTTATTGGTGTTTATTACCACAACAAAAACCGGTGAAAACCAGTGCAAAAACTATTACTTTTTCAAAGTAAATATAGGTGTTTGTTTTGGTGGACAGAAAGACAGAGGAAAAAAGTATTCAGTAGATTAATGCTTTGAATTCTGTTATTCAATGTGGTTTGCTGCAGAACTCAAAACATAATGCCATCTGTGAGTTTAAGAAAACAATATAGCTCTAATCCTCAAATAAAACTTTTCATTTGAATAAACAGTTTACTGTTGTAGACTTAGAACTATTTACATTTAATAATTGGGCCTCACAATTTGCCGTGCATACACTCAACTTCATCCTTTTTGTATTTTTAAAACTTTTGAATACTTCCTTGTGCACGGAAACATATTCTGATACAGATTTTCATTTTCTTCCCATTTTAGTGTCAGATCTTTAACCATTATCTGCTCACAGCTTGAAATGTGTATGTGGTGGGCGTGAAATTCATCAGTAGGTTCAGATGTGCACACACTTCAGAGCTTGCATATGTGTCTGTTTGTCTACTGTGTCTATCTTCTAGACTAATACATAGTCTTACTTCAACAGGCAACTTCGCATATACACAGAGACTAATGTATTGAGACACATATCTCATGTATTGTATTTGCCTACTAAAACAAGTTTATAAATTTGAATGATACAAAAGTAGGGTGAAAATCAGAAAAAAAAATACTTTTTGTAAATCAGTTTAAACTGAAAACGAAGGGGCTTACATATATGGCAGTTTCCTGCAATAGCCTCAAAAGAACTGATTAGTATTATTGTGGGCTGGGATTGTATGTAACCTCTCTGGGGGGAGATGTGATAGATATTGCAACTCCATGCAGTATCTTAAGGGTCCATTGTTTTAAATTAATGGTTTGACTGTTTTCTACGCCATCAGGGAGGGCTACTGCAGCTCCTCCAGGAACTAAAACCAGGGGATGATGATTAAGGCAAATCAGCCAGGTTATAAGCCCCGCAGAGAAGTGCCAGCTCCTTGGGAGGCTCATATATATACTTCAAACTAGATTCTCCAGAGACTAATGACAAAGGATGGACTTTTGGATAAATAGCCTGAGTTTAAACTGACACAGGGCCTGATCCAGCAATTGACAGGACCTTCTGTCCAAGATGGGGCCCCAATCCTACTGGGGCCTCTGCTAAGCTGTTTGCCTGCTTATGTGAACTTTTATGCTTTTTTTGTAATGCTTTTACCTTAAGAATAAATGTGCTTGCTTAGACATTGCTGTGTGATAGCTTAGAACTGCTGGCAATTACACTGGTCACAGCCCTTAGAGAGAAATCAAAGTGCAGGTGCTGGCCTTTTCAGACAGTCTGGCTTCCTGGGGATATCACAGCGTAGGCAGGGAACTGTGCAACCTTAAAGATCCACCAGTCAGGAGGGAGCAAGATACGGGTCCCCACCCAAACGAGGTGATGGCTGGGAACCAGAAGCATAGAATGGGTACCCTTGAAGGGCAATACAGGTGCAGTTGCCCTGAAATTGTGATATAAGCAAGCAGAGCTCACTGCCACAAAAGTTTTTAAAAGCTGGAAAGGTGGCCATTATCTTTCAAGATGTCCCTAATTCTTAATACTAACCACCAGCTGCTCTCTCCACCTAACTGAAAGTTATCAAAAGCACAGCTATTTTACCATTTGTCTTGAATTACATCTTTATTTTAAAAAAGAGTTATATAGGCCAGGATTTTCAAAGCCAAATTGGATGTCCAAGTCAGTTTTCCAACTTCAGTTTTACTTTCATTAAAAAAAAATCCCTGTGCTAGTGTATTGTTACTGAATATTTCAGAATAAGATGAGGAGTATAGCACATAAGCTCTTAGGCATTGCATTTATTTAAATATTGTTGCAAATCAATCATCAAATATTTGTTCTCTTAATAGTAATTTAACAGCAAGCAGCAGAGTATGTTTTTAATGGCCTAACTGAATTTTGACCCTCTACCATTAAGTTAATTTATGTTCAACCCAAGCTGCCATCTTGTTCAGGAAAGCCACTTTTAAATGAGGTTGATGTAAATACATGCAGTGTTGGTGTAGCCGTGTTGGTCCCAGGATAATAGAGAAACAAGGTGGGTGAGGTAATATCTTTTACTGGACCAACTTCTCTTGTGAGAGAGAAGATTTTGAGCCGCCTTCTTCAGCTCTGGGCTGTAAATGGGCTTAATACTGCTTCATAATATTTGTTAGAAATGACTGGATGGTTTATAACTGAAGTCATGCATTTCTCAAACTTCTCCCTCGGCAACTACCCTTTGCATTCAGTGTTTAATGACCTGCTGCTCTGTCTCTCTGCTCTGACCAGGATATTGAAGAGACAATGAACACCGCTCTGAATGAACTCCGTGAGTTGGAACGTCAGAGCTCTGCGAAACACGCCCCTGACGTGGTGCTGGATACATTGGAACAAATGAAAAACTCACCCAGCCTGGCCACCTCCACAGAATCACTAAGCCCTCTCCATAGTGTAGTGCTAAGGAGCACTGAGCCTCAGATTCGACGTAGCACTAGTTCTTCCAGTGATACCATGAGTACTTTCAAGCCCATGGTGGCCCCCAGAATGGGAGTGCAGCCAAAACCTCCAGCTCTGAGGCCAAAACCCATTGTTCTTCCAAAAACAAATCCTACCATAGGACCTTCCCCTCCTTCCCAAGGTTCAACAGACAAATCTTGCACAATGTAAAAGGCTAAGCAACCCAGGAGGTGGAGTGCGTTACAGAAAGGAACGGATTAGCGATAGAAGTCAGGGTTCCATAACACTATTAGTTCATGTTTATAACTGGAGATGTTCTGTTTTTCAATGTTTTTGAATGTAATGTCTGAACTAGTATCATTAACATGGGCATTTGTATTTTGTATAGTTTCAATTTTTAGAAAAAAACTGGACTATTGTGTGTCATTTTAAAACAGACTTGAAAACTTGATGCTGCACCATTTGTAATAAAAGGAACAGATCAGAAATGGCTTCCCACTTTGTACAATATTTCATAGTCTTACTGTAGTTTACTTAATAAGGGATCCTATACAAAGGTAACTTGAAGGAATTTGTAAGTGGATATGGAACCCTTGACCACTAGATCACTGGTTCAAATCCCAATCTGGTTAGTAAAAGCTAAAAGTTAGCATCTGAGGGATTAGTCAATGGCCTGTGTGAAGTGTATATGTAATCTCAGTCCATATAAATTAAAATAACACTTCCACAGTTGGCACTAAGTATTTAGCATATTTTTGGTAATCTTATCAAAGGCCAAGTGCTGAGTAAGTATGGAGACTGAATTACCCTCTTTCTGACCTCACTCCAGGTCAGTGTTAAAGTATATTGCCTGGATGGTATGAAGTTTCTAATACTGCCACTTGTGCTGTACTTTTCTTTGAAGCTAAAACTTCAGTCCCCAGGACTGTCAGACACTTTTCACAAGCACTAAATTCACTTACAGTTTACAATTCAGTGAACCAAGTAACTGCAGCTATACAGGTCTGGGGATCTTTCTGTAGTGTAATAAAAGATTGAAAGTATCAGTCGAACAATAATTCAATAAAACATTCCTTGGACCTTATTGCTCAGTATCTTCTTCAAACAATTGGAGCTGTGATAACCACAGTTTCAAGCTGCTGTATCCTCACTAGTTATCCTTCACAGTGCAAACACTGTGCATGGTTTCTCTATGATGCTTACTAAACTATTCTGCTCCTGAGTTCTTGGATAACTTCTCTCAATTACACAGGAGGTTGTTAGAACCACAGAAATCTCATTTGCTACTCTCTAGACTAAACCTAAATAAAATTTGCCAGAACCAATTTAAAAAAAAAAAAAGTCTATACCTTTCTCGGGTCTGGATGTGAGTGAAGATTTTATCAACTTTGCTTAGTGCTCCATTATTAAATTTTCTGTTACATGTGAATTAGTTGGACAGCTGTTTTGCACATTAACATTAAGCCATTTCTGTAATTATTTTTCAATATTACTTGTCCAATCTATAGGATCATTTATAGCAGGTTTTTAATTTATGCAGCCATGCAAACTATTTATAAAGAATACCCCATTGGCTGTTACCTAAAATACCATGGCCAAGAAACAATATCAGCTGATGGTTATCTATAAGAATAAAACTGGCTTCAAATAAGAGTTGTCTTTCCTCATAGCATTTGTTACATTAGGATCTTACCATTCTTCCTATGGAATGTTTTAAGTTGTACCACTCAATATATGGAAACATAACTGGGGAGAGGGAAGAGTTATGTCTTGTAACAAAGATTTGATTAGTGTATTATAGTCTATATAAAGTCATAGAAGCCATGTCCTGTTGTCATTTGGGAATTTATTTATTTCCACTGTGGTGTACTAGTTGTAATCACTTGATAAGGAACTCCAAGCCCTGGACATGACAAATATCCCATAAACTGCATTTGAGAGCAATGCTGTCAGGGCCATTCATATTGTTGCTGATATTTGCAGCCCAAGGATGGGTCCAAAAAAAATCCAAGGAATCTATAAATATGTCTGTTTGGGGGCTACCACATATATAAACTCTTAGCTAGCACAGTGGACTCTGGAGGTGTCAGTCAGTTTAATCCACTGAGGCTACCACTGTATAAACAAGGTAACAACTTGTCAAATTTATGTTTAATCTTGTAGCTCTTGACTGTACCCTGCCACCTATAGTCCTAAACTCCAGAGCAAGTTTCTGACTGAAGCTAGTCCCCATTAAAGGTTGGCTTTAGTCTATTGGTATGTTCACCTGTCCAGGACCAGAAATTATTTTCAAGTAGTTCCCAAACTTATTAGGATCAATGGAACAAACTGGAATTCCAGCTCTAATTTCCATAACGTTTTTAGTTTAGTAATTTGTTCAATACCAGTGTGGCATAATTGAGATGAGTATCTGTATCTTTAAATTATATAGGGATTTTTGTATGTTTAAATAACACTACTGGACTCCATAATGCTTATTATTAGAAATTGTGTAGCAAAAGAAAATAGTAGAAACAGTGCATTTAGTGAATGCATCCACTTAGAGCATTCACACAAGTTAAATGTGTAGTTTGATGGTTATTATAGATCCTTAACGTATAGTAAGTGGATATGTAACAGGAAAGACTGACAACTACAAACGTACTAAGGGGTAACTCCTGCACACCTAATCAAATCAGTATTGTCCTTTACTGTCAGTTTGATCAATTGCAGTACTGGTAGCTTCCTGCTTGTTGACTGTTACCTAATTGTGTCAATGTACATCTGTAGTATGTACATGTGAAAGTGCCTTTAACATTTTAGAGGAGCTTTAGCCTTGCTCTTGTACTGTTGCATTTCCATTGCGTTCACTCTTGCTTATATACTGTTGCATTTTCATTGCATTCATCCCTGCTCTTGTACAGCCACATCCCCTCCATCTTCAAAAAACACAAATTAAAAATACACAGTTATGGAAGAAAAATGTACTGTTAATCTGTTGTGACAATGCACTTTTATGTATAGTACTGTACATTTTGGCATGTACCATCACAGGCTTCAGTATACATTCAGGTTTGTTCCCCATAGTGTATCTTTATAATAAAGAAGATAGTTCTGTCTGCATTTGTGTAGTCTAATGGTGTGCAATCCTCAGTACAGTTTTATATGTGTATCCCCAAATGACCTTTTCCTTCTTGGTAATGTGAAATCAAGAGGCTTGAGAGGTCCCCCCCACACACCATTTCCCACTAGTTTTATCAACCCCATTAGTCTTCCCAATTTCCATTTTGCCCCTCTTCCCCCAAGTGGCCTTTCCAGATGAAATCTTACTGTGAGGCTAGGTGACCAGATCAGAGGCACCTGCATGGGCCTTCACAAAGCCCTATCTTAGCTTCATAAACATCCCCCGACTTTTTACCCTTCCCTAAAACTTACTGCTTTGGCTCTCCTTTGGATGGGGCTTCATGCCAGCTGCCAACACCAAGCCTTATTCTAAGGTCAGCTGTCTGGAAGCTACAATACTTGTTCTCCTTCACTAAGAGGCTGAAAACCTCAAACTGGAATAGAAGTGGCTATTAGGGGCGAGATGGAGCTCAATCTGGGTTACCCCCGAGCAAGCGTTGTCAGTTGTGCCAGAGGCCATATGTTCATTTTGTAATTGGCTTAAGCAGAAACCGCTGAAATATCGCATCTCTTATTTGGAAGCTGTGGTTACACTCCAATTAGTTTACAAGAAACACAGTCAATATTTTATCCATAAACCACGCACACAGTTGGCTTTAGATTTTTCTGTCAGAGTATCTCTATCGGTCAGAGGGCTCATACTTAAATAAACCTTCCTGAGGAATGGCCTATTTTTAATTTGGGAGATGTTACCCTGCCAAGCACTTTCTGACCTACTTTATCTTCCTAGCTCTTCCAGGGCTTTGTGGAAGCGTGAACACACAGAGCACCCAAGCCAAAATCCTGCTTAAAAATAAGTCAGCAGCAATCAAAAGGCCCAGAAGTGTCTTTTCCCTGGCTGTAGCACTCAAGAGCTGTAATATGGCAGGGGAGAATCACTTAACAGGCTACAGCAACAGGTAGCACTCCCAGGAGTTCTCTTCCCATCTTCCAATGTTCAGAGGATGCCAGTCAACAGGAATTAAGCATCTGTGGCTGATGCTTTATGCAGTAGTAGGCTTACCCATCAGCCCATGTTGCGAGCCTTTGCATTCCACTGACCAGTACCTACCTTATGTATTTCTACTCGTCCCTTACTACACAAAAGTAAAGATTCAACCAGGCAGAGCAATGTCATACTTTACTCAAGGCCTGTGTACGCCACAGCAAGCATGACCTAAATTCTGTAGCAAAACCCCATGCTACAGGGACTGGGGATTGTGCAGCAGTTTCAGATCAATTTTATGTTGACATTTTTTATTAAAATCACTAATGCAATCACTATAATATCCCCATATTATTTAACTTCATAACCAATTCAATGTTGTACCCTTCATTTTTAATTTTCAATATGCTGCAGAATTTCATATTGAAAATGCTTAACTATTCTAGAAGTTGCCAGGGAGCAGGGAAGAGGGAGATGGGAGCTTTTGACAGGTGAGTAGGGGCCCATTGGAGCTTCTGGCAGTTGGGAAAGTGAGGGGTGCTGTTTGGTTTGCTGGGGTAGGCATGTTATTAGAACAGTAAAATGATCTGCCATGAACTAGTTAATGTTGACACTGAAAATTACATCATTAGGGCAGTTCACACCACTGAAAACTAGTGTTTCAAGCTGCCTGCCCATTCAAGTGGCCAGTGCTGCCTCATTTTCACTCCGTTCATGTTTGAAGGGGGTGGGGGGGGCGGTGTTTGGCTCCATAAGCATGAGAAACTTATTTTAGTTAAAAGCCTGGATGCTGGAGCACAATTCTGCAGCAAAGGACAGATTGCTGCTGCAGTGGAAACATAGACTCGATAAAGCTCTAATTCTAGGGATAGCTCCTGTATGGCCAACAGGCACCCAGGTCAGTGACTGCTCCACTGTCTGAATGCAAAAAGAGAGAAAGTGCTATCATAACACAGCAAGTCTGGAGGGGACAGATGGTGGTTTATATGGTGTGAAGGTCTCAGGAAGGGGATTTAAAACTGTCCTGGCAACCTGGATTATCTGATTAACTACACTAACACCCCTAAGAGGTAGAGGTACTGTGCCCATTTTACAGGCAAGAGAGCTGAGGCACAGAGTCAGGAACTTTCCTAACATCATCTAGCAAGTCAAGGGCAGTTGGTAAAGGAAACCAAGACTACACCCTCACAGGAGTCTGTTCTTGCACTCAGAAACCTGCATCTTTCTTCTAGAAAGGTTCACACTAAAGTCTACAGCATGTCACAGAGATGAGCCTGTCCAGCACGATTCAAGACTCGCTTTACTAAAGCCAGCTGACAAGTACCTAATGGGGTCCCACAGCATCTGCTTGTGCCAGGGCACTGAGCACAGCATGCCCCTCCCCCAGATCCTCCACCCTGGCCTCGTGTCCAATCCCCGGAGCCCTCTCCAACCCCCCACCCCAACCAGCCTCTTTCCCTCTCCAATGTGTCTCCAGGCACCTGCTTCTGCCACATAGCAGCCCTGGGGAGATAGGGGGAGGCTGGGATCTGGAATCTCCTTGATCACTCCCGTTACCCAGAGCTTCCTTCCTGCGGCTCTGCTATCCCAGCCCCCAAAGGGGCATCGCACCACTAGCTGGATCATTGTTCAATAGCTTCACCTCCTGGCTCCAAGCTCAAAAGTACTCACTCTTGCACCCTGCTTTGCTGCCCAGACCCCAGCCCCTACCCATTCCTCTCTCTGCTACTTGGCTCACTTGGGGACAGGGAGGAATGTTTGTGGGGGAGGGAGAGTGGCAACAACAGGCGGCTCAGGCCAGCCCTGTACATCCTGTTTTCAGTTTAGGGAAATAAGGCCACGCTGCTCTCCAAGCAGGGAGCTGGCGGGCAATCGGGGGGTAGAGAAGGGGAGCTGGACCTTAACTGGACCTTGACAAAAAATAATTGACTACCCCTGTTCTAGTGCAAAGGATCAAATACCATCAGTTGCTCTACGGTACCCAAGAGTGACAGGAAGGCCTAGTTTTAAAAAGCCCATACACCAAAACCCAAAACACTGCTCACCTTACTCATGTGCTTAGTCCCATGTGATTCAATAGGGCTATGTGCAGGAGCAAGGCAAGCAGAATTTGGCTGTAAAACTGTGGAATAGGAGAGTGAGCTCAGCCAATACTCTGTGCTACCCAGGAGAACACAGTACAATACCATAATATCATTGGTGAGTCCGGTTTTCCTCGCATTGTTTCCAAAACATATTTGTGAGAGAAAATGGTTGGCACAAGACATGCATACCTGATATTGAAGTAAAGCTCGTTAGTGGCTAACATACTGCTCAATGACAGTCCATCCTTACTCAAAAATTGACTCAGTAATGTTATCAGTCAATCGCAGCTTAGGCTAGTCACACTACACAGCTGAGGGTTGTTTATTTTTTAATTAACACTATTGATTTTTCCAAATATTGTAGTAATGGACTAACAATGAGAAGTACAAACTGAATCAGAGTCAATGATAAAATATAAAAAAAAGGAAAATTATGCTGTTCTAAGCCAGTCACATGCTTTCAGGGTTGAAATCAATACTAGATAGTACAGTGGCATAGATAAAATAAAACAAAAAACAAACACTGTCCATCCTTATTCCCATGGAGCATATTGGGGTTTTTTTGTTTAATATCTGCTGTGTACATTTTCAGTACTATGCATTAGAATCTGTAAACATTGACCAAACAGAGAAAGGGGATTTTCCATTTATTTTAATGAATTGCTTTCCAGGAAAACTAAATCACTGAGACCAACATTCCGCTCCATAGTGGAATAGAATGGCCATTTTTAAGTGTCTTTTTGATCATTAACAAAGTAGCATTAGCATGAAGATTGACTCTGAGATAACATCGAGATTAAATTTCAAATGCCCTAACAGTGAAGAGCATCTAGCTCGCTTCATAACTGCTAATAATAAATCATGCTGAACAAGGCAATGACTCCCAGATATATTGGCCAACGAAATATGTAGACCAATATTTTCAAAGGCACCCATTACCATGGTATCCTGGCATGACTTTATACAACAGAGTAAAAACAGAAAAAGGTGAATACAAAGGATATTCCTAATTTTCTGCCTTCCAAACAGAATTTCAGTTTGACAGGGATCTCAGCTCTTTAGTTGTTTTTCCTAAAAAATTGTTTCAAGCAAAGTTTTATTCCTACAGACATTCATGGAAAGTGAATTCCAGCGCTGTAGTCAAGATTTTCTTTTAATTACAAAACGAAGTTTGTTTTGTGGCTGAATTAAAATTATTCTGGGCAAACTCACTTTATCAAAGGTTAGGTCATCCAATCAGGGAATGGACACAATACCAATTCAGATTTAGGTGACCCATCACACAATGTGAATACAGAATACGAGTAGCAAACAGTTCAAACTATCACAGGCTGCGAATGTGCACAAAACATTCACTCAATCCAGTAAAAAGGGCTAAATTTTCTGAATAAAGTATTTGCTATAAATTGTTCTTGTAGGTCTGGTTAAGATACAGTATTTCCTAAAGCGGGAGAGAACGCTCTTCTTCTCCTGGTGATCTCCAATACCACTTCTGAAAGACCAGGCTGAGGTGATAACCGGGCAGAGGGCCCAATTACTGGGGAATACAATACACATAGTAAAGAGCCTGAACAAACAGATATCCAGAAGTGAAGCAAGAGTCTGGCTCTGATGAAACTCTGTTGGGAATGTATTCCATAACCAAGGGCCTCTATCAGGAGCTCACGACCCAGGGGCGGCGAGTTGTACGGGCCCATGGTGCACGTGCTCCAGGAATATTCAGAGCATGGGGCTCTGGCTCCACCAATGTTCGGGGCCGGGTCTCTCCCCCGGCCCCACCTGCCGTCTTTGTCTTCCATCTATATTTGTTAAACACTCACGCTAACCCATTATTAAAGTGCAGGATGAGTCTGCTATCACTTTTTCACTGAGCGCCGACTCTGCCATTGGAACTGTGGCCAATGGGAGCTGCGAGGGTGGTGCCAGTGAGCAGCAGCACGCAGAGACCCCTGGCCTCCCCGCCTAGGAGCCGCTGCCAGAGGGGTGTGCAGGTCACTTTTGGGAGCCCCCAAGGTAAGTGCCACAGCCCTTCCCCACACCATAATGGTTTAACAGAAATGTAAAAAGGGGGCTATGCGGGCCCCAGGACTGAATCTTGTACAAGTCTACAAGCCAGAGTTTTTGAGAGGGAGAAGAGACGCTGCCAAACACCACCCTTCAGGATATGTCCAGTGGGTATGACCACAGCAAGTTCAATGCAACTCCATATACCCCGGACAGGTCTCATAGATATGGATCTCATGGTTACATCTTCAAAGCCTTTTGATAGAATAAAACAAGCACTGATGTTTTTCTTTCACCACCATCAGTAAGACAGCCATTTGGGCTGCTGAATCTGCCTCTCTACCATAACCTAGTCTGAATCCCAATTGGCAGGGCCTTGGATAATGGCAACATTCAAGAGCAGCTTGGCTCAGCCCACTACCATGTCCTCAGTAATAACCTTTCTCAGAAGGCAAGACTGAAGACAGCATGGTAGTTTGCGGGTTATATGTTTTAAGGAAGCTGGCAGGCTGCCCCTCATGAAGGAATAATTGACTGTCTTAATTAGTGGTGTCCGCAAGTTTTCTTTGCTTTGTTCACTAACTATTGAAGACTATTGAAGGGCCCATATCTGATGTGGTGGCTCAAATTTTACCCAGTACATTTAAGACATCTGTTTGTTCAAACATACTAGGAATAGTCATATACAATTGCATAAAGGCAGAGTATTCCAGTGCCAGATAAAAACACCAGGCAGAGACCCACATTTGTGCAAGGCACAAAACCTCTTACAATGAGACTGTAATTTTGGGAAAGACAATATATGATACTTTGTCATTAAGCTTATGTCTGGGAAAAACATTCTATTTTAGTATCAGAGGGGTAGCCGTGTTAGTCTGGTTCTGTAGAAGCAGCAAAGAATCCTGTGGCACCTTATAGACTAACAGATGTTTTTGCAGCATGAGCTTTCGTGGGTGAATACGACGAAAAATACGACTTGCATCCGAAGAAGTGGGTATTCACCCACGAAAGCTCATGCTGCAAAAACATCTGTTAGTCTATAAGGTGCCACAGGATTCTTTGCTGATTCTATTTTAGTGCTGCTTACATATTGTATTGAGAACAGATTCCAGGAATAATCTGCTTTGTTCAACCTGGTATCTTGACAGAAGTTATGAAGTGATGCTCTTCTGTCCTAGGTCATTTGTAATTCAATCTTGTTTTCTGGGAGACACTACTCTTCATATCTATCAGCTGTGTATCAATGCACTGCAGTGAAAAAGTGATAGCAGACTCATCCTGCACTTTAATAATGGGTTAGTGTGAGTGTTTAACAAATATAGATGGAAGATAAAGACTAGATAGGAAAGGAACTTGAATGTTCTGAAGACAACTGGGAGGACAACTGTGAGTAAACTAAGACAATAAGTCTGATTCTTCTCTCACAGTGGTGAAAAATAGCTGTAAGTCCACTGAGATCTATGATTATGCAGCTGTACAACTGCTGTAAGTGAGAACAGAATCCAGCTTGTGGTGTGTGGTGGCCCCACCCCCTGTGAGAGGGGGCTAGAGTAGGCCAGAGCAGCTGCGCAGGCCAGCAGCCAATCAGGAAAGGTCTTACTGAGAGCCAATCAGAGCTGAGATTGGAGACAGCCAATCAGGGCTCAGCTTGGCCCTATATAAGGGCTGCCCAGGAGCACTGTAGGTGGTCTGTCCCAGACCTTCCCCCATGTAGGGCTGTCTCCAGAGCAGGAGACCAGCACCTCGGACAGAGCAGTGCTGGGCAGGCTCGGGGAGAGCATAGTAGGGCTCCAGCCCAATACCTGCCAGACTGCAGGTCCTGATAGAAAGGGTCTAGAGGGTGTGCGGGGCCAGAGGAGAAGTGGCTCAGGGACAGATGGACAAGGGGAGAGAAGGAGGGCAGGAAGGCTGCCACTAAAGGGTCCCTGGGTTGGGACCCAGAATAGTGGGCGGGCCTGGGTCCCTCCCCCTTCCTCCTTGTACTGCACCTGGCCATGCAGTAGGGTGGCTGAAACAAACTGCAATCGGCCCTTAAGACAAGGGACTAGACTTTGGAGGTCGTGGTTGGCCACTGAGGCCAGTGCAAAGACTGTTGCTAACCTCTCTTTCCCCCCCTGGAAGGGGGTGAGGATGGACTAGGGGGCACTGCCGGAGGGCAGAGGCCTGAAGAGGACGCCACCGAGCGGGGGAGCAACGCAAGTCCAGACAAAGACAAGGAACAAATGATGGACAGGACACCACCAGCAGAGGGCACTCCCCATGAACTGAGTTAATTCCTGGAGGTAACCAGCGGGAGGCGCTGCGGTGGTGAGTCCCAACCCCATCACACAGCTCAAAATAAATTAATATGAGCGAGAACTTTTTCCTTGCAACAACATTATTAAACAGAATCTACAGCATCTGCACCACAATTAGCAATAAGCATTTATCAAGGCACCAACTACTTAAGTAGTCAGTCCTTGATGAATGCTTATTGCTAATTGCGATGCAATTCTTTTTAGTAGGTTTGCATCTCACCAGTACAGTTACTCTCTCCCTGACAAACATTTCTTAGAGCTGCTGCCTTTAGGACAACTTTCTTGGCTACCACAATGAAAAAAAATATTACAAGAGTCAAAACATTACAGGCTTCTACTCACAAATCCTCTAGTTCTTAAAAAAAAATCTGACAATCATTTTAAATGCAACTCTATTGTGGGGTTCAAAACCTGAACCACTATTATCTCTGATATGATTCTTTTTGTTGTTGAAGCAGAAGACTAAAGTCTATTTCTTTACAACAGCTGGTTTATTCCTTGGCACTGAAATGTAAAGGGAGAGATCTAATCACCAGGTTTCTGTTTCTCCTTGGGGTAAGTGAAAATAGAAAGGCTTGTGGGCAGGGAAAAAGCTCCTCTCAAGTGGTTGCCCAAAATAATATTAAAGCCAAACATTTTATCCTATGCACAATACATAATTGGGGAGAATAGTAAAGCTGCTGCATGGTGTTTCTTCTCAAACTGCTGCCATCAACTGGCCTCACATTCCTTCCCTTTGTCTCATTTTTTGCACCCTTCCACTCTTCCTCCCTCTCCCACTCTCCTTTTCCCTTTCCATCTCTACCACTCAAACCAATTTCGGGATCAAATCATGCCTCTACCCTTCTCCATCCCATCATCAAATACTGGTGCAACGTTACACCCCATATTCTTTATGGAAATATGCTTATTATGAGGCATAACAGATATATTTTATGTAAGATGGGTCTTGTAAGGTATCATTGGAAAGGTTATAATTTACTGAATGTTGTTATCCAATTTGAATGCATGTATCATTTCTGTATCTAGAGTTAGGAATATTGACTATGTAACAATTACAATTGTGTGTGTATTTGGGAAACCCCCACCAGATAACAGACCATCAAGAAGAAACCATAAGATTTTGAAGGTATAATCTCTCTCCTTCCTGAGAGGCATCCTGGGACGTAGCTGTGACACTACTATGTCAGGTGGTCCTGTCACCTGGTACTAAACACCATCTTGGACTTCTAGTAATTTTCCACTAAGAGCAGTGGGAGGGCAAGACTGGGAAATAAAAGATTCTTGCCTTATGTAAAATCTTATTTAAGGCAAACAGGACTCTTCTCCATTGCCTTCCTGCCCAGACGAAAGACTGTGAAAGTACCTGAAGAGACAAAAGAACTAAGCTGAGGGAAAGGCGAGGGCTGAGTCCAGACTGAGACAGAAGAATCTAGTCTGGAAAAAGAAATAACTGGAACCCTGAGCTACAGAAACTCTGCATCCTGCCTAAATCAACATTTAGGGTGAGAAATTACATTTTGTAACCAGTTTCTTTATGATCTTAAGCTTAGTATGCGTGTCTTGTTTTATTTGCTTGGTAATCTGCTTCGTTCTGTTTGCTATCCCCTATAACAACTTAAAATCTGCCTTTTATAGTTAATTTTATTGATTATTAAACCCAGTTTGTGCAATTTCTAAGTGGGGAGGGAGGGGTGGGCAAGAAGTTGTGCTCATCTTCCTCTACGTTAAGGGAGGAGGGGAATTTATGAGTTTACGTTGTATAGATTTCTCTACAGCGCAAGACAATATTATTTTGGGTGTACATCCCAGAAGGGGGGTCCAACCTGTCACAACTGGCATCTCACCAAGTTAAATTCAAGGGTGGGGGAGACTCATCTGGAAAATAAAATGAAGGGCAAACTATGTGAACCCTGGAATTCTGATAAAATGCCTCATTGAACACTGTGCAGTGTGAAACAGGAAGTGTTTATCTGAGGAAATGATTATCTCAAGCCCTTGATTCCTATTCACTGCCTTTTCCTTTGGCATTTGATGCCACAAAATCCCTACCAAAAATAGTTTACTGGACAGAACTAAATTGTACAATATTACTGCCAAGTCACTTAATATGGGGGTTCAACAAGCTGATGCAGACTGCTAGGGAAGCTTAAGGACTATTTTTCACGGAATCAGTCATTTTTCAGTGACTATCCACCCTTTTGTAAAGAACTAGAGAACATTTTTGTTCCTTTAGAAAAGGAATAAAATACCTATGGATTATTCCCTTGTATCCTGAATGATAGCCATTTTTTCTCTTCCCCAAGGAAGCTACAAGGTTTACTGCCCAACAGATAAACCAAGGGGAGGAAACAGTAAAGGTTCAACCATTATGGTAGTTACAGGACATTTGCCTCTACAAGGAGTTACTACTACACAACAGAAGAGAAAACAGAAGCTGCACTCAGGGATTGCAGCTGCCAGTCAGCAACAGGAAAGAAATGTCTGGGGGAGCAGAGGCAGAAGAGAACCTTGTGGCAAGCAAACATGTGAAGGGGGAGAGAGGAGGAGAAGGGGAGTGGCAACAGAGAAGAATCTGCAGGAGAAGTTGGAGAGTGGGGGCAAAAGAATTGATAGGCGGGGGAAGATAAAATGAAGCATTAGAGCAGACAATGTCATGAAGTGTGTGGTTCTTTCTGGACAAAAGTTAATCACATTAAAGATAGCTAAAAATATGCACACTTTCCCTTTTTAACTGCAAGGTAAGCAGTTGCTGCAGTTGCCATAGGTATGTTATGCAACTATAATTGGAAGGGGAGGTAGCACACACAATCCTGCATAAGAGGTGGTCTGTGCAATTGCTGATGGGGGCAGAAAGTGTCCACAAGATACAGTCTGACTAGTGTGGACTACAGGAGAGATATTCAAGGGCACAAAGAGCAGTTGGCACCAAACTCCCCTTCAAAGTCAACTGGTACTTGTGCCTCAGAAAATCGCCCTCTACACCATAAGATTTTAAGAATCCCTGCTCTGTACAGTTTCATCAAGAAGAACTACATGGCTTTATACTGGATATTTGTAAAGCTCCCTAGACAATTGATGCTTTCAACCCACAATAGGGACCCAAAATGACTTGAGCTATATTAGTGGGTATTAAGACCCTGTCTGGATGCCTTATGACAAAGTGTTAGATACACTGTTCTACTTATGGGTGTTGCGTATGTTTTCACTTGTTGTTTTTTATTATGCAATATCCTTTATGTAAATGCTGCAAATATTTTTATAAGGAATTCTTACAGGTATGAATATGCAGTTCTTAGTCTCATCCCATTTCAATAGGTGAACTAAAGGACACAAAAGTATTTAATAGAATATTGCTGATGAGCACACATTAAAAGGAAAAAACAATACTTCAGTGAAAAGGAAGATGAAAGGGATAAATCTGTCAGTGAGACAATACCACAGTGATATTAAAAAATAATTGAGCAATGGGAGATGCAAGCCCTGTTCTCTTTCCATTAAGATAACTTAATATTTATTACAGAATTAACATAAGGCTTTAAGATTTTAACACTTGACTAGATTCCCCAATCCCAGGTGATTCCACTGGATTATGTAGTGACTGAGGGCCGCTACCCTAAAGTACAAGGGAGGGTTTAGGGGTAAAAGGTAATAGGTAATAATTGGAGATATACCAATCTCCTAGAACTGGAAGGGACCTCGAAAGGTCATTGAATCCAGCCCCCTGCCTTCACTAGCAGGACCAATTTTTGCCCCAGATCCCTAAGTGGCCTCCTCAAGGATTGAACTCACAACCCTAGGTTTAGCAGGCCAATGCTCAAACCACTGAGCTATCCCTCTCCCCTAATAATTGGAGATATACCAATCTCCTAGAACTGGAAGGGACCTTGAAAGGTCATCGAGTCCAGCCCCCTGCCTTCGCTAGCAGGACCAATTTTTGCCCCAGATCCCTAAGTGGCCCCCTCAAGGATTGAACTCACAACCCTGGGTTTAGCAGGCCAATGCTCAAACCACTGAGCTATCCCTCCCCCATTTGGAGGAATGGAGGGGCATTTGGAGGAATAGCTGGTTTGTGATTTCAAAATGTAGCAAGTCATTATACAAACTCGTATCTCCCTGAGCTGCATTCCCAACATAATGCATGTCGTCTTGCTGCTGGTTCCTGCCTTGAATCTCAAGCTAGGATCAAGCACCTGGTAGGTAGGCCACATCATGAAGTTAAACAAGACTGAAGAGGAACCAGTATAGGAGCCAGAGCATTTCTGTGAAGGGAGGTAAAGTCAATGGGTAGTAAGCACAAGGCTGTTAACAGTGGGACAGGGTCCAATGGAAAGGACTGGGGAGGTTGAAGGGCTCTTGTTCTCTGGGGAAAGAAGTAGTACGGAGGAGAGAAGCAAGGCACAGACAATCCAGGAAGTTTTTGGAAAGTGTAGGGGACAATTTCCTGGTACAAGTGCTGGAGGAACCAACTAGGGGCAGAGCTCTTCTTGACCTGTTGCTCACAAACCAGGAAGAATTAGTAGGGGAAGCAAAAGTAGATGGGAACCTGGGAGGCAGTGACCATGAGATGATCGAGTTCAGGATCCTGACTCAAGGAAGAAAGGAGAGCAGCAGAATACAGACCCTGGACTTCAGAAAAGCAGACTTTGACTCCCTCAGGGAACTGAAGAGCAGGATCCCCTGGGAGAATAACATCGGGGGGAAGGAGTCCAGGAGAGCTGACTGTATTTTAAAGAATCCTTATTGAGGTTGCAGAAACAAACCATCCCGATGTGTAGAAAGAACAGTAAATATGGCAGGTGACCAGCTTGGCTTAACAGTGAAATCCCTGCTGATCTTAAACACAAAAAAGAAGCTTACAAGAAGTGGAAGATTGGACAAATGACCAGGAAGGAGTATAAAAATATTGCTCAGGCATGCAGGAGTGAAATCAGGAAGGCCAAATCACACTTGGAGTTGCAGCTAGCAAGAGATGTTAAGAGTAACAAGAAGGGTTTCTTCAGGTATGTTAGCAACAAGAAGAAAGTCAAGGAAAATGTGGGCCCCTTACTGAATGAGGGAGGCAACCTAGTGACAGAGGATATGGAAAAAGCTAAAGTACTCAATGCTTTTTTTGCCTCCGTCTTCACGAACAAGGTCAGCTCCTAGACTACTGCACTGGGTAGCACAGCATGGGGAGGAGGTGACCAGCCCTCTGTGGAGAAAGAAGTGGTTTGGGACTATTTAGAAAAGCTGAATGAGCACAAGTCCATGGGACCGGATGCACTGTATCCGAGGGTGCTAAAGGAGTTGGCAAATGTGATTGCAAAGCCATTATCTTTGAAAACTCATGGTGATCAGAGGAGATCCCAGATGACTGGAAAAAGGCTAATGTAGTGCCCATCTTTAAAAAAGGGAAGGAGGAGGATCCAGGGAACTACAGGTCAGTCAGCCTCACTTCAGTCACTGGAAAAATCATGGAGCAGGTCCTCAAGGAAACAATTCTGAAGCACTTGGAGGAGAGGAAACTGATCAGGAACAGTCAGCATGGATTCACCAAGGGCAAGTCATGCCTGATTAACCTAATTGCCTTCTTTGACAAAATAACTGAGTCTGTGGATGAGGGGAAAGCAATGGACGTGTTATTCCTTGACTTTAGGAAAGCTTTTGATACAGTCTCCCACAGTATTCTTGCCGGCAAGTTAAAGAAGTATGGGCTGGATGAATGGACTATAAGGTGAACAGAAAGCTGGCTAGATCGTTGGGCTCAACGGGCAGTGATCAATGGCTCTATGTCTAGTTAGCAGCTGGTTTCAAGCAGAGTGCCCCAAGGGTCGGTCCTGGGGCCGGTTTTGTTCAGTATCTTCATTAAATGATCTGGAGGATGGTGTGGACTGCACCCTCAGCAAGTTTGCAGATGACACTAAACTGGGAGGAGTGGTAGGTACTCTGGAGGGTAGGGATAGGATACAGGGGGACCTAGACAAATTAGAGGATTGGGCCAAAAGAAACCTGATGAGGTTCAACAAGGATAAGTGCAGAGTCCTGCACTTAGGATGGAAGAATCCCATGCACTGCTACAGACTAGGAACCGAATGGCTAGGCAGCAGTTCTGCAGAAAAAGGACCTAGGGGTGACAGTGGACAAGAAGCTGGATATGAGTCAGTGTGCCCTTGTTGCCAAGAAGGCTAATGGCATTTGGGGCTGTATAAGGAGGGGCACTGCTAGCAGATCAAGGCCATGATCATTCCCCTCTATACGACATTGGTGAGGCCTCATCTGGAGTACTATGTCCAATTTTGGGCCCCACACTACAGGAAGAATGTGGAAAAATTGGAAAGAGTCCAGAGGAGGGCAACAAAAATTATTAGGGGGCTGGAGCACATGACTTATGAGGAGAGGCTGAGGGAATTGGGATTGTTTAGTCTGCAGAAGAGAAGTATGAGGGGGGATTTGATAGCTGCTTTCAACTACCTGAAAGGGGGTTCCAAAGAGGATGGATCTAGACTGTTCTCAATGGTACCAGATGACCACCAGGAGTAATGGTCTCAAGTTGCAGTGGGGGGGTTTAGGTTGGATATTAGGAAAAACTTTTTGACTAGGAGGGTGGTGAAGCACTGGAATGGGTTACCTAGGGAGGTGGTGGAACCTCCTCCTTTAGAGGTTTTTACGGTCAGGCTTGACAAAGCCCTGGCTGGGATGATTTAGTTGGGAATTGGTCCTGCTTTGAGCACGGGGTTTGACTAGATGACCTCCTGAGGTCCCTTCCAACCCTGATATTCTATGATTCTAGGGCTCCAGATGGAAAAAGACAGAAGAAGGGAGACTGAAAATTAATTATCTCATCCCCAGTGTCCTAAGGGCATGTTATAAATATTTTCTTGGGTGACTGTTTGTAAAATGACCTCATTTAATTCAAAGTAAATTGTCCTTTGAAAACTTCAGTCCACGTCAGGTACAGTTACTTTACAATTCAGACTGTAGGTACTATATGTAATTTATTTTAAGCTCTAGCCTGTACCCTAGAGCACTAGAATTATTAAAAATTCATGTCTATTCATAATAGTTGCTCACCATTTACATGAGTTTTCTGTAGAGTTTACTTTTTTAAGAGAGTTCCGAATGCATATTTCATGACTAAAGTCCTGGCTTTTGGCACTTATTGAACCGCACTCACCCTGAGAATGAGAAGGGAATGCTCCCACACACATCCAAACAAGCAGCAAGCCAAAAAGGGTTTACCTGCTCCAAAGAGCAAGAACAAAGGACATAGTTATACCTGTAGTGTAACTCCATTGATTTCGGAGTTATTCTTGATTTATATCAGTTTAAATGGCCAGAGAAGCAAAAGGTAAGAAGAAGATAGAGGCAAGTTCTCGGTTGGCCCTGCTGTGAGGTCTCAAGGTTACACATACAACAGTATTTGCAGAATAAGAAAGCTTCTCTAATGGAGCAAACTCATTAAATTAATAAACCTTAAGAATATGCTGCATGCCACATGAAAAACACCTCCCCAAATCGCCTCCTTGAGATCACTGCCATTAAGGTGCCACTGTCATTTAACTGCAATGGACTAGGTTTTAGACACAAATATATACCATGGTAACATTCCTGAGAGGAGCTCTCTCATATACTGACTAAAGGAAGTCATTTTTGCTACTTTGTATCAGAATTCTATATTATATTAACCTGAACAAATATTAATCCAGTAGAATCTCACTAATTCATCTTAAATAATTGTTTTTAGTATTTATATAAATGTCTAAAGAACTGGATGAGTACTTTAAAAATGATTGGCCATGACACACTGTTTACATTTTACTTCCTGTTTTTTTCCCCCTTGATGGGACACTGTCAGGTCAACAAATTCTGACTTTAACCCTACTATTAATCTACCTCACTGATGCTATTAAGTATAATGTAGTCTATTTTGTAAATAATAATAAAAATAAAAATGAAATCTTAGTAATACAAGACCTTACTACAGCATCTGCTATTAAACCTTTGATAAGAGGTGAAGAGATGCCACCACATTTTTGTGTGGCTTTTTATAAAATGGATGGTTTAGTGAAGCGCAGATTAGCAAGGTGTTACTGTATAGTATGTTTCTACAAACTTACAATAGAAAGTGTTAGACCAGTGCTATGGGCTAGCATCATTTTGGGGAGCCTTTTTAAAGCTGTTCACAAGAGAGAAATAACATCACTGCTATTATTTGTAGATGTTTATAATGATGCTCCATTAAAGATAGAACTTGGTTCCAGGAAATTGGAAAGTGCACGCCACGTGTGTGTCTGTGACCGACCTCTTACATCAGTCACACACGGAAGTTACATGCCAATCAGTGATTTTTAAAACAAAAGGGACATTTTCTTTTAATGAATTGAACTTATGTTCTTAAATCCAAAGAAAATCAGCCTCAGGCACAAACCCTGCTTCTAACCCATCAATTCTAACAAAAAATTTCTGAGCCAATATCACTCCTGTGCTGAGGGGTCATAAAAGCAGCTGCACTGGTATAGCCAACATTTATTTTCTGAAAAGCACAGAGCACAATAAGATGTTGAGAACCTATTAGAAATGTTCATCCTATTAGTATGACTAATTTGCATATCTCAGTTTCAGAATGTTTTCTGTTCCCAGGTTGTCTAATGTGTGCAAATAGGAAATATCTTATGAAACCAACGTACACTTCTTGTCTGAAGTAGTGCCAATATTATTTTCAAACTGCACCGTCTTGAGGTGTATGGTTTAGACTGGGAAACTTAAGTGTGGGAAGGGTTTAGGAGTTTTGAAAATAGTTGATTAGCTGAGTGGGTTGTTTAGTTTTTTAAACCAATCATCATACTGAGAAAAGTTGAATACACCTTTTTTTAGCCTTAAAAAAACAAAGCATGATGAAAATGAACTACACTCCAAACTCTTGCAAAATTGCATCTTACTGGCAAAAAGGTTTAGTAATATATATTTTTAATAGTGCATTTAATAGTTCAGTATCTGAACAGCAAGAGAATTTCTGGAAAAACATTATTGCTTCTCTATGACAGTTATAATATTCTGTGGTTCAGCTTAGACTTATTTCTATTAAATAAGAATATACATTCTGCAAAATGCCCTTTTTTAATCTGAGAATTCAGTTTCCTATACAGCAGAGAACTGGCAATTGACACCTATCCTGTTTGTTTCCAAGGGGTTAAAATAAGCAGTGAGAATGAGTTACCTTGGGTCTCCTAAGGAAAGGGATTGTTCAAACCAATACAATTTATGTACAATGTACTTTTCCTGTTGATGACCTACATGCACAAAAAATCCCCAAGGGAAACCAAAGCAATGTCCATGAGACGGGAAAAACAAAATGTTTTTTTAAATGTGGATAGTACCAGAAAGCAGAGGCAATTCAAATAAAACTGCAACAATAAAACAAAACATGCAGCACTGTGTATTAAGAAAAGAACATTTAAAGCAAACTTATTTATGCTCATTCACAATCTAATATTTTCTAAATTGTTTTGTTTAATACCCAACATCCTGTTAGCTATATGAGTATTGTAGGCAGATGCAGATAGGAAGAGCGCATGCAAGATTAAGGAAAAATCTGAAAATGGCCATACTAGTTGAATTTCTGGTTAACATGCCTCACATAATATGGTAGTCATAGCAGTTTCTGGCTTAACAGAGATTTTCTTAACTTTATAATTCTGAAATAAAACCTCAGCATCAGGATTCAGAAGATAAGAAAACAAGTATGAAGGCATATGTATAAATTATCTGCAGTGGATTTAGGTTTTTAAGAAAATACAAGGTAATATGATCAAGTTTAGAGACCAAAACATGCATGCACCAGGCTCTTGAAAGAAATTGACAAAAATTCCACTTCCTCACCATGACAACTAGTAGTACATCATTGCCATAGTAACCAGCTGAATATCATTAGTTTTTAAAATAAGCACAGTGATTGGGTGAGAAACATACTAAAGAGAAGTTGTTGCCACTGTCATCTGAAAGTGATGATCAGCATTCATAATTTCCAGTTAAAAACCATTTCCCAACTCCAGTGCACAGTGACTTAAAGCAGAATATTTAAACTCCTATACAACAGTTTCAGAAGGTCCCTGTCTTGAATACATCAATATTGGAGCAGATGCTTCTTGTCTCATAATATCTCAGGAATATAAACTGTCATGATAGCCTGCCACACCCTCTCTCATGACTTGCAATTTAATTTCATCATCATTCTATGTTATAGCAACACTAACTAAATGTAAGTCAGACATTAGCAATGTACTATCTTTCACATTCTATTGGCCTATGGTATAAAAATGGCCTTCACACTTAAAGCCACTATAGAGTACAGTTTATTATTTTTCCTATTAATTATCAGGCTAAGATGATTTGTCCCAATGATTTATCAGGAGGTTTATACTATTGTAAGACTATTCTATTAAACTGTGATGCATTACTTTTTGCACAATGTGTACATATACACAGAGCCACTGTGCCTGTTCAAAGAAATCATCTTGTTTACCAAAGAACAGTTATGCTGGCTTGTTAACAGAGTGCATCTACTGTCCATTACCAGAACCCTTATAATATTTTTTTTAAAGTACTGGTTGGAGCCAGTCTGCTGCCTTTCTGACAGAGTTCCACACTTCCACGTAGGAATATACTAGTTAGAGATGGAACATACCTAATAATAAATAATAAAATAATAATATTTTGCATTTATGCATTATAACTACAATATTTAGCTCCTGTATCATACTTTCCATCCTTAGGTCTCAAAGCACCTTACAAAGAAGGGTAAATATCAGTATCTTCGTTTTACAGACGGGGAAATACAGACAGGATGGTGACATGACTTACCCAAGGTCATACATGGAATCTGTAGCCATGTCAGGAACAGAACCTAGGTTTCACAGCTCCCTGCCCCAACACTAGACTACAGATCAGGTATGATCTCTTGGAAGAGAAAGTCTGTCCTCCTGCAGGGAAAATATCTCCACATATGGAGGAACTGTGGTTACAATTCTCATTGCCTCATTACCTTGACGGGAACATTTAATAGGGTTAATTTATTTCCTTTTTACGGGACAGGAGGGAAAGGGGAGATCTCCAGTACAATCCTGAAAATCCTAGTAGACACAGTTCATCTCCTCTTTCCCCCACTCTCACCCTTGGGTGCTCTTCCTCACAGCAGCATCCTTTGGATTAGCATGGAAACAAACACCACCACTTTTAATTGGCCAGGAGGGTAGTAGTTCAAGTAAACAGGGCATTTTTCTGTGGCACTCTCCAGGACAGCGCAGCTCACAGTAGATAACCAGATTGTCCCAACAAACAGCACTGCACACAAGCCTTAACTCACTTCAGAAAAGGGCAGTTACATCAGACACCCGAATGCCTGAGTGGTCAAACACACTCGGTCTTAACATTACACTTCACAATGGACTCACTGTAGATACATCCTGTCCTGTAGTATCGCTTAGAGCAGGGATCGGCAACCTTTGGCACGTGGCCTGCCAGGGTAAGCACCCTGGCAGGGGCGGCTCCAGACCCCAGCACGCCAAGCATGTGCTTGGGGCGGCATGCCGCAGGGGGCGCTCTGCCGGTCCCGGGAGGGCGGCAGGTGGCTCCGGTGGACCTCCCGCAGGCATGCCTGCGGAGGGTCCGCTGGTCCCGCAGCTCCGGTGGAGCATCCGCAGGCACACCTGCGGGAGATCCACCGGAGCCACGGGACCAGCGGACCCTCCGCAGGCACGTCCGCGGGACCGGCGACCGACAGAGCGCCCCCCGCAGCGTGCCGCCGTGCTTGGGGCGGCAAAATGGCTAGAGCCGCCCCTGCACCCTGGCGGGCTGGGCCGGTTTGTTTACCTGTCACATCCGCAGGTTTGGCTGATCATGGCTCCCACTGGCCACGGTTCACCATTCCAGACCAATGGGGGCGATCCCTGGGCCTGCACCGCTTCCTGCCACCCCCATCGGCCTGGAACGGCAAACCGCGGCCAGTGGGAGCTGCGATCGGCTGAACCTGCGGATGCGTCAGGTAAACAAACTGTCCCAGCCCACCAGGATGCTTACATTTAAAAAACAAGTTCTCTCTAAACTGTATTACCCTTGGGTTGTCTGGAAATAATACATTAGGCCTTCTGCTGAGCACAACCATTTTTTCAAAAGAAACACTTTCCTTTCCTTTGGAGAAATTAAAAACAGATTCTTCTGATAGAGTCAAAAGCAAGTACGCACTTTCAAGCAGAAAAATCTTTAAAGCTTTCTTTATGGACTAATGATTTGTGAATGATTGAGTCAAGTGTTTCACTCACCAAAGAGAGAAATGGAATTTATTTGTGAAAATTCAGTTTAAATTGATAGGCTAAATTAAGGTCCTCTATTTTACTACTGAACTAATACCTGTCATTGTTTACAGCAGACATAGAATTGCATCAAACATTGGATGAAAGACACTAAATTAAGTGTTACTAAGGAACAAAGTGTATAATTCAACCCTTTTTATAAGCTTTTATTATGTTAACCTGAAAATGTTTTTGTATTAACACCGCCCTCTAGTGGTAGTTTTTGTGCTGCACTTATTTGAAAATTCAGTCTTGTTTGCTAAAGTTGATTTTCAGAAGCAGGAAATGGTATAAAAGTTACAAAGAACTAGTAGCCCATCTGAATTGAATTTGCTGATCTCAGTTCAGTTCCCAGCGAAAAATATAGTAACTGCCACACCATTCCAAGCCAGTGGTCCATCTAGTCCAGGAGCCTGTCTCTAAAAGTAGCCAGTATTAGAGGCTTCAGAGAAAGATGTAAAAAATGCCATTATGTACAATTATGGAATAGCCTGTCTATGAGGAAGTTTCTTCTAGATGCAAGTGGTTGGGTTGTGCCCTGAAGCATGAGGAGTCAAAAATCTAATGAATTGTTTTTCTCCTATTGCGTATCCACATCACAAAAATCACAATTTCAGTTGACAACCCTGTAGACAGTTACAGCAGGGAAGCCAAAGACTGAGCTACCTTCCCACCCTATAGAATTGGTCTCCATTAGTCAGGGGTGAGGTAGGTCAGCAGCGGAATGGGCAGAGAACATAAGAATGTCCATATTGGGTCAGACCAAAGATCTATTTAGCCCAGTATCTGTTTTCCAACAGTGGCCAATGCTGGGTGCCCCAGAGGGAATGAACAGACAGGTAATCATCAAGTGATCCATCCCCCGTCACCCATTCCCAGCTTCTGGCAAACAGAAGCTAGGGACACCATCCCTCCCCATCCTGGCTAATAGTCATTGATGGACCTATCCTCCGCGAATTTATCTAGTTCGTTTTTTGAACCCTGTTATAGTCCTAGCCTTCACAACATCCTCTGGCAACACTGCTACTTCTGGTACTGTATCTCTTGGGTAAACGAACAGAAGACTTAATTTTCTAGGCCTATCAATCCAGTACCTTTCCCAAGCTGCAAATTCAATTTTTTAAAGACTATAATTACTTTTAAAATAATAAAATGTTTTTCATAATACATTTTGAAATTTTTTTCTAGGTTACCAGTATGATGGAAAGCAGTAACCAAAAGTAAATTCTACGCAGCTACAGAAAAGAACTAGAATGCTCCTTTTCTAATGTCCAGTTACTGTAATAAAGGATTTATATTAGAGATGGGCCCGCAGTACAGAAGCCAAATCTAGATTTAGAAACCTCTATGTCCTGAGGTGTTTGGGTCCCAGGTTTCAGTTCAGCCCAATAAGATGGCAAAATTGCATCCTGGCTCCAGATTCCAGTAGTCTGAGCCAAAGTTCATATATATTTATAACTAATATATAGCAATGAACAATGCATATTGTTAGAAATTCAGCTACTGTCCTTCTTGCTGTCGGCTACAGTTAGCAGTTCAGTTGGGGCTGGAGATAGACCCATATGAGTATTGAATATGTTTTAGTGCCAATCACAAGACCAGTACTCCAAATACTTAAGATAGTCAGACCACATCCCTTGAAGAAAAATAGAGTTTTGTTTTTAGGATAAAGCCTTCCTCTTGTGTATGGGGAAGATGCTGCTAGTATTTGTGAAGTTCTTTGAGGACCTCAGCTGAAAGGCACTATGTAAGTACCTAGTATTATTTAAACATGGTAAATGAGTGAGAGAACCAGTATGCTAAGTGTACAGGTAAAAATGGTTTATTCTAGCACCTGCCTACTTATGTAACATGATGAATGAGGGAAATTTGTTCCCAAAATCTGTTCTGATTGTTTAAAATGTATTATTGCTCACATCTCAGTATATATCCATGAAAAAGAGGGAAAATAATAGTAACACTTAGTTCTCATACAGCACTTCTCTTCCCTAGATATCAAAGCGCTTAACAGCCTTTTGCCATAAAGTGCTTAAAAGAACGTAAGAGTGGCCCTACTAGGTCAGACCAAAGGTCCATCTGGCCCAGTATCCTGTCTACTGACAGTGGCCAGTGCCAGGTGCCCCAGAGGGAATGAACAGAACAGGTAATCAACAAGTGATCCATCCCCTGTCGCTCATTTCCAGCTTCTGGCAAACAAAGGCTAGGGCAGGGGCAGGCAAACGTTTTGGCCTGAGGGCCGCATTGGGTTTCGTAAATTGTATGGAGGACCAGTTAGGGGAGGGGGTCGTGGCCCAGCCCCCACCTCCAATCTGCCCCCCCCCGGACTACTGCCCCATCCAACCCCCCTGTTCCCTGACAGCCCTCCCAGGACCCCTGCCCCATCCAACCACCCCTTCTCCCTGTCCCCTGCTGCCCCAACCAATGCCCCCCTCCTTCCTGACTGCCCCCATTCAACCCCCTGATTCCCCAACCCCTATCCATCCCCCCACCCCCTGACCACCACCCCAAACTCCCCTGCCCTCTATCTAACCCCCCGCCCCCGCTCCCTGCCCCCTTACAGTGCTACCTGGAGCAGCGGTGGTTGGCAGCGCTACAGCCGAGCCGCCCAGCTGGAGCTGGGCCACGCCGCCACCACGCAGCACAGAGACCAGGTCAGGCCCCAGCTCTGCAGCTATGCTGCCCTAGGAGCTCCCAGCCTTGCCACCCAAAGCATTGCGCCAGTGGAGGAGCAGGCAAGGTGAGGCCGTGGGGGAGGGGAAACAACAGGGTGCGGACAGTGGGGAGGGGCCAGGGACTAGCCTCCCGGGCCAGGAGCCGGGCAAGATGGTCCCGCGGGCCACAGTTTGCCCACCTCTGGGCTAGGGACACCATTCCTGCCCAATAGCTATTGATGGACTTATCCTCCATGAATATATCTAGTTCTTTTTTGAACGCTGTTATGGTCTTGGCCTTCACAACATCCTCTGGCAAGGAGTTCCACAGGTTGACTGTGCATTGTGTGAAGAAATACTTCCTTTTGTTTTAAACCTGCTGCCTATTAATTTCATTTGGTGACCCCTAGTTCTTGTGTTATGAGTAGTAAACACTTCCTTATCTACTTTCTCTACAGCAGTCATGATTTTATAGACCTCGACCATATCTCCCCTTAGCCATCTCTTTTACAAGCTGAAAAGTCCGTTTTATTAATCTCTCCTCATATAGAAGCCATTCCACACCACAATCATTTTTGTTGCCCTTTTCTGAACCTTTTCCAATTCCAATATATCTTTTTTGAGATGGAGTGACCACATATGTACATAGTATTCAAGATGTGGGTGTAACATGGATTTATATAGAGGCAACATGATATTTTCTGTCCTATTATCTATCCTTTTCTTAATTATTCCCAGCATTCTGTTCACTTTTTTGACTGCCACTGCACATTGAGTGGATGTTTTCACGTGCGAAGAAAAATCTCAGTTTGCTTTACTTTTATAGCAAATAATGCATACACAGTGCTAAAATTTTGTGTCACTAAATATTTTATCCTATCAGCAGTGAGCTGCAAAAATAGCAGCATATTGCTCTACTTTTCAAACGTCAAATGCTAACTCAGAACAAAATATCCCCCCATTTAAGTAATGGTATGCAGTGATGCTCACCTTAAGCAACCACCCAATACAACATCAGCAAAAAGCAGTTATCTAGCAGAGGTGGTTACCACCTAAGGATTGAACAAAATTGTTCTGGAAACTGTGGATACTTCAGAAGGGTCACGTGTAAGAGGCAGGTGCTTACTGCAGGTAGAGCATAGTGCAGATTTTATGGTATATAAAATATATATGGATTAATGTAAAATTAGGCCAACAGTTCACAAGCTAGAGTACAGAAGGGTCAATGAAAGTTCCTCTGAAGTTCTGTCTCCACTGCAGTTCTTTTACTTCAGCTATTCCCCCCCACCCCAGCCTCTTTTCTAAAGCTACTGTTATCTGCCCCCACCACATCTCCTAGTGACCTGCCTCCTCCTCTGATTCAGCTTTGCTATTCTTCTCTCAGCTTTATGAACCAGGCTGCATTCAGATCCCAGCTGTGACCTAGGGATCTTTGTGTGGGTTACTGCAGCACCTCCTTTGAAAAACAGCATCTGCAGCACAAGATCCTGAGATAGGAATGCATCTTTGTTCCATGCCACTGCAATGAAACTAGCAAAGCTGTCTCCAAGAATGGGCCAGATAACTGCTAATATTTTTATTAAATAAATAAAAATAAGGTGTAAAGGTGGGGGAGGAAAGAAAATAAGAAGGGGTTGCTCCTGGGAGTCAGGAGAGAATAATTAAAAAATACATCTGTGAGGCTACTGATCCTAAGAGGAAGGATTTATTTGTCTTATCTTTGGGCTCAATCCCCTTCTAAAGTAAGAGGGAAAGGCAGGCCTTTTGATTTTGGGACACTGCTGCCCCTTTGATAGCATTTGCAAGGCTCTCGGATCCTTTTCTTATAGCTGCTGCACCTATACAGCCTTGGTTAGGGGATCACTGCCTCTGCCTTGCAGATAGCAACAGATTGATCTGGAGCAGGAGGTACTGCAACTGTGCACAAAAGGGATCCCTAAATAGCTGATATGAGCTGGGCCTTTAGGACAGCAGCTGGGGGAAGTGAGACTGGCTCATGAGCTTAGTGTGTGGCAACAGAGCAGAGAGAAGAACTGTAGGTGTACCCGGTAGGAGAAAACAATAGGATGGGAGATAGTCATGAAATTATTTACATTTATAATGTGGATTTGTATAAAAAAATTAAGACAGTGAATTAGGTAAACCTTGAGCTTTGGTGCTTTCTGATAGGATACGGGGGTTGTTGTTTTTTCCCCCCCCATCAACATTAAAGTTTGAATAGCAGGAGTGTTGTGTTCAGATTAAAAACTCCCTAGAGCACAACATAAAGCATCTCACCAGTTTCAACTCTCAAACTGCTCTGTTTTCATAGCAAGGAGAGGAGTAGGACAGATATTTTATTTAAGGAAAACAACACTGTACATAAAAACCTTATACAACGTAAGTATTAAATATGTAAGAGAACTGAGAATACTTTTTGCAGTTAAATCCACCTCTCCCCCCACGCTGAGTAGTTTTAAATTAACAGTTCTACCAGAATCCTTGTTGACTCAAGTAAGTGACTGGTATATGGAGTTTGGAACGTGAAAAGCTTTTAGGTTGCTATTCTAAGTGACATGAGTGGAAATCCATCAACTTCATGAAAAAACTCGAGTGGGTACTGAGTAGATCAATGCCTCAATACTTGATTTAATCTTTTAAATATAGCCAGAAGTGTTGACTCCAACTCTGTTTCCATAAGTACATTTACACTTTCTATGTAATGAAAGAGTCTGTACAAGTACATTAGCACTTAAAAAAACGTACATACTTAATTCAGGGAGGTCAAGAGGAATGGGTGGCAGATGGGATGTGATCAGGCCATTCACCCACTAGTTCTTACAGCCCGAACTCTCTCATTTTCAATATCAAAGTCAACCCTGCACACATTTTGCCAAGTAACCACACTTGTTGCCCTGTCCGACCCTACCTACTCCATATTTGGGAGTTTGTTTTGATAGTGCAGCTTTTTATTGACATCCCACCAGTACATATACAAATTCTATAACCCCTTTGTTGTGTGATGTGTCACTTAGCATGTAAGCTCTTCAAAACGGGAACCAGGCCTTATTAGTGTCTGTATGGGGCCTAGAACATTTTTGGATATTTAATACATCCCCACCCAAAAAATTGTTTTTAGATACAACTCTTCTCCCACAATTCTTTGGACTATAGATCTGCCTATCAACTCCATCACGTTGCTCTTGTACACCACTGCCTCAACTCCTTGTCTCCAGACATCTCCTAACCCTATGGCCTAAAAAGTCTCTGCGCTCCCCATTCTACTACTTTAAGGCCTTGATCTACCAGGACAACCCTGCAGGCAGATGCTGGCACTCAGAGCCTCACAAGGGTCTGCCTACACAGTTCTCCTTGCAGAATCCAAACCTAAAGTTTGCATAGCACAGTGAGAAGTTCTCTATGTGCTAATAATTAAGCATTACATGCCAAATGCTGCAAAGTTCAGAACTCCAAAATTCAGGGCAGTTCAGAACTGGGGCTCTGGTTTAGCATATTAAAACAGGGAAAGGTCCAATGATAAGTTCAGAACTAGACTTCACTAAAGTACTGGAGTGTTGAATTACATTTATGCACAGGAATTCAGCATTATTTGAAAGAAACTATATCCAACACCCATCATTTTAAAAAAATTCTCTTTTTAGAAGAGGGGGTCTTTATCCACAGATATTTGAAATTTTGCTCCAGTACTATAGTTTCTATTTTCCTGTCCCACTGAGCACTGATTACTTTTATGAAACCAAACAACTATGCTACACAGATAGGGATATATTTCATCTACAGTATTTTATTTCACTGTGTTTCTATGTGTTTTACTATAACACTGAAGAAATTTAAAAGAGAAATCCATCTTCCAGATTTATTTCTCCAGCTTAGCAGCCTGAATGACACAAGTGTCCATGCAATGGAAGTTTGTTTGCAAATCCTGCTATTCATGTGCATCGGCATATCATACACTGCTCTAGAAAACGTGTTCTTTCCTACTTACTCACGGAAGGGTGGGTATAGAGCTGAACAGCTGCTGTGAATAAGTTTGTTGTGTACCAGTTAACATTTTAACACTTAAAACGTACACACTTCCTATTTTTTTGTATATTCAGAATTTGTAGCAACACTATAGTCCCAACACCTTGGACAGAAATTCCTTCCCATAGACAGCAGGGATCCTCACCAAGCCAACCCACCCCTCCCCCAGACATCACTGTTTCTAATTTTCTTTGAATCCCTGATACCACAACCATACAATGCTTCTCTCAAAGCTCTACACCATTTCCACTCCCAGGCCATATCCAACACCCCACCCCCATATCCAATGCCCCCCACAGCTTGACCTCCCAGGCCACATACAATTCTCCCCCCTGTCCTCAGCAAGGTCCCACACATTTACCCCATTCCTCCTCTGGCAAACACCTATGCTCCTCACAGCAGCCAACACACCAGCCTCTCAACTTCACCTTGCTCCTCTTGCTACAACTAAATCTGCAGCAGCTCTTACCTGAAGCCTTCACGGGGCATCATGCTGCTCCTATAACTGCTCACCCTTCCAATAAGCCACCATGAATGCAGGTAGGAAGCAGCAACATGACTCTAAGGGGCTTTTTACAGCACAGGAAGGCCTCAGAGCCTTTAGCTTCCCTCAGAGCCAGCAGAGGGTGAGCTGGTGAATGCAGCAGGTCCCACTACTCCACCACAGGTGCTATTGAACAGACAGCCCTGTAGGGAGAAAAGCACAGGTGGACTTGCTAGCCAAACTCAGCAACTCTGCTGGCAGCTGCTGCTCTGCTCCCTATGAACAGTAGGTCTGTCCGTTGCCTCTCTCTCCATGACCTGTGCAGGCACAGCTCAGACTGCTGCTCTCTGCCTCCCAAACACCAGCAGAGAAGGTATTTACACCCACACCCCTCCACCAAAGCCTCAGTTGCTATCGGGGTAAAAGTGGCAGAAAGGGTTTGTGCAACAACTCATGAAGGATGAGGCCACTGCTGATGACAGCACCTTTGCTCATATGAAGGCTAAAGAGACAGGGCTGGAGCATTCACTGATTACAGTTGTTTGTTTTGGGATTTGCAGAGCGGGGGTTGGGTTGTTAAAATGGTCTGTCTAAAAGAGGAAAAACACAGGCATCATCCCCCCATTGAGGCCCAGAATCTTAAAAGTACTGAGGCACCTAACTCCTATTAGTTTAAATGGAAATTAGGAGCCTAAATACCTTTAAGGACAAGGAGCTGGGTCCCTGAAGCAAGAGCAACATTCCACCCTGTTAAAAGACAGCATGATTTGGAAACTGTAACATAGCAAAGTTAGGTGCTGGCCATGTCCCACCTTGCATATTTTCACATTCTAGCACTTTCCAGTGGCAAGCAATAGTCTTTCCAATCATAACCTGTGTTACCATTGCTAATTTAGGACTAGCGTAGATGGAATACAAATTTTCTCAGCTAGATGGACAATATGTTGAAGCACTTACAATAGAAGTATGACATTTGCATATAATTCTAATGAAGTTTGGACAGCTCTATTTAATATTTTATAGGGAAGCAAATCACATTGTATATTTTCTCCTCAATATATGCATGCAACTGCCATGGAGGCTAAGAAAAATTATATATGCATCAAGGGGGAAAGGTAAGTGCACTATTCTTACAAAGAAGAAAATGAAAACTTCATCTGCTCTTTAGATTTTCTGTAGTTGCTTTCACTAGCTCATCTCAATTGATTAGATTCTTCCTGTTGGTATGCATACTTCCACCTTTTCATGTTCTCTATATGTATAAATTTCTCCTGTCTGTGTGTTCCATTCTATGCATCCGAAGAAGTGAGCTGCAGCTCACGAAAGCTCATGCTAAAATAAATGTGTTAGTCTTTAAGGTGCCACAAATACTCCTGTTCTTTATGCTTATCATATGAGGCTGGAGTTGTGCAAGTCTTAATGGAATGGGGCAACCAAAATTTTGGCTTAAATGACCTACTTTACATATAAAGTAAATCTGATGATGTGCTTATTACATCTCCTTACCATCTATGAAGTGCATCCATTACGGTTCAACCTTACTCACCTCACACTTTATGATTAGTCCCACTTGTTTTCCAGTGAAAGTGCTTGTGGGGGTAAGGTACTAATCATAAGGGAGATAGAATCACCCATTATAAGAAGGCCACAAGTACAGACAAATTATTTTTTTAAAATAATAATTGGACAGGAAATAGAGAGCACTCATCTAGCACAATGACTTTAAAAAGTTGAGAGAGGAACTGTCTTTTTTTAAACTAAAAAAAAAAGTAAAGTGGGAGGGAGATATTTCAAAACTCGATAAACTGCACTGCAAGTGTTGTAGAAGGTCTTAGATCCTAGTACCAAAACAATTTTGGCTTTTGTCTTAACTGGAAAGTTATTTAAAAATGTTAGTAATGATATCTGAACAGAAAGCAAAACTGAAGATGTACTAAAGAAAAAATAGCTATGAAAACCAACAATAGTGCAGCCTTAGTCTAATTGTAAGAGCGTAAATACATGACTTTAGTTTTTGGTTTGGATTTTTCTATTGCATTGTCATCAGAAAGGCAAATGGACGAAGGAAATATAAGGGCTTTGAAATAATCTTGTGGAAAAAACACAAACTACCTGTGAATACTAAAGTATCGGCACAAATTGAAGCTATCATCTTCAATTTTATTCCATAAGCAGAAATTTAAAACCTAGCATCCCGTAGTTTTGACATTACCAGTGTACTTTATAAGCTGTAATCATGTGGACATTGCACTCTATGCTTGTGCTGCAGATTTGACTTTTTTGCTTCTATATCCTGTAGAATTATGGCTAATCTGCACACTTTATAGTTCACGATACTGGCATTCTCTCCCTAGTTTAGTGGGGATTTAAAAGCCAATCTCAAAGAAAAGCCTCATTGCTAAGACTTATTTTTCAAGTTTTTGTATAGTGACATATTAGTTACCAAAATAAGAGCACATTTTATGATGTGTTGACTTTATTGCAGTTGTTTGCGTGAAGAGCTGCAAGTTCCCAATAATCCCCAATGAGTATCATTGTTAAGAAATAAGATTCCATTATAGTTCCTGATAGTTAGTGTAACAGCAGTGTGTCCTGAAAAGACAATTTAATCATTCTAACCAAGTTTCAATAAATTCTGCATAAGTTATAGTCAATGATCAGCATAATATAAAGTGCATACATTCCACTTAGTTAAGGACAAAATGTCATGGACTGAAAAATATTAATTCATACTGTGAATAGAGCACCATGCAAAAAAAATACCTCAGCTATTTTAGTGCACCACAGCTAAGTCATTCCCATGTGCACAGCCTAGAAAATTCTTTCTATATTTTTATTCAAGTGTTTTCATTAGCTAAAAAAGCATTCACAACAAATATTAAAATAACGCTTCCTTTTTAAACAAACTCTGAGAATTGTGAATGAATGTACTCCTTGAAAGCGAGAATATTTATTTTTTCCAGTCTAATGTATGGCCTTGCAATCTGCAACTCAATATTTATTTTATCCTTTGGATCCTGGCTTTAGGCCTGCAAAAGCTTTGGAGTTCTTGAGGGAATGTGAGATTTCATTGAGAAAAGAGATGAAATGCGAGTCCCTCTCTGATTTCTTAGCCTCAAAAATAACTACAATGGTAAAATGAGGTTCAGGGCGTGTCAGAAAGTACGTGCTTTGGACTTTGTCATCATAGAAGTGAACAACCTTGTCCAAACTGTTGAGGTCAGCGGTTCTGTCAGTCATAATCATGATTACATTGGGCCAGTGCATTACAGGCCTGTCACTGGGCAGAGAGACCACAGCTGGGTACTGATCCACCCCCTTTGGGGCTTCCCTGTAAGAGTGGGGATGATGGTAGCCATGTCCCTGGAAGCTCTCTGACCCACGGTTGTCAAAGATAAGAGAAACATTAACCGCATCATATTTCCTGATGAAGCTGGAAATTTTCCCAAAATAATCAGGGTTAGTTTTAGCAGTCAACGTTTTCATTTCGGATGCAGTTGTTTGTCGACTGAGGGCCTCATGAAAGTAAAAACTAAACTTGGCAAGGAGAATGTTTTTGAGTTTCAGCAGCCAGAGGAAAAGGTGTGGCGGTTGTACGGCCTTCTGAGACTGCCCTCCAAACAGATGTTTCTTGGTCTCTCGCTGTTTCTCAAAAATTTGGCCCCACGTCTGCAGCTTTGTATGAGCACTGTGCAAGTTGACTAGGGATGGGAGAAACTTCCACTCTGAGATCTGAGCCTGAGCCTTTAAAAGATGTGCAAGCACATCCACTTCCAGCTGGAAGCTGCTTTCAAGAGGACTGAGGATTGGATGGTGAAATCTAGAAAACAAAACATTTTTAAAAAAAAGTGTGATGGATGTTGCACATGACAGCAAAAGTGTTATATTCACTAGTACACCAACTCGCAGGCAAAACATCACTGAAAGTCAAACAGAAAGTGTAGGCAGAAGAATTCTATGCTGATTAGTTTAAAAAGCATGACTTTTAACATTGTTTTTGCATAAATATTTTAAATTAAAAATGTAGCATCTCTTCATACCTGATAAAACCAAATGATACAAATGTGTGTATCAATGGAAAGAATTTGATACGTTCCAACACCAATGCCACTTCCCTTTCCAACCACTAGGATACTGAACTTTAAAAAAAAAACCAACTGCTATTTTAATATTCCATAACTACTGGCAATAAGACACTTTTTGATGGTTATGGTCTAGTTACCCAGACACCTCTGTCAAAGCAACTAACACACCCAAAATTGCACGATCGTTGTCCAAGTAGGCTTCCTCATAGTCACTTGTTTCCTCACAATCAAATAGGAACAGCAGAGTCTGAATAGGGGGAATTGGTAAATAAAACCATAATTGACTGTATCTGCTGCCAAATCTGCTCTCAAACTTTAAATCACAGCAGCTGAGAGGCAAGGTCTGATGGAGGTCTGACCAACATCACACTGGAGCTGCTATCATGGCTGAATCCATCAGACACCAGAAATTTGAGGACAAGATCATCCCTTCACTTATACAGCAGAAGTTGAAGAAAAAAAAAACAAAGCTCTTAGTCTGAGTGCCATTACACGTTTTATGCACAAGAGGGGTCCTGCCATGTCAGAGCAGGCCTGGGTGAGATAGGACACAGGAAATTAGAGAATGAACCTCTCACTTTTCTTAAATTAACTGAATTTTTAATATGCCTCTTATTTAGAGGAAGCATAGCAGCTCCATGCTCTTGCATGTGTGACATGTACAGAAACTCAATTTCCAGTCACGTAACAAACATGTATGTTTGGAACTTACTTTAGGTAGAAGTGGAAACTCATGTATTATAGAATATCCCTTCAAAAACATAGCCGTATGTGCAACATCTGTGACTGGTCTAACAGGCACTGCAAAAGAATTCCAACCACCACTGGATTTGCTCCTAAGCAGATATCTCCCCCAATCCCAGCACTTAAATCCTCATTTTGAATAGGTACAATGTTTACATGCAATTTTCCTATTCAAAAGTAAATCTCAAATTACCACAGGAAGTTTCTCATCGGGAGCCTATCCAAGATGGTATGCATTAGTTGTTCTGGTGGAATTTCCCAGACCATCATGAACACTGATGGTGCTGCAAGAGTCCTAAGGCAGCAAGTGAAACTAGCAGAGTACACCACTGTATCTTCACTGATACAGTAATGTGATCTTGGTTTTGAGTCAAGATGGGAATTGCATACAAGATCTAATATACTGTACCATATCACATAAAATGTGTTGTGCTGTCACACAGAAATTGCTTTACTGGATCAGACCAGTGGCCTCACTGGTGTGATATTCTCTCTCTGATGGTGGCCAGTACCAGATACTTCAAAGGAAGTGGCAAGAAACCCCTAATGGGAAATTATTGAAAAATATACCCACATGGAAAGTTTTTTCCTAACCCCTCAAAATAAGTGGTTAATTTATGTCCTGAAGCATAGGGGTTTATATTCTTTCTAAAATAAAAAAATAAATTTAGTTCTATCTAATGAAAGTAAGAGAGAACGCATTTCTCTTTCCCTGTTATAACAACAGAAGGGGG